>NC_048596.1:157059396-157364396 GCF_003668045.3 Cricetulus griseus
TTTAAATGAACTTACGAGTTTCATAAACTGACAAGCACTACTCATAAATTTCATCCTGGAATTTAGCAGAGTGCCTATGTATAGTAGAAGCCCAACATATTTCACATGCATGAGGGAACAAATGAAAAAGAAATGAACTTGTGATTTCAAAGGTCTTTACTGGGGGGAAAACAATATTTAGGCTTATAAATACCTCCCCTCTTTCGCCCTAAACTCACACTCTTTCTCGGTACTTTATGTTCTAAACAACCTGAGTGTAAAATACTGAAGAATGGAAGCATGCTTGGTCTTGATATTTTAGTGCATACATATATGCCTCTTTAATAATGAACCTCACTGAACTTTGTCATTTAGTCATGACATTGGCCCTCTGGAGGGTGAGAGATGGATCAGTGGTTAAGAACACTTGCTGCTCTTGTAGAGGATCTGGGTTCAGGTCCCAGCTAAAAGCCTAGCTGTCTCAGAATTATTTGGAATGTTGTTAAACACATAGGATCAGTTCCTGCCTCACACTTACTGATCCTGAAACTTTTTAAAGATCTCAGATGATTCACATACAGGCTAAAATGTAAAAAACAGTGTTCAAATGCTGCCAAAGGATGCCAGGTAAGCTCAGGTGTTTCTTCTTGCACAGACCAAGGAAACATGGCTGGCCTAACATTATTGTTTGCCTGGTTTTGTCTATTTTGGTTTGTCTATTATAAAAGAGAAATAATTGCTCTGAATAGCTGTAATGTTCACAGATTGTGGCCAGTTCTAGGTTAGTAATGATTGAGGAATACTCTGGGAAGTTAGAGTTTATAGTAAATTTAAGCAGTGCAAACTGGTATCATTAATGCCGTCATTGTCATTACTGAGCGTGCAATGTCCACCCAAGAGAATGGGACCTGGAGGTTGTGGACATAATGAGTAACCATTTTCTTGGGAGGTTGTAAGGGGTTAGTTTCCAATACCAATGAGACATGTAGCAGCATTTTTCTCTGAACAGCCTTCTGGACCAGGTAACCTTTGCCCAGTGGTCTCATGCCATGTAAAATCAGGTTACTTTTGTCATTTACTTGATCTCCTTGCTATAGGACCCTTGATATAGATCATGTGAAAGATACCAATAGCTTGAATTCATGTGTTTTCATAAAGCGGGCATTCCTCTTTGTCCTGGATAAGGACCTTAGGAATATTTTTCAAAGTTATTCATGAAGTGTTTTCCTTGCTGCAAGCATCTTTCATGTGAAGACGCAGCATCGATACATGGCACCTTCGATGATTCAGGGAGGGGAATGGGTGTGTCAAACTAGCTCACACCTGAGTGATGAACACAAGGGGAGCAAGTAGAACCTCGTCAAAGAATGATTTGGTGCTGTGTTAAACTTTCTGTCTCAGGAACATCAAATAGCAGGTCTTACTGGGAAAGTCTTATTTTATGATCTGCCTTGAAGCTGCACATAGAAGGGAGTCTCCCATCATCCCTCACAGTGAGTAATGCATCTCGGCACAGACTATGCTAGAGCACGGTTATGTGGGGGGTTTCTTTCTGGTGTGAAAGCTCCCTAGAAGTCTCTTCACAACCCAAATCTGATTTTGATTACAGGAACAGCATTGTGTAGAGTGATCATAAGTTTGTCTGTAAATTCTATCCAAGAGTCATCAGCAAGGGTTTGACTGTGCAAACTGCTGTGCTGTTCTTAGTGGTTGTACATTTCTGGGCTCCTGAGGTTGTAATGTTCATTTTGTTTTACTCATAGATTAAAAAACATTAAAGATTTATTGGATAATAAATTCATAAGAAAGTGGTAACATTAAATATTATCTGTCAAGTGAAAAGAAACATGTCAATTTTATCACAAATTTTTGTGGCTTCTGTAGAATATTTCCTTTAAAATATTTCAAGCAAACAAATGAGACACATTTACCAGGGAGGAACTGCTGCATCCTTTTAGCAATCACAGAGATTTTAACTTGTTTTGATAGATTAATTGGTACTTATAAACAAGATTTCTTGGGTATTTTATTATTTGGCAATGTTATCATGAACAATATATGGGAAACATCTTTGTGTCATAACAGAGACTGGAAATTAATGATGAAATAAGTGACTGGGTGTATTTCTGTCTTAGTGTTTCTAATGCATGTGTTTACCAGAAATAGTTCTACAGTCTTTTTAATGACATGGTAGTGTTGATAGTATATTCTTATGAGGACAAATTTCTTGTGCTTGCACCTTTCTGTATTGTTATATCTCTGTGGTTACTGATCTGTCATTGTGCCTCAAAACTACCTTGTTTTCTGTGTCTGTTTTTTTTCCTTTTCTTTTTGAGATAGGTTTTATGTAGCCCTGGCTAACCTCAAACTTGTGATATGTCAAAGAAGGACCTTGAACTCCTGATTCTTCTGCTTTCCCTCACAAACTCTGGGAGGTGGACAGAAATTTCTATCCCGCCTAGTCCTGCAGCTGTTCAGTCTCAAATAAACACCCAAAGGCATATATTAATTATAAACTGTTTGGCCTATTGATCAGTCTTATTACTAATAAGCTCTTACAACTTAAATTAACCCATAATTCTTACCTATGTTTAGCCATGTGGCTTGGTATTTTTTCTGATTAAGGCATCCTCTTCTTGCTTCCTTTGCATCTGGCTGGCAACTCACTCTTTGCCTTTCTATTCCCAGAATTCTCCTCATCTGGTAGCCCCGCCTATACTTCCTGCCTGGCTGCTGGCCAATCAGCATTTTATTAAACCAATAGCATAACAGTGACAAATCTTTACAGTGAACAAGAGCATTATCCCACATCATTGGGATACAAGGGCACGTCACCACAGCTTTGTCTGTTGTGATATGAATGGCATAGCACAAAAATGACACACTAATAAAGGTTTAAAGGTGTTTTCTTGCTAAAAAATACTATCAGTGATAAGTGGATAAAAAATAATGGCCAAAACAAGAAAAGTAACAAAATTGAAGGGTATTCATTTTATAAATTGAAATTTAACCAAGATGGCATTGTACTAGCATAAGGATAGATATAGAAAAGTGCAAGAAAACCCAGGGTCTGAAAGTAAATCCTAACGTTTATAGTCAAATTAATATCCTTCAAAGGAATTATGACAATTCATTAAAGAAAAAACGTGTCTGTTTTTGACAGACAATCCTGGGACATGCAAATATATATTAGACTCTCAACTGCACAGACACGCAGAGTAAATCAGAGATGAAGATGAGAAGTCCAAAGACTTTTCAACATAATGCTGGGACATGGGAAAATATTGACCTAGACTCCTTATTGCACACACACACAGGGTGACCCAGAGATAGAGATGAGAAGTTCAAAGACTTTTGGCAGAAAATATAGGAAGAAATCATTAGGAGTTTGGGCAAGGGAAAGATTTATTAGCCGTGACAATAAAAAGCTTGATTTTTCCATAGTATAAAAATTTAATAGATTGAACCCTATCAAATTTCAATATATTTATGCTTCCAGAAACACCATTATAAAAATCAAAAGGCAAGCCAGAGAAAGGGAGAAAATGTTTGCAAATCAGAGCTCTACGGGTGTGTATTCTGAATATACAAGGAGTTCTTATATCCCTAAAAGAAACACTGGGGAGACATGTCTTCCAAGAGGGTATATGAGTGAGTGATTAGCACATGGGACAGTGCTCAGCATCATTTGTAACAGGGAAATTAAAACATGGCATCCCATTCCACACCCAGTAGGATGGACATAATCAGAAAGACTGACGATAAATGTTGGAAAAGATGTGGTGGATCAGCAAACCTCTTACATTTTTGGTGAGGATGTAAAATAGCTTGGCCAGTTTGGATGTTTTCCTTTCAACATACCCATACACTCTAGCTTCTCCACACCTTCATATCTGCTAAAATAAATAAAAACACAAACCCCAAATCAAAAGGCACATAATACTCATTGGATCATTATTCATAATAGTCCAAAGATGTGCATTCACAATGACAGAAACAGTCAGCATGCTCACATCTACTGCAGTGCAAAGTAGAGCACTGGTTGTTGTGGTGAGAGCCATGGGCTTCAAGTAGGGAACAACAGATAGTGGACACATGGGCATGACTTGTGTGATGAAGGTATTCTAAAACCGGTCATAATGATGATTGCAAAACTCTAAAATCATTAAAAGTTAAAGTGCATGAATTTGATGCAAAATGATGGGTGAATGATTTAAACAAGTAAGATCTAGGTTTATGTATGCTGTTGATACTGCTCGGGCACCACTGAAGAACTTTCATGGACTTCTGCTATTTCTCTTCCTGGTGGTCCTCAGTTTCTTTCAGAGCAAACCTCTGTTCAGTGATGAGCCTACTCTACATCTGCAGGACACAACAGTGGGCCCAGGACAGATGGGACTCATGGAACTAGAGGATGGAGAGACCTTCTAAAACAATCCTAATTAACATACTGCAACTGATGGCTTAAAGTATGCTCCCCTTTCTCTGGCTCTGCTCAAGTCATGTGTCCCCAAGAAGGTCTGACTTTTGCATTATGCACTCTGTCCACTGTTGAATTCATGTCCAGTCCTTGCCTTTCATTAACTATTGCCATTTATCTCATTTCTTTGCTCCAGCCAGTGACCCCCATTATATTATATGGCTATGTCAGCATCTGTGATTTTAGTAGGAAAATGAGTTGACTAAATTCTAAACTTGTGAGAACATATTAAAAATGTAGAATTCTGTTTTTCTCACAAGACTCAAAGACAAATGGGACTACAAGTAACTAATTTTGGCAAGCTTTAATGATGGCTCTGTGTGTATAGACCACACATTTGAACTTACATCCAGTGTAGATAATGTGTTTTTAAAATCACTGTGAAGTATCATTTTTATTTGACAGAACATATTTTTGTTTGTTTTGGTTTTTTTTTAGGTGGGGAAAGGGTTTCTTTGGATTGCCTTGGCTGTCTTGGAACTCACTCTGTAGACCAAGCTGGCCTTGAAATCAGAGATCTGCCTGCCTTTGCCTCCCGAATAACCCACCACCGCTCAAGAAAGAACATGTTTTTGTTTACATTTCTATTTTATTTAAATATTTCATTTTCTCTTTCCAGTTTTTTCTTTTGTGAGAAAGGTTTTATGTAGCTCAGTTTGGCCTTGAAGTTGCTCTGTAGCTGACAATGACCTTGAACTTCAATCCTTTGCCTCCCAACTCCCATGAGCTGGGGTTACCAGCATGTACCACCTTACTTGGTGCTATGGAAATATTTTGAAGATTTGTATAAATAATACAATCTAAAAATGTTGCAACAAATACTTTCTTGAACATTTCACAAAAGTGATTTTGTGTGTAACTTCTTTCACTGAATGGAATGTTTGAGTTTAAGGACTAATGTCAGTAATAAATGAATGCAAATACTCAGAATAAATGTATCTGACATCTGTGGCTCATTCCTGTTTGATTGGCTGGATAGTATTCCATTAGAGAGGCATCTTACACTTACTTTCTCTACACATATTTTTGGTTGACTGACATCTGGTTGTTGGAAAAAATTGGCTATTATGGCCAATAGCATCTGTGTCCAAATCTTTGTGTGATATGAGTTTTATTTATTTTTTCTTGGATGAATAGCAAAGAATAGAATTTCTATGTTGTATAGTAAGTTCACATTTAACTTCATGATATATGACGAAAATGTTTGACATGATACTAACACCATTTGCCCTCTTAATTATCTACAACCTGAGCAACATCAGTGATGGCTTTTTTTTTTGTTAGAGCCATTGCAGTTATTGTTTTAATTTGCATTTCCCTGTTAGTTAATAATCTTGAACTTCTTTTCATGGGATTATCAGCCTTTCAAATATTATTTTTGGCCAATTGTTTATTGAAATCTTTTGTCTATGTTTAAAAAACTGTCTATTAAGATTGCTTACTATTGAATTGTAAAAGTCCTTTATATATTCTGGTTATACTGTACACATGAATATATGTTTTCTCAATTTTTCTTGTCTATGGTTTATGTTTTTGTTTTATTAATGGTATTTTAAGTACAGATATTTTAGATTTAGAAGAAAATCAACTATTTTTAATAGATCATGATTTTAGTATAGTATTTAATAAATCTTAACCCAATCAAAGTTCTTAATTATTTTCTATGTTATCTTGTAAAAGTACTATCGTCAAGGCTCTTTTAATCTGGGACCAATTTTGTGTTAGTTTGATGTGTGGTGTGAGGTAAGGACATGCTTTGGTTTAGGTGTAGTTTGTAGTCAAAGGGTACATGCATGAGTGTTTTATTTAGGGATAGTATTGCTGTGAAGAGACACCATGGCCACAGCAACTCTTATAAGGAAAACATTTAATTGGGGCTGACTTACAGTTCAGAGGTTTAGTCCATTGTCATCATGGCGGGGAACATGGCAATGTATAGGCAAGACATGATGCTGGAGAGGTATCTGAGAGTTCTACATCTAGATTAGCAGGCAGAAGGAAAGGAGAGACATGGGGCCTGGCTTGAACATTTGAAACCCCAAACCCCACCCCCAGTGATGCACTTCCTCCAACAAGGCCATAGCTACTCCAACAAGGACAGGCATCTTGATGCCTATGGGGGCAATCACAATCTCATTCAAACCACTACAGTGAGAATTAGGTCTTCAATGTGGTGATATGTGACTTGGTAAAGTCTATCATAGGTGGGAACTAGTAGTGATTAGGTCCTTGTAGGTACTGCTTTGAAAGGAAACAATGCTGGTCTTGGGGAAGAAGTTAGTGTGTTATTTCTTGAGTGTTACATAGGCGCAAACCTGGAGTGTCTCTGGCCTTCTACTCTGCCTTGTGGTTTCCCACACATGTACTCCTGTTGTTACAGTATGCTCTATCATAAAGCCTTCATCAGAGCTGAATCTGAAGTTTGTGCCATGTTTTCAGACCTCTCGAACTGTGAACTAAATAAATGCTTTTTGCTCAGTGTTCGGTCTTTGTTATGGCAATGGAAAATAATATTTTAATTTATCTTTTTAACATTTGTTCTTTTTCCTGGTGTGGACATCCAGTTGTTTAGGCATCATTTGCTGAAAGTCAATTGAACTTTCTTTTACTCTATGTATTAATGTCAGCCTGACATCACGTTGTCTACTCTAGTTTTGCATTAGGTTTTGATATTGGGGTTGAATTTTCTCATTGTGCTCTTCTTTTGAAAATTATTTTGGTCATCCTAAGACTTTTGTAATGCTTCGTATGCTAATGATGTCACTTGACCAATTCTTGCTCTGTCTTCCCATCAAATCTACGAAATCTCTAGTCTGGTGGAATTTTGGTAAGTAGTGATTTCAGTTAGTGTACATGGAATACCTTCCTAATCATTTAGAAAATCTTTATCAATGTTTTCAAGTTTTAAATGTGAAAATATTTTACATGGCTGTTACATTTTATTCTTATGTATTCTGTCTGTATCTCAATCTCTTACCTTTTTTGAGGGTTTTGGGGTCTCCTAAGTAGATATGGCTTTTAAACTCTTCTTGTAGATATATAATGGTTATATTTGACAATGTAATAGTGATCACTACTTTATTTCTAAATTTTGTTCATATTTCCCAAGATGTTCCAAAGTTTCATGAGCTCTTTAAAAAGTTGATGCCCCTCCTAAAGTTTAATAGATTATTAATATAAGAAAAACATGGAGGAGAAGGCCTATGATAATAGGGCTATCATAAATTGTACTCTTACAATGAACCACTTTTTTCCTGAACATTTCACATTATTTAGCTCCTTTAGTCCCATGAATGGCTGTGGAGAGAAGAGGAAGTCCTGCACGTGTGAAGTCCCGAATGAATGTGTGCTGTCGACAATGTCACAGCCTTGCCAAGGACCCTAGCCTCAGACCCAGAAGGAAATGGCAAAGTATTCTCCCTGCACTACCTCTCTGCTAGGGTGAGGAAATGGGAAATCCCTCTTCTGGTCCTTGTATGGATGTTGACAGTGTGTGCAGAAAATGTTTACCTCAGTTTTCTCCCTCTAGCTATGTACCATCTGAAGACTGTTTGCCTGCAGACACTGCTCCTACATATATTTTCTAAACCTGTCTCCTTGATCTAGCTGTGTAGCATACACTCTGCTTCCTTGCTTATCTGTATGCAACAACACTGCCTCCCTGTTTATCTGTATGTAATAACCCTGCCTCCTTGTTCATTTGTATATAACAACCCTGACTTTTGTTCATCTGTATATATAATCCTGCTCCCGTGTTTGAGTTTTGAATGATAGTGGCCCCCATAGACTTACATATTTTAATACTTGGCCCCTAAAGGGTAGAACTTTTATGGAAGAATTAGGAGGTATGGTCTCGTTGGAGGAGGTGTGTCACTGTGGGTAGACTTTGAGGTTTCAAATGCCCCTGTCATTTACAATTACAAGAGGCTCTTTGGCCTCTCTTGCTCCTCTCCAATGACCTATCCTCTGGAACTGTAAGCAAGCTCCCAATTAAATAATTTCTTGTATAAATTGCCTTGTTCATGGTGTTTCCCCCCACAATAGAAAAGTAACTAAGACACTGTTCATGTCTATATAATAAACATACTAAACTATTGGAGTGCTGCAGTTTCTCCATCTGAGAGCCTAGGCAACCTGATCCCATGTGTCCATCTATCTGTCATTTCCCTGCTGCTCCAATCATGTCCACCCTTGGAGCCTTGCTGGAGGTAGCAAATGGCCTTGTGTTTTAGATGTGTTGTCCTGGAGATTGTATTGTTACAAAACAAAAGCATAAAATAGTTAAATAGTTTCCTCAAAGGTTCAACAGTTAGATTTGCCTCTGTGTGCCACACTTAGTCAAAGTATAAATAATAAATATGTCTGGGTATCTTATTTCAAATGACCTCTTGAATTTTTGTAATGCTTATCAATACATTTGCTGTTGAAAACAATTCTTTTACCATGATGAACAGATGAAGAGCCCGAGCTAATGGGGTTAGCTCATTAAACAACAACAATAAAGACTCTTTGCTTTTGCATCAAAAAAAAGAAAGAAAGAAAACAATTCTTTTAAACATCATAGAATAATTTACTGGTGGACTCCACTCTTGCTTATTCTGGTGTATTTTTCTAAAATTTAGTCACTAATTATGATGGCTAACTTTACTTATCAGCTTAACATAACCCAGAATCAGCTCTGAGACAGTTTCACTGGGTTGGCCTATGGTTGGTCTATGGGGGGCTTGTGTTAAGCCAAGTGATATGGGAAGGCTCAGATTACTCTGAGCAGCAGGATCCCCTAGGCAGGGCTTCCAGGATCGAATACAAGCATAGAAACTGAGTTGAGCAAAAGCAACGAAGCAAGTAAGCAAGGATGCATTTCTTTCTCTTTGCTCTTGTTTGTGGATGTTGGATGAATAACCATTTTAAATCTCAAGATTGACTTCCCAACAATGATGTATTGTATACTAGAATTGTAAGCTGAAATAAATACCTTTGTCCCATGAGTTGCTTCTTGTCAGGGCATTTTATCATAGCAAAAGAAATGAAACCAGGATGCTAGCTTGAACACAGTGAGTAGAAATCTTTTAGTTTTCCTCATTAAAATACATTCTATTATTGTAATAAAAAATTTCATACCGAGAGCCTTCTGTGGCAGATTTCTTTTTCTAGCTTTTAAAATTTATTATAAAAATGTTGCAAATAAAAAAGACCATACACCAAAATTAACTAGCAGTTTTCAATAGTACAACAAAAAGTGCCCATCCTTTTCTTGAGATACACAAATGAGAAAGCAAAGAAAACTTAGGTATTTTCAAATAAATTATTATTTATATAAGACATATCATTTCATATTTTTGTGTGTACCATTAAGTGAATTCCTATGTGACATTTAAACTGACATTTCTGTTGTTTATGTGTCTTGTTAGTGGACAGGTTAATGTCCCAAAGTCAAAAGGCCATAGGGAAAGCCTGTGCCTTATAATTAAAGCTTGCTACCCTGGAGCTCTTTTGTTTAGAAAAGACAAGAGGACAAGGAGTCTTTGAGAGCTGTGGCTTCGGACATGAGAACTGAGCACTTTGACCTTTTATCACTACCACAGCACTCGTTTACTGTAGGTAAAGAGCTAATCGGGTAAAGAGCTATTCAGGGAGGACTGGAGTCACCCACATCTGGCCAGCCAACAGTCTGGTAATACTTCCATTCAGAGAGCTTTGGTTGTACCTGTCTTTAAAGCATCTGTGGTCCTAAGCAAGCAAGCAACACACACACACACACACACACACACACACACACACACAGAGAGAGAGAGAGAGAGATGTACAAAACACACATATATGGACACACAGACATACACTTGCACACATATACACACAGACACACATGTACACACAGAGACACAGACACATGAATATGTGTATACACACATGCACTCATACTTACATGGAAAAGAACACACTATTATATGACTTGTCACTAGAGAACCACAGTTACCCACCTATGTGAAAGATTCCCTCTTCTTTCCATGGATAGGACTTATGCTTTGAAACTAAGAAATCATTCAAAACCTGACTTCTAAATGTAAAATAACTAGAGCCTTGAGGCTTCACCTAGATTAATGTTTAAATATAAAAAATTGGGCCAAGATCTATTTGATATTAAATCAACTTTATAACCATAATGATATTGGCTGATTTAACTTGCCCATATATAAAACTAAATTCATGTATAATATCAGCACCAGCTTCAACTTAATTTAGAAAATATTTTTAATTCTTTGGGAGTTTCATACATTGTATTTTGATCACATTTACTTCTCCCCTAATTTCTCTGAGATCTATCCTTCCTTGTATACCCATAATCATTTTGTCCTCATTTTTTAATTAAAAATTTAAAAAGTAAATCATAATATCACTTCCCCCTTCCCTCTCCTTCCTCCAACTGGTCCCACATCCCTCACTTCCTTTGCAATAGATAGCCTTTTTTGCTTTATTAGTATTAAACGTATATATGCATGAATATATAAACATTACCTGAGTCCATTTTGTGTGGCTTTTGTGTATGTAATTTCAGAGCTGACCACATTGTATTGGATAAGCAGTTGGGATCTCAACCCTGGGAAAGGCTAGTTTTTCTTAGTTGCCTGTAGCTCTTTGTCTAGGGGTAGGATCCCATTAGATTTCCCCATTTGTGTTACCATGTCTATTGATAGTGTTATGGTTCAGGTCTTGCTTAGGCAGCAGTCTTGCTGAGATGTAGTGGGTGTTGCTTCCATGTCGTTTCTTGGAGACTCACTCTCACATCAGTCTTTTGGTGACTGGCTTTTGCAATCTTTCCAAGCCTGTCTTCTGTGATGCTTCCTGAGCCTCACCCTCAATTGTTGTTTTCCAGCTGTATCTACAGGGTCTTGACTCACCAAAATCTGTTGATCTCTACATTGTGACCAGTCATGTTTCTCTGTAATGGTCTCCATTTGCTGTGAAGAGAAACTACTATGATGAAGGAGAAAGATACACATATCTGTAGGTATAAAGATAAGTTTTAGAATGCAGTTAGGACTTATGTCAGCCTACTAAATTGATAATAGTAGGTCCCTGTAGGGGATGTTAAAGCCATGCCTGTTTAGGGGCTGGCTACAGGTGTGCCTGACCATGCCTGCGAGGGTGTAGTCAAGGTGACATAGGGAAGGTTTAAGAGGAGGGACGCTTACTTGGCGGCCCTGCTTTCGCTTTCATCTTCAGTTTGCTATACTTCTGCTGCCCTGCTGGCTGGCTAGGTCACTCTGTAAGTAAGGCTTTTCCGCATTAAATTCCCTTGCATTTTTACCTGGCTCCATATTGGTAATTTCCCACATTAGGTCCCTAAAAATCTATGACTTCACTAGCCCCAGGAAGTTGGCTAGATTTCTAATACCAAACATGATTTCTCTCCTATCTAGTGGACCTTAAGTCCAACCGATAGCTATTGGTTATGGCCAACATCTGAATGCCACTGTTGCACCATTAGGGTTATCCCATCACAATGGCCATTGTTATATTCATAGGCAGTGGGATAGGACTATTAATAGCTTCTTTACCTTAGTGGTTACATAGTACTTTCTGGTAGTATGAAAGTTGAACCACAGGAAGAAGGCTTTTTTATATTAGACTCAGCTTGAACATTCCGAGTCTGGTGTCCAAATTATGTGGTGCCTTCATCAGTAGGGACTTACCCTCAACCTCTGAGAGGCATCCAAGGACAACAGTGATTGCCTATGTTGTTTCTGCAATTTCTTGTTCTCTCTGAATAACACCTTACATAGAGGTTTCTCATTCCTGGTACTGGTTTTGTAGGATAGTTTATAGCTCTTGAGGGAAGCATTGCCCATCCAAATGGTGGGCATATATATATATATATATATATATATATATATATATATATATATGTGTGTGTGTGTGTGTGTGTGTGTGTGTGTGTGTGTACCTATACACACACACACAAACACACGTGTATATATACATGTATGTGTGTGTGTGTATTCAATGCACACTTGTATCAATTGTATATAATTTTAGGTAAATAAAAATAATATTTTCTAGAGGTTTTATCAAACATCTTTGGTGCTATTTGTCCCCATCAACTCCAGTTTATTCTGTTCATATACTCTTTGATGTGTGCTTATCCAGTGGTGTGTGGTTAACTTAGCAAAGGTCAAACCCTTAAAGAAAACTAATTCTCCCTGTCACAGAAGGTATCAGTCACTAATACCTCCTTGACTAGGGGTGGGACTTCATGCCAACCCCCCAACTCCATGGTGAGCTTATATAGCTCTTGCATATTCTGTCACAACCACTCTGAGTTCGTATGTGCAACTGCCCCATTGGATCAAGAAAATGCTGTTTCATTGCAGTAATCTACTACCTCTGGCACCTACAATCTTTTTGCTTTCTCTTTCATAATTATCCCTGAGCTTTGGGAAGAGGGGTGTTATTAAAGTATTTTTAAATTTTTATTTATCTGCTGGTCTTGAGGCAGATTCTCATGCATCCAAGGCTGGCCTCAAATTTGCAATGTAGCTGAGGATGATCTTGAACTTCTGATCCTTGGAACCATACCCTACTCATGTAGTCCTAGGCATCAAATCCAGAGCTCTGTGCATGTTCTACTAACTGAGTTCTGCCCTCAGGTACTTTAATTTAAGAAGAAAAAGAAATAATTAAAATGGATATGCTGTAGAATAATCCCTTCGTATACCGTGAAGAATTGTTGCTGTGATTGGTTTAAAAAAGAAGCCAATAGCTAATCAGGATAAAGTTAGGTGGGAAAGCCAAACTGAGGAGGGAAGAAGGGCAGAGCAGATAGTCACCAGCAGAGATGCAGAGAGAAGCAAGATGGGCATGCCATACTGAGAAAATATACCAAGCCACATGATGAGGCATAGGTATGGGTTAATTTAAATGTAAGAGTTAGCTAGTAACAAGCCTGAGTTATTGGTTGAGCATTTATAATTAATATTAAGCCTCAGTGTGTTTATTTGGGAGCTGTTGTCAGGACAGGAAAGTTCCTTCCATCTACATGGATAAGAAGATGTTTTGTTAGGTCCTCTGAATACTTGTTAAATACTCTGCATACTGCATAGCTGTATTCTCTCTCTAAATTTCTGTACCATAGAGAATTATGGACCTAAGAGTTATATATAAGCTTATGGAGTGTTTGAATCGCCCTGTGTCTTATTAGGCCAAGAAGTAGTAAGTCCCAGGCAGGCAAGTTCAGTCACTAGGATTTACCACGCTGCTCGAAATAGCTTGAAATGG
The DNA here is from genome assembly GCF_003668045.3 of Cricetulus griseus. NCBI lineage: Eukaryota > Metazoa > Chordata > Mammalia > Rodentia > Cricetidae > Cricetulus > Cricetulus griseus. The sequence continues at coordinate 157,073,132 of NC_048596.1, forward strand.
CTGATATCAATGGACGCATAATTATCTCAGCTGCAATAATGCATCAATCATGAAAAGAAGCTGCAGAGTACTGAAGCCATGGATCTTGCTTGCCGTGGTGTCTGCTAACCTCGTACAGAGCAGTGTTTAAACATTTGGGGATGGAGAGCCTGTCTTGGAGATAGATGTCCTATGGAAAACAATATAGCTGAAATATTAAAAAATTCTGAAAGAGTAGAAATGATTACCTTCAAAGGTCAAGGGGAGTCAGAGGAAGTAGCGCTATTTGAGGTGCCCAGACTTCCTGTTATGGCTATCCAGAAGTCAATTAATGCTTCTCCTGGTCAGAATCCCCTTAAAAGGAAAAAAAAATGACTTAGGGATGATGCTGTTCATGGGAAAGACAATGTGTTGACTTTTTAAAACAGCAGGAAAAGATAAATTCTGAGTGATATTAATAACTTTTGAACATTATATAATCTCAGAAGGCTAACCTGGGAGCAATCCAAAATTTATTTTTAGAAACAAATGTGTCAGACACATTTACACAAAACCAATTTCCTAACCCATTAAAGATAGAAACCTTGGAACTACATGCTGAAGAACAAATCTAAAATGAAAAAAATTAAATAAAAGAATAATGGTTGTTTTAGAATAAAATGCATATTTTATGGGTGGCAAAATAACAATTCAAGCAACCAAAACACTCTCATGGAACTAAAGCAGAGCTCTGGGTCTATCCATATTTAAACTTGATCTAAATTGTGCATAGACCAAGAATAAAATTCTGTGATGCACCAATGAGGAGATAAAACACTGTTTAATAATTCTACTGTATTCTTTAGGCTCCCTGTAAACCTGTTATGGCCAGTGTAAAAATTCATGTACTAAGGATAAATGTAATTCCATGTTAGAAAGAATGCTTTAAATAATTATGTGTAAAGAGATGCTATGTAATTGTACTAGATTTTTCAGAAAAATTATAAATTCAACAGAAAGCCTCCAGAGTCATGGGTGTTAGAATGAAAGCGATGACTCAATTAGGGTAAATGTGATTAACTGAGAATGGCTGATCAGTACAATTAATATTCTCTTGGGAACAAGGGGAAATGCTAGATTCAGTAAAAATATTGTTTTGAACATTGCCTGTTTTAAAAGGGAGATTGGAGACATTGCTTAGGTCTTAGGTATGAGTTGATGAGTGTTAGTTGTTGTTAGTTCACTAGTAGGAGATGAACTGGCACTGTTCCAGTGGATCTATCAATTGCACTCCAGGGCAAGCCTCATGCTCACAAAGTATTCACCAACACAAAAAATAGACTTCGTGTGTGTGTGTGTGTGTGTGTGTGTGTGTGTGTGTGAGAGAGAGAGAGAGAGAGAGAGAGAGAGAGAGAGAGAGAGAGAGAGAGACAGAGACAGAGACAGAGACAGAGACAGAGCAGAGAAAGAGTGTAAGTAGGCAGATAGTGGTGTTTCTCAGAGGTGCTGAAATAAGATTAAGAATATGATCAAAATACATTGTATGAAAAATAAGAAAAATTAAAATGGGGTATTTTGGTGATTTTAAAAACCACTATAAGGGCACAACAGTGGGTGTGGGCACTGGGCAGGAAGTAGTGGCAGTGGGCTGGGTCTTAGGATTTTGCAGGTGGACTGGGGCAGGTGGAGATGGGAACAGGAGGGAACTAGTGGTAGGGAGGGATGGAGAGAGAGAGTACTGGGAGAGATGACTAGAATCGGGAGGCATTTCAGGGGTGAAGTAGAAATGGTGCAGTGGAAACTCCCTGGAATCTCTGGGGGTGACCCTAGTGAAGACACCTAGTTTGAGGAATATAGAACCTGAACCGGCTATCTTTTGTAACCAGACAAGGCTTCCAGTGGCATGACTTAGACACCAACTCAGCCTCAAAATCTTTGTCCTACAATTTGTCCTGTCTGCTATATGTGCTGGGGGAAAGGTGGTACAGAACTTGTGAGAGTAGCCAGCCAATGACTCATCCAAGTTGAGACCCATGCCATGAGAGGGAGCCCACCCCTGAGACTGTCTGATGGCCAGGAACTAGAGGCCAGACAGCCCAAACACCTAGGATAGTACCACATCAAAGGGGAAAAAAGTCAAAACATTTTTTGATGGGAAATGTTCTGTATATGTTTCTCTTATTGGTTAATGAATAAAACACCAATTGGCTGATTGGCCAGACAGGAAGTGATGTAGCTGGGCAGAAACTTGCCACTAGATAACCGTAGAGGCCTGAGGGTCTGTACAAAAAGGCAGGAAATGATGTAGCTGAGCAGAATCAGGATATAAGCAGGGATAAACAGGAAATCACTCTCTGCAGAGATGCTGAGCAGTCATCATGTAGCCCACAAAGGAGCTGCAGGTCCATCATTCCCCGGTAAGCCAAGACATGTGGAAATACATGGATTAATAGAAATTGGTTAATAATTAAGACAGAGCTAGCCAATAAGAAACCATAGTCACTGGCCAACAGTATTATAATTAATATAAGTCTCTGAGTGTTCATTTGGGGCTGACATGGCTGTGGGACCAGGCTGGCAGGAAAGAATGCTCATTACAATGATTCTTAAAGATATTCTGCTATATTCATATGCCAGAGCCTAGCTTAACTGTCATCAGTGAGGCTTCGTCCAGCAACTGAAAGGAGAAGATGCAAAGAACCAAAGGCCAACACTAGACAGAGCCTGGGAAGTCCCACAATAAGGGGGAGGAAGGGTTGTAGGAGCCAGAGGGGGTCAAGGACACCACAAGAAAATGGCCCACAGAATCAATTAAGCAGGGCTCATAGGGGCTCACAGATACTGAACCAGCAATCAGAGAACCTGTGTGGGTCTGATCTAGGTCCCCTACATAAATATTATTGTTGTGTAGCTTGGTATTCTTATGGTACTCCTAACAGTGGGAGTGGGGTTGTCTCTGACTCTTGCCTGCTTTTGCGAACCTTTTCTTCCTCCTAGGTCGCCTTGTCCACCCTTGATATGAGGGTTTCCACCTAGTCTTATTGTAACTTGCTATGCCCTGTTTGGTTAATTTCCCTGGGAGGCCTGCTCTTTTCTGAAGGGAAACAGAAAAGGAGTGGATTGGAGAGAAGGGAGGATGTGGGGAGGGCTTGGGAAGGGGAGGAAGGAGGGGAAACTACAGTTGGAATATAATATATGAGAGAAGAATAAATAAATTAAAAACTAATAAAACACCCACTACAAAAATGTTAATGGATTTAATGCATATTCAAGTAAGTTTCATTGGGGTTAGTTATGCTGAGTACCAGGTCCTTTGGTGGAGTAAGTGCCGTGAGGAGACAGCACTGGGATAGGAAAAAGTTCACCCATGTAAGTAGAAAACACACACACACACACACACACACACACACACACACACACACAGAGAGAGAGAGAGAGAGAGAGAGAGAGAGAGAGAGAGAGAGAGAGAGAGAGACTATGACAAGAAGACCATCATGGTATTCCAGGAGAGTAGTTACACTGTAGATGACTTTTATACCAAATAGTGCATTGGAGAGTATTATCTTTTTTTCCCACAGGAAAAAAATTATTGAAACTTAAGACAAGTATGAAGTCTCTACCAAATAGTTTACATCAATTAGCTTTCCTCTTCCATGAGTTCTTCCCTATTATCTTATATCAAGATAATACAAAAAGGGTTTAAAATACGTACATCTTTTCAGATATGGATGAGCAAATTATGACAAGTTTATTGTAAGAACTTTCTGGAGTTCTTCCGACAGGAATACTCAAGGGTGTAACCTTCTTGGGGACAAGCATGAACATATACAAACAACAGACTGACATCAATAATTAAAATTAAATTAAAACTCTAACCTAACAGATTTTCACACATTAATGTTTTCTCTTGTAAGCATTCATTCCTGTAACCCAAGTGTTGAGACATTTAATGTCTTAACAGTTTCCCATCATCATGAATTGGTTCATATATCAGAAAGCAAGCACTTGGGATTCAATTTACAGAAATCGACTGATTTCTTTTATGTAACTAAAGAAAAGGCCTTTTATGTAACTAAAGAAAAGCATGAAAACAAAATGGTTATTTTATGAAATAATTTGTAGGACATTTTTCCATATGAGTTTGCATGTGCAAACAAAATAGAGACATCATAATGCTTGAAAAGATTGTTGACACTTGTAAGATTTTTTCTCTCCAGAATCTTGTGTAACTAAATGTGGGTTGGTTGAAGATCTTACCCTGTCCTTTATAGTATGATCCATTTCAGCATGAATTTTCTCAGGCCTTCAAGGAATATTGTAATATGCAAAGAACACAACTTTATAAGGTTTCTCTTACTGTTTACATTTATAGGGTTTCTTTGCAGTATGATTTTTTCATAATTTTATAGACTGATGATGCATACAAAAGATTTACCACATTGATAACATTCAAAGGGTCTCTCTCAAATATGTGTTCTTTTATGACTTACAAGACTGCAGTGTTGGGAAAAGGCTTTTCCACACTGATAGCATTCATAGGGTTTCTCTTAAGTATGTGTTCTTTTATGTTTCTTAAGATGACCGTGTCTTGCAAAAGCTTTACCACATTGACTACATACATAGGGTCTTTCTCCAGCATGTGTTCTTTTATGTGTATGTAGACTACTGGACTTTGAAAAGGCTTTACCACATTGACTACATACATAGGGTCTCTCTCCAGTATGTGTTCTTTTATATGATTTCAGAGCAGTGTCATGTGAAAAGGCTTTACCACACTGATCACATACATAAGATTTCTCACCAGTATGTGTTCTTTTATGTATTTGGAGTTTACAGTGTTGTGAAAACGCTTTACCACATTGATTACATTCATAAGGTTTCTCCCCTGTATGTGTTCTTAAATGTCTTTTATGCTCACCACGATTTGTAAAAGCTTTACCACATTGATTACACTCATAGGGTCTCTATCCAGTATGTATTCTTTGATGTACTCATAAATTACTGTGCTGTGAAAATGTTTTATCACATTGATTGCATTTGTAGGGTTTCTCTCCAGTATGTGTTCTTTTATGTACTTGAAGATGACAGTGATATGCAAAGGCTTTACCACATTGATTACATTCATAAGGTTTCTCCCCTGTATGTGTTCTTATATGTGTTTTAAGATGGCCATGATGTGCAAAAGCTTTACCACATTGATTATATTTGTAGGTTTTCTCTCCAGTATATGTTCTTTTATGGAGTTGGTGACATCTGTGACATGCAAAGACTTCACCATATTGAAGATTTTCATATGATTTCTCTCCAGTATTCATTTTTTCATTCTTTTGAAGATGCCTTCTCTGTCTTCTAGAAGTTTGACAATTCAATATTATGGTCTTTCCACCTGTAGGTATCCAACATCACATCTTCGTAGAGACGTTTCTGGGAAGGATCCAGAAAAGCCCACTCTTCCTGAGTGAAGTTGGTGTGCACCTCATCATAGGTCACTGCATCCTTCCTGCTACTCATATTTCTTCAAAAGAGAGAGGATCCATTGTCTAGAGCTCTCCAAAGATGAGGGTAATCTCTTGCTATGGTTCTTCAAACTCTCATGTCCTCTTGTGGTTTGAGCAAATCTAGTACCACATTTTGTGGTTTCCCAGATCACCGAAGCTCTCGCTCAACTCCCAGCAGCAGCAATGGCAACACAGAAAACAAAAATGCTGTCTCCTCTTCAAAGTCAAGCTTGGTGACAGGAAATACCCTGCACCTCTTGTAACTGGCAGGTCTCCTGGAGGGTCAGTGTCCTAAGGCTTCTAATGTCCCAGGAAGGAAGCCCAGAGGTGGCTGGGCAGAAGAGTGGTTCTGGAGGGTATTTTCTAACAGGTGGAGTTGTACACATGGCAAGGCAGGAAGGTTGGTCTCAGGAACTGGTATGAAGCAGAGCCCCAATCACAGGGAGCCTTGTGGCCTAGGAAGATGACTGTGGTGAGTACGGCAGATTGTTTCCCTCAGAACTGAGCCAAGTCACTTCTATTGTGCCTTCTTATGCTGCAGATCCCAATGAGGTAAAGGCTACATTACTCCAATTTCTGGATGTGACTTATCTTCTGCCAGCCAGAAGCCTTCATAGAGACCTAAGCCCACAACTAAAATGAGTGGTGAGAAATTCACCAAACAAAACCAAATGGCACAAATAAAAATGGAGATGTATAGATATTCACTGCATAACTAACCAATAAGTATACAGATAAAAATCTCAGTGCCACCAGCTGTGACAGTTTCAATTGTTAACTTGATGTAATCTAGCAGAACCTTGGAAGAGTGTCTCAGTGAGTGATTGTCTAAACTAGGTTGGCCTGTGGGCATGTTTGTAGGGGATTATCTCGATTACATTATTTGAGGTAGGAAGAATACTGCAGGTAGCACAATCTCTAGGAAGGGGATCCTAACTGTATAAAATTGGAGAAAGTGAACTAAGCATTGGCAATCACATATTCTTTGTGCAATGTTCCTGATTATGGATGCAATGTGATCAGTTTCTGTCACTGTGTGTGATTTACTTTCTATGATGACATGTATTCTAGTACTGTGCACCAAATTAATCCCTGTACCCATCAAGATGCTTTTGTCACAGTATTTTATCCTAGTAACAGGAAATAAAGAGATGAATCACTAGTGGATTGCAGATAGAAATGACAAAGTGATAGCACCTTATTCTCATTAACGTGGCAGCTACCACAGAAAGTAGAAATAAGTGATGCTGTGAAGTTGGGGCCCTTGTACACTGTGGTTAGAACATACAAACACTGTGGAAATCAGTTTTTGGTAACTTCTCAAAAATTAAAACAGTTACCACATCATCTAACTGTTCTGGGTTTACATGCAATAAAATTGAGAGTAAGAGTTGGAAGAGTTGTTCATATTCCAGTGTTCATAACAGCTTAATTCTCAACAGCTAAAACAGAAGCTACTGAGTCATCCAGCTGACGGAGGATGAATACATGGGTAATAAATGCATGACTGAAAAATTGTTCACCCTCAAAAGTTATGGATTCTGACATATGCTACAATATCATGAGTCTTGAACTTACTGAGCTAAATGAAGTAAGTCAATCACAAAAGGACAAATATTGTATTGTTTGAAGCATATGAGAAACAGAATAGTCAAAAATCACAAAAGACAGAAAACGGATTGGAGGCAAGGAAAATGGGAAGTGTTTCATGGGTGTAGTGTCAATTTTACAAAATGAAAGTTGTGAGGATAGATGGTGACAATAGTTAATATGGCAATGTAAACAACTCAGTATCATGGAACTGTATTCTTAACATGTTTTGGATGGTAAGGCTTGTGTTAGGCATGTTTAACTTAGCTGCAACATTAGTGGAAGTTAACAGAGAAGTTAACAAAAGAGTGGAAATTAAGGACGCATGATTCACCTGTTTCTTCTGAAGCAGACGGAGGTCCAGTGCTTTGAGCTCCAGCTGTAAGCTGTGGTCTTGCTTTCTTTTCCCTTCCCTCTTTCAATTTTTTATTGGTACATACTACATATTTATGGGTTTCATCACGATATTTTTGTTCTAGTAAATCATGTTCTTGACTGCATTCATCCCTCCAGTCATCCCCTTTCCTCCTTTACAATGTCTCCCTTTCCCTAAAATTGGGACTCATTTATTTTTCTTCAACAGATTCATAATTATAATTGTTTATATTTTATGGTAGTTGTCATATTAATAAGAATAAGGTGGCATTACTTTGCCAATTTTTTTAAATCCTCTAGTGATTCATGTCTTTACATTTCTTGTTGATGTGATTTTTTAAGAAAGCAGCTTAGAGGAGAAGGGGCTTCTTCTGGCTGATGGCTTCAGGTTGTAGTTCATGACCACAAGCTTGCTGTGGCTGCAGCATCCTGGGTGGTCCATTCCTGCCTCATGATTTAAGAGTTGTTTTATTTTTTCTTCCTGGAAGGTCATTTAATAAGCCATTTAATATTCTACAAAACAAATTCCTTTCTGTTGACACAAGTGAGGATCTGTTATCTTCTTTATTAAATCCTAATGGAGTGGTTGCTGGCTCTGGAAATTGCAAGCCACAGGCTCTCAAAGAAATGAGATTTTGACAGAGATTGGTCCAGTCGCTTGAAGTGAAGGAAGGCAAATAAGATCCTGTTAGCATCATAAAATGGACTATGGTACCTGTGGTTCTTTATTAACATAAATCCTTACCTGAGGTTGTTTAGGTTAGGAAACCTATTAAAGATAAGTCTTCCGTGTGTGTGTGTGTGTGTGTGTGTGTGTGTGTGTGTGTGTGTGTGTGCGTGCTTGTATGTATGTACTTGTAATGGGATAGGTTTTTTCTTTCTTTCCCAGTCTGCTCAGAGAATTTAATGAAGGGGAAAGATAAATTATAATGTAAACTTCCCTGCATAATCCTTGGTTAGATAACCAGATTAGATAACCTCAGGGGTTACTCAAGTGTCTCTTCTACCTGGTGTTTGCTGAACTGATGAGGATGAAATGCAGAAGTAGAATGTGATACTTCATAATTAACAAGAAGTCTCTGTGTCATTGTTTGGAGCTGGCTGGCAGGACAGAGAAAGACTCGTTGCACACTGCACACTGCCATGCTTTCCCGGCATGATAAACAATTATACCCTCTTTTAAACTGAACTGCAAGGCAGGGTGGACTCAGATGGAGTCCTAACACCCCTAACTCAAGAGTTGGGCCACTTATTGTAGAGAATGGGGCTAAGAAAAATGTAAAGCTACATGGGGCAGATCTACAAACTTCCCAGACTCTTACAAGCTCAAACACTAGCCAGGATTCTTTGAAAGAAGCAAACATATCCATTGCCTGTGACTGTTCACTTCTTCTCTTGATATCTCTGTAATGACTAACTTCAGGGGCTTTCCCCATCTGGAGTGCTGGTCACTGGCTTTGTAGTCTGACCAAATACCACATGTCTGACAAGAAGAAATTTTGGCCCTGCAGTTTAAAAGAGGGTATAATTGTTTATCATGCCGGGAAAGCATGGCAGTGTACATTGTGCAACGAGTCTTTCTCTGTCCTGCCAGCCAGCTCCAAACAATGACACAGAGACTTCTTGTTAATTATGAAGTCGCAGCCTTAGCTTGGGCTTGTCCCACTAGCTCTTATGACTCAGATTAGTCCATTTATAGTAGTCTCCATTCTCTCTGCTGGCTTTGTACATGCCTTTCATTCTGTATGTCCAACTTCCCCCATGTCCCCTTGGTGTCTGCCATGAGCCTAGACTCTCCTCCTCTTCCTCTCTCTCTCCAGAAATCCCACCTATTCTCCCTGCCTAGCTATTAGCCCTTCAGCCTTTTGTTATATCAATCACAGTAATGCACCTTCAAATATCCCACAGCAGGAGTGTGAGGTGAATTTACAGTCATGAAACACAGAGCAGAGATTGCTGGCACTCATTTCACTCTCCATGAAAATAGTCAGTCCAGGCTCCCCGCCTATCATGTTCAGGGTGGATGTTCCCTCCTCATCTAAACTTCGCTAGGATTGCCTTCCATGACACAAGGAATTACAGAAGGCATAACTCTCAGGTGATTCCAAGTCCAGGCAAGTTCCAAATGAAGCGTTTCCTAAAATCTTCAAGAGTCAACCAACAGGATGCAATTGGTAGATGGTGGTGATGGTACATGAATAGATAAATGATAGACAGACAGACAGAAAGACAGAAGCCTTGGATAGAGATACTAGCTCGTAATTATAGAAGCTAATAAATGTAGTTGTTTTTAATTTTTTGTTGGGGGCCAGCCACCCAGCTCCCAAGTGAATAAACATGAAGGCTTATTCTTTCTTATAAATGCTTGGCCTTAGATTGACTTGTTTCTTGCCAGTTTTTCTTAAATTATCTCATCTACTTTTTGCCTCTGGGATCTTACCTTTCTCTATTTCTGTATAGTTTTATTTCCTTCTTTTTTCGTGTCTGGCTATGTAGCTGGGTGGCTAGCCTCCTCTTTTCTTGCTCCTTGATCTCACCCAGACTACTTCTCCTATTTATTTTCTCTGCCTGCCAGACCCAGATATTCTTTCTCCTGCTTTGCTATTGGCCATTCAGCTCTTTATTAGACTAATCAGGTGTTTTAGACAGTCATAATAACACAACTTTACAAATTAAACAAATGCAACATAAAAGAATGAAACACATCTTTGCATAATTAAAAAATGTTCCATAGCATAAACAAATGTAACACATCTTAAAATAATATTCTACAACAAGTAAATCCCATGGCAGGCTGTCTGCAAGAGAGACATTAGGATGCCTATACCATGGCTCAGTGACAATCTGAAGCTTCCAGTTTGAGGTACAAGGCATAAGAGTCCTGTGTATATGGGACTCTGCTGTTGTAGGTCTTGAAGTCCCACAGGTGCAGAGCTTTGGGAATGGGCATAAGTGGGCTCACCTCTGCCTTTCTGCTCCCTCCCTGCTGCCAGCTGATCAGGTGGGGCTCATGCACACAGAAGGTGATTACTTCTGTGTGCAGTCCACTTCCTCATGCAGGGGCTTCTCCAGAGACACTGCTGGACACTCTGAACAACAGCCTACCCATTATTAGATTTCCTTAGTCTAATCCAGTTGACCTCAAAACACCATCACACCAGTACAGCCAGCCTTCCACCTCCCCCATTCTCCTCTAATCAGTAATCAGAATCGGATTCCAGCATGCTGGAATTATTGCAGACAGAAAGTAGGAGCTGGAGGGAAAAGGTTTACCCAACAAAAGCAGTCACAAGACTTTGCTAATTTGCAATGTCAGAAACCTGGAATATGTGTGAGAACAGATTCCAACAGCTCTAAACCATGAAGGGAGAGGCATAATTTTAGATTGGGTGGGATATTTTGTGTTGCATGTACTTGCCAGAGATTCTGGGTTCAATGTGTTCAGTTGAACAGCTCAAAGTGTTTGATAGAGATGTGGGTGCAGTGTTAGTTGATTCTATAGCTCTGCTGCCAGTAATTTCTTGGGATCATGTAGAGAAATGGAATAAAGATAAAGAAATACTGGGACATATTGATCATGTTCAAATCACTTATCTACATCTAATTATACCCCAACTCAGGAACCAGAGGGGCCTTCTTCAGTAAGGATCTACTTTAGCCAAGAAATAAGTTGCAAAGATCTGACTGTCTTCTGCAGCCCCAAAGGACTTTGATTTCTCTTTGGTGGTGGGGTTCCAGGGTATAGGGCTCATTGCCACAGGGAAGAGAGGCATGCTTGTCACGGGCATAAGGACTTGAGCAATTATCACGGGTTTGTCTGACAGGGATCATTGGCAAGGCTCAGCTGATTTAAAGGTTCCCAGAACTGAAAGATATGCTATGTAGCCCATTCTCCCCTTGATCTATAAAGTGAAATCTAAGCAATAAGATAACTGGGTAATCTTAGGAACTTTAATTATGAGTTATAATCCATTTACTGGTCCATAGATTCACAGCTCATAGTGAAAGGAAGGATGCAATTATGTGTTCTATGGCTTTTCCCTCTAAAAAAGGCTAGCAGCCAATGAGCCACTCAAATCTTAGAACATCATTAACACAAGCTCAAACTAGTGCTAATCCCATGACACCAAGCATGAACTGTAGTCCACTACTTACTGGGTTCAGGATGTATATATGGGGGATGATCTGGGATTGCCTTACAGTGGGATAATACTTACAGATGGCATAGCCACACTCTTCGGTATCTCCATATTGTTTCTGTGTCTATGGAGTGAAAGCTCTAGAAAGGTAAAAAGAAGCCTCTGTGCTCGAGGTGCTTCCAAAGTAGCGAACCCAGATAAATGCCACATACTTGCTGGGGCTATGGGCTGAGTGTTACTATCACACAGTTGCAAAGGCAAGGGTACCAATTGCTATTGTACCTCCTAATTGTTTCCTTCCTCATTCTGTTCTTAGGTCATTGCTTAGCTCTTCTCTTTGAGCACTGAGAAAATAGATGGTCATGGGTACAGTATCAATGGTTATCAGAGACTTAATAAGAGAGCAATTTTCACTGATGCTGTGGCACAATACTTACCTTGTCTGTTGAAGCCAGTGAGCTCAGATTCTGTTATCCAATTTACAGTTATCAAGTTGCTAAATGGTCTTTTTCTGGTACCCAAATCAGAGGCCACAGAATCTCTTTCCTTTCATCTGGCACAAGCGACAGTGAGCCAAAGGCTGTATCATCTCCCTGGCTCTGGATGACAAATTAGTTCAGAGATTGGCAAGTTCTTCTCCAAAGAGCCAAATAGACACTTAGTCTTTGCAGGCCACACATGGTCTCTGTCACATATTCTTTTTCCACATTTAAACAATTTTAAAAAGTAAAAACTGGTCTTTGATTACAAGACTCATGTAAGCTAGGCTGCTGGCCAGGTTGTAGTAGTTTGCTAACCCTTGGTTGACTCATGGGGACTTGGTAATCTCAACAATCCTTGAAATGTTATGCGGCCCCATTATTGTGATTATTCTAGAATTACAGGGTCTAGGGGAAACTGGGGTGTACCATGAACATCATGATAAAGCTCTTCACTATCAAAGATAGAGGATAAACTCAGGTGTGTCTGGTGTCCTGCCCATGACACACAACTGATTTTCAGCAGCTTGTATTTAACCTGCTTTTCAGAAACAGAGACATCAGGAGAGTAGCCACAGGCTTTGGGACAAGTGTCTTTGACGATCGTAGCTTCTCCTGCACTATCCTCACATCCTTCCCACCAAAGGTCTTTGGAACTGGTCAGGGGCCATGACTGAAGAAACGTCAAATGGTGCAGATGCACAGGAAGAAATAATGCAATGTCCAGGAACCAGGGGTTTGAGAAACTAGGTCCTTGCAATATTGATTTTGAGTCTATTTACCAGTAAGCCACTTTTGACTGAGAGTATTGTCTGACACTGATAAAAGCCAGTCAAATTTCATCATTGTGTACCTCAGATTCCTAAGAAATATTCTGCCTATAGGTAATATAAAAACAGTCATGCACCTTGGGAATTTAAACAAAGCACACAGAAATTGCTGAAAACTATGCAATTGAGCCAACAGAGATGGGTTATCTTCTTTGTTCATTTTAAGAATATTTTAAATTGGTTTGTGTGTAATAAGAATTTATCCTGTCATCAATACCTACATAAATAAACTTCAGCCTCTCTGGAATATAGATTGTCAGGAGACAATCAAGCTACGGTTTACTATTTCACATAGTATGCTTTCTCTCTCTGCAGTAGTAAAAGCCACAACCACATGCTTTATTACAAAGAGCCTGACAAAGAGTAGGCAGTATTTTTTCTTACTTTAGAAAGGCAAAGCTCAACAATAAATAACATATTAGGAAGGAGTTTGACCTAAACAGTGAGAGACTTGACTTTCCCGTGTGCTGTTGGCTTAACCCCATCTCTAAATGTTGTCTGTAGTTATGAGGTACTTGAATCTCTCTTGGATCCTACGACCCTTAGCAGAAACATTTCACTGTGCACTCACCATTTCTTTTATCTCAGGCATTTGAAGGTGTGCTTGATTTAGCAAGGATCCCTACCAGCCTGCTTTCCAGCATTCCCCTTAGGTTGAAACCCCAGTTTGCAACTCCCTGCTCTCAGAAACAATGCCAGGATGCCCTCTACAGCCACTGGACAAGTGTAGAGACCTGATCTAAGGTTAGCCTACCTGTGCGTAGGGCAGCAACCTGTGAGTTAGGCTGCTGTAAGAAGGTCTGTTCTCTATGGGAGAGATTTTAATGATCTTAGTTACCTGGTGCCTTGAATTGTACTTTAGACTAAGGGAAATAGATATTATTCACTTAGTGGTAGAAGGACAGGGGGAATCTCTAAATAGAAGCACCGATGATGAAATCTGCTGAGAAGTATCAGTGACCAAAGATTTAAAAAAGAGTAAAACAGTGGTCATGGATGCCACAGCTGCAGCTGTCTTGCATAAGGTGACTGCACCTGGAATAACCACAATGAGAGCAGCTTCTCTACAGAGTAGGGGCCTATGACATAGACCAAATGCCATCATGTCTTGGTATTGAATTGTTTACTCATTGTGTCATTCTCTATTATAGCTACCACTGTTCCTTTAAATGTGCTTGTCAGAGTTGGAGCTTGAACCTCAGAGTTTATATTCTTCTTGCTTCCTTCCATTTGGAGCATCCTAACAGCCAACCATCTTCTGGTTCCAATCTGTAGTTGTCTTCTTCAGACTGTTGTTGCCATCTCATTGACTCAGAGGAGAAACAGAGTGAAACACAGCTGACTAAGCTCCTGAAGCTGTAGTGTATCCCACACCAATGTGGAGTGAGCACAGGATGAGCAGACAGACAGAACACTTATTGGGCTTTTCTGTGAGGTATAAGGTGTTTTCACAAGGAGTAACTAAGATGGGCAGTGTTATGGTTTGCATATGAAATGTTCCCTATAGACTCAAGTATTACAGCCTAGGTCTTCAGCTAGGCACCACTTTGAGGGGTCCTAGAAACTTTAGGAGGAATCGAGAAAGTAGGAGGCTGAGAGCAGGTCCTTGACAGTGTCCTCTCTCAGTCCTACCAGTCTTTGCCTAGAATCCCTACCCAACAGGAGGTGAAGAAGTTCTTCCCCAACATGTACTTGTCACTAAAAAACTCTGCCTTAGTGCCTGGGACAAGCAATTATGGACTGACCCTCCAAAATGGTGAGCAAAATAAACCATTTCCCCTTTACCATGTTCTCTTAGGTATGATGGTCATAGCTATGCAGAGGGAACTGATACTGAGAATGTTACATATTAAATAAACATTTGCTTCTGTTTGAAGCTCACATGCTTAAACTTTAATGGAGTCATTGACTGACAATTATGTCACAAAGGTGGATCCTTCATACATGGATAGCATTTCTGTCCTTATGAAAGGAGATTTGAAGAAATGGTTGCTCTGTTGTGGCCACACAAAACTGTAGCTAGAAGGTGGCTTTTTCTAAACCAGAAACTGAGTCCTCCCTTGGCATGTTATCATAATGTTTTAATCTTGGACTGTTAAGTATTCACCACTGTGAGCAATAAGTGTTTGCTGTCTAGGCCATCCAGTTCATTCCTATTAGACTGTTCTGAACTGCCCAAGATGTCGTAATGGGGCAGAATTGTGTGAGAGGGATGCTACTTGGCCTGACAACAGAATCCAAGGCATGTCCTGGAATCTGGAAACCTTTTTTGTTGTACTTAGCTAAAGAGACAAATCCAGTTTTTCCGTAACCCACCACCCTTAAATTCACCCCAAAGCCTGCCAGCAGGAAATACAATCATGTAATCCCTTGCCTTCCCCCTGTATTTTGGACCTCTTACTGTAGGATTATATTTACATTGCTTTTGCATTGCAAAACACACCAACATATTTTGAAAACTAACCCATGATTAAAGAAGTTTAACCTCTGTTGGGAAAACTTGATGAAATTCTCACAGCTTGGAAACAGATGGTGCGCCCCAACTTCTAGTTGTGGCATACCCCATCCATCAAGGCTGTAAACAACAGTCAAGGCTAAGGAATGTAGGGTATTTTTACTGTAAGATAAGAAAACCCTAACGATTTCAAGCATCTTCGCCTTTATGGAAAGCATAAAATGAGTCATCGTTTTGCTACCATTAGAACATTCATGAAACAAAGTCTGTTCTGTAAACTGTTACATCATCTTAGACCAAATAAAGTGGTTGTCTTTTCATATTGATGAAATCCTTCTTTTTTTCCCTGTGTTTTAATGGTTCTATTTGTTCATAAGCTCTGTGTTTCAAAGGAACATTTCGCAGCTACCTGCAATGGTTTCTCAGCTTTTACTGTAGTGAATATTATGGCAACTCTCTAATAAGCTTACGTTCTATTTGCAAGGAAAACAGTTGTTCGTTTCTACTTTCTGTAATTTAAGGCAGAAATGAACACACCAGTGTATATATACAAGTTATTCTGAAATTTCAAGTCTTCAGTGCATTAGTGGTTACACACTGCCTCGCTTATCTACCTATTACATAAGACAGGATAATTTTTTAGAATAGCTCAGATGAATCTTCCTCCTGGTGGCAACTCAAATTCTCTGTATTTGATTTGATTTCACATCTGTGAGGAAAGGGAGCGTAATTGTTACCACAGAAAGAGAAAGTTTTGATATAGGAAAGGATTACAAAATAGAATGGTGAAGTAGAAATCTGAAAGAGGAGAGAGGTGAGAAAATGAGAAAGACAGATGTCAAGACAACCAGTGTGAACATTCTTGTTCCCCCTCGGAAGCTGATTGACAGGGGGCAATCAGTAGGAACCTTGAGACCCATTTTAAAGAACTCTAAAGATGGGATTTCTCCTATTCTACACTCAGAATGACATAACAGATTAAAGAGTACCAGTGGACAATGCTGTCTAGATGGATGTGCTTTGTGGGGACTTAAGTTCCCATCTATCTTGTGGAAGATGCAGGAGTTCTCAGGAAAATGTACCTCAGATGGTGCCCTATGATCAAGCAAGCCTCACCCAGTCAGGAGGTCTAGAGCAGTGTTGGCAAACAGCCCAAAGTAGATCTAATTTGGTCAAAATAATTAAAATTAAATTCATTAGAAGATGGGAATTCGATAGCCCTGTTGTATCTTCACATAAAATAAAATAGGATTTCTATTCTTAGGAGGAACTTGTGATCTATTAAATGAGACATATTTGGCAAACTAAGGGAAGCACACATAGGGACTAACAACCTCAAAGAAGGTAGTATACAAACCCCATTGGAATGATGAGGCTGTCACTGGGTAGGTTTTATTCAGACCTATTATGGAATACCTGATAATTATGTCCATTGAAATCCTTAATGTATCAAATACCACCCACTTCATGAAGATTATCTCACTTGGCTTTGAACCTATTAGTGTACTTGTATACTTGTCTCGATCCCTCAATTAAATTATTTGCTTATCCCTGTGTTCCCACATCCCTCTACCTGTGTGTCCTAGATACTCAGTAAATATTTATGTTAGAATAAATAGAAAATAGGTACTAGAACATTCAGAAAAGTAGTTTTGCCTTCTTCATCTTTTTCCTCCCATCACTAAGTACAATCCATGTTTGCTAGTAGTGGCCTATGTACCTGTTTGCTAGGAGTGATCAAAAGACATTGGAAACAGAGTTGTAAAGAAAAAGTAGGCAATAGAAGAGATTTTGCATGAAATTTTCACTACACATACAGGGAAAGCCTCCTTTCATGTGGTACCAACTTCAGTTGATGCCTACGAAACTGTCAGCTTTTGCAGGTGCTGGCCAATGCTTCTGTGACACATACCAGGTTTTAGATAATGGTGAAATAACTAACCCAGAACAAATAAATTAGAAGGTCTCAAGAGAAAATGGCCTTGCTCCTTATGTGCCCATCATTTTTAGTCTCGGCAAAGACATTGCTGATCAGGAAAACAGCACAGTGCTTTATGGAGTCTTGGGAATCTCATTGCCAGACTTTGAGGTAGAAACCATCAGCCTCATTTTACAGACAAAGGACTCAGACATTCCATCAATGGATGGTGTTTGTCAACGGTTAGAAAGGCCATGAAGAAGAGCACTGTGAGGGAGTCTCTAACTTGCCCAATACTGGATAACAATTTTTGTTTTGATGAATCAATGAAGTTCTGTTGGGAAGGAGTCTCATATGTGACAGGAGTTTAACTGAGGGATGGTGGCAGCCTCAAGTTATTTTGACTTACTCTGCTACACAAATCTTGTCTGTGCCAGGTCACCAAGAGATAACCATGATCCTTCAAGTAGGGATGGGTGATTCTAGAAAAAAAAGACCAGAGATGGTAATTTGACAAGATTATTAGAGATATAGAAATTTCTGAAGCTAAGGAGACTCTGAAAAAAGGATATATTTGCATGTGAATACAATAAAGTTTTCAAAAGAAATCTACTGCTGCAAAGAACTCACTGCCCCCATCAATCTCCCTGATTGCTATAAACATTTCTTGAAATATGTCTGATAAGTTTCTCCTCAATTTTATGCCACCAGTGACATAATTATGTAATAAAAAGCAGTTGAAATGGGAACATGAAGAATAACATTGCATTTAGATGTTTTCCCTTTTCATGACTGTTGTGAGAAAATAATAGCGCTAGACTTGCTGAAGCAAAGCATTGAAATATTGTTCCTTCTGAAGACCCCAGTCTTTAAGTGGAGTTATCTCTGGCCAGTCATTGCCTACAATTTTTTTTGCTTATTAGCATTTTTCTGGAATTCACTGAACATAGTCAAGTAAGTTATTGCACTATAATTTATAGGCATTGTTTTCTTTAAGAAAATACAGTTTCATGCTGTTATTTGGGCATGGCATGGCTGTTGCATACATGAACTCAGAGTAACTCAGGAAACCTACACAAGACGAAGCCAGTTGAGAATTTCAGCTGGAGGGAGGAGGGACTGCTGCAGGTGATGGCTCCTAAGGGAGGGAGTCCATTTTCTTTAGGGGATGGCTATTGGTGGCTTGCCCATGCTCTGGTGGTTGACCCCACATCCATGTGGATATGGGCAGCATTAACTGAATTCATTGGGTTATAAGAAAAAAGACAGAAAGTTGGGAGGAAGCTGTGATGAGAGGGTCTGTGGTGGAGAAAGAAAGAATATGATCAAGATACATTGCATAAATGCATGAAAATTTCAAAGAATAAATAAGAGTAAACATGATTTCAAATAATTTATCAATAGAGGTTTTTATATACACAAAATTTGTGTATTATTCAGATAAAACTCCTTCATATAAATTGACTTACAAAATAAAAAGATATCCTTAGGCAAAAGTTCTTAATCTGGATTTAAAACCTTCTTAGAATGGCTCCCCATCAAGGGTACCTGGGAGGTCCTTGAGATGGTATCATGTACATGGTATCCAGAATGTATCAGCAGTCTTTAAACCACAGGTTGAAAGTGCTGAAGATACTATTGCTTCCGTAAAATGAACTTGTTATGAGACCCTACTGATGCTCAGAAAACTTAATTTTATTTTCTTTGTCCTACTTAAGAATGTGAATCAAGTCTATACTGGATTGCAATCTATCCACTTTTCATTGCTCTCCTCCTTGTCTCTGGGATGGTTTGGGGAATACTTTAGGGAAGGCTGATGAAACTTTGTGTCACTGGGATATCCCTGGCTGGTGATGATCTCGCCTGTGGTTTTCTGAAGAATTGACTTCCTATATATTCTTTGCACAAAGTATGACATCACTGTCATGTAGCTCCGGCATTCTGAGGTCACTGATGGCACCAACTGAAGAGCCACACTTTTTTTTTTCAGACCAGAGTGTAGTCCTGGGTATCCTGGAGTTCTCTGTAGATTAGGGTGGCCTCAAACTCAGAGATCCACCTAACCTGCCTCCCAAGTGCTGATATTGAGGCATGTATCACTACCTCTGGCTGAGTCACAATTTTTATTGATATGTAACATAATGGTCCCTCTTTCGTGTTTTCTTGGGGCTTTTCTATCACATTGGCTTTCTCTTCTAACTGATGCTTAGACCTCCCAGTGCCCCTTAAGAGTCTCAATCTCTCCTCATCACTTAGGCAACATGCGGAAGTCAGGCATCAGCCCTGGAGGGTTTAGGTAAATATGCCAGCATGCACATTTTTATTTTGCATGCAGTTCCATGTTCCAGGATCTTCAAGACTGAAAAATTTCAAAACATGAGAAAACTGGACACAGAAATTTTACTCCTGGATTTTCATTACATAAAAGCAGTATTTATGTTGTATTTCTTTGACTGTCAAGTTTGAAGTTTGGTGCTGTGGACTCTGATTATGGGCAAATCATCCTCCTTCCTCTGATTTCTGGTAGCTAAGACTGTTTAAACCTAGGGCCTTCAACAAGGTTATTGGCTTAAAGGTAAACCATTAAGGAGGCCTTTACTTAATAGGATTGGTGTTTTTTTAAGAAGACAAATTTAGGTACACAGACCCTATAAAAGAATGTCCAGAGAAGTGGCATCTGCAGGACAAGGACAGATGCCAAAGAAATTAGGACTTCAGATTCTTTGATCTTGGAGTTACAGACTCTAGAACTGTAAAAATGCACCTCCCTTGTTTAAGCCACCCAATCTGTATTTTCTTGTAGAAAATAGAAAGCCCTAGAAAGCAAGGGCTGCAGTCTTCCACACAGCTTCCATCTTCTTGAGAGCTCAGCATCCTTTTTTTCTACTTACAGCTCAGAGTGGAGTGGGCAGGAAGTGGCTCTCATACAGTTATTCATACACCTGCTGGCATTCTGAATGCTTTGTTCAAGGAGTTGTTTCATTTTATTCCAAGTGGGAATGATTGAGAGAAGATAAAAATCAATGTGGAGTCAGCAGTTCTAGAACTCAAGTAAATATGCCATATATCATCCCACTGTTGACATGTGTGTAATGTTCAGTATTCAGTTGTTTTTTTGCCCTCTGGAGAGTAAGTCCATGGATCTCTTCAGATTCCCAAATGTGTTTATGAACATAAGAATGTTAATATCTACCATCCAATTATATCTGAAATATGATTGAATTTCAAATATGTAATTTACATGCAATTCTAGAAAATATGTACAATGAGAGTAGAATGTTTATCTTCAATAAATGAAAATTATATCACACTCGCTTCATTTAAAATAATCTCTTATATAATTTGCCATGTAAAAAGAAAATAAAGCAAACTGTCTATAAAAAATTTAATTTCTTCCTCTAGCTTACCCATTCTCACATCAGGAGGTCACAAAATGGTCTCTCTGCTGGGATAAGCCACTCTGGGGACAGCAGCAACAGTGAGACCTTCCTGTCTTGCTCTGTGCTCAAATGACCAGATGAACTTGCACATAGGAGCCTGGCAGTCCTTAGGCTTCCTTTTCCACTTCCTACTTCCTGTTTTGCAGTGTTAAGAAACTAGAAAGAAACTGACAGTGAAACAACCCCCTGGTCCTCCTCTCATTGGACAATTCACAAACCATTTTCTCCTACTCCAGTTCCCTCTATCTAGTTACCTGACCTGGGTATGGTTGACTGGATTAGAGTTTTGTGACTGGGACAATTATAGTACTTCTGTGTGAATCTGCAATTGGCCCCTAAGTCATATGTTTTGAGAGCCATTAGAAACCATGCAGCAGTGTATATCAAGAAGCAGAAATTCTCTGTGGGAACATTGGGGGGTGTGAAGCAGGGATGTAGTGGGGAGAAAGTCCATAGGGGACTTCTGTTTTCAGTGTCCTCAACACTTAGCTTCATTCTCTGCTTGGGTTCCATGAGATAGCCAACCAATTTTAGAATAATTTACCCTCCTTGCCTAATCAAGGCTAAGATTTTAGGTCTAGTAATAATGCTTTTAACTTAAATATACATACATGAAATTATCTAAGTATGCAAATGACAAAATTTAATTTACAATGTTAACATTTTAAAAAATGGGTAAAACCACTCCTACATACAAATGACAAATGGATTGAGAAAGAGATCGGGGAAACAACACCTTTCACCATAACACCAAGTAATATAAAATATCTTGGGGTACTCTAATCAAGCAAGTCTTTGAAGAAAAAAATTAAGAAGATATCAGAAGTTAGAAAGATCTCCCATGTTCACAGATCACAGATTAACATAGTAAAAATGGTCATTTTACCAAAAATCAATCTACAGATTCAATGCAATCCCAATCAAATTCCCAAAAGAATTTTGACAGACCTTGAAAGGGCAATTCATATGTAAAAATGAAAAACCCAGAATAGTTAAAGCAATCCTAAACAATTAAAGAACTTCTGGATGACCCATCATTCCTGATTTCAAGTTGTACTACAGTGCTATAGCAATAAAAATCACATGGTATTGACACAAAAGCCAATGGAATTGAATTGAAGACCTAGACTAAATCATACACATATGAACACTTGATTTTTGATAAAGAATTCAGAAATACACACTGGAAAAAAGAAAGAATCTTCAACAAATGATTTTGGTCAAACTGCATATATGCACATAGAAGAATGCAAACAGATCCAAAAATATCACCCTGCACAAAACTCAAATCCAAGTGGATCAAAGACCTCAACATAAAATCAGATGTACTAAACTTGATAGAAGAGAAAGTGGGCAATATACTTGAACTCATTGGCACAGGAGTCGACTTTTTGGACAGAACCCCAATAGTGCAGGCACTATATAAAAATTAACAAATGGGATCTCATGAAACTGAAAAGTTTGTATAAGGCAAATAACACTGTCAACAGGATAAAGTGGCAGCATACAGAATGGGAAAAGACTTTTTAAAACCAATTCCACATCATATAGAGATCTAATATCCAAAACATATAAAGAACTAAAGAAACTAGATATTAAAAAACAAGTAATCCTATTTTAAAAATGGGGTACAGATCTGAACAGAGAATTCTCAATAGAGGAACCTCTAATGGTTGAATAACACTTAAAGAAATGTTCAACATCCTTAGCCATTAGGGAAATGCAAATCAAAATTTTTTTTGAGATTCCATCTTCCACCTGTCATAATGGCTTAGATCAATTAGTCATTGTCACAAGTGACAGCTCTGGCTGGCAAGGGTATGGAGCAAGGGGAAAACTTCATTGCTGGTTGGAGTGCAAATGTGTATAGCCACTATGGAAATCAATAAGGTGGTTCCTTGGAAAGTTGGGAATTGATCTACCTTAAGACCAAACTATACTACTCTTTGTCAATATACCTAAAGGATGCTCCAATAAAGTTGCAACCATGTTCACTGCAACTTTATTTGTAATAGCAGAAACTAGAAATACACTAGATGTCCCTCAACAGAAGAACAGGTGAACAAAATGTGGTATCTGTACACAATGGAATGTTACTCAATTGTTAAAAAAATAACATCATGAAATTTGCAGGCAAATGGATGGCAAATCATCCTGAGTAGCCCAAATCCAGAAAGATAAATACAGTACATATTCACTCATACAGGGATAGTAGCCATTAAGTAAATGATAATCAAGCTATAACGTCTAGACCCAGAAAGGTTAGGTTAAAGAGAAGTGGTATAGGTAAGGACACAGTGTTCTCGCCAGGAAGGGGAAATAGAATAGTTTTTAGGGACAGATTGGGGATGTGTGGGGGCAGTAGTGTGGGGATATGGGGTAGGAATCAGGTGTAGGGGAGAGATGAGATAGAGGCGGAGAATGTAGGGAGAGAAGGCTGGAATTGGGGTGGGGAATTTTGGGGCAGTGTGGAAATATAGTGCAGTGCAATCTTCCTGAAAGGACTTCCAGTAATGGGGGATATGGAGTCTCAACTAGCCATCATTTGTAGCCAGGCAAGGCTTCTAGTAGTAGGACTAGGGCACATTCAACTGAGTTGTTGGCCAACGGGGTCCCATGGAAATCCCCAAATAAGTCAGGTTGTTGCTAAGACAAAAGGCTAATCTCTGCAAAATGACAGTGAGGACCCATTTCTGAGGACAATATCCACACAACTCATTGAACATGAGCTGGTACCTACATGGAGCCTTTACCCCCATGTTCTAGTTACTTTGGTGTGGGAAAGTACTCTGCAGGCTATGGGAAGAAAAAGGTGGATACCAATCTAGCCACAAAGCCTTTGACCTATAATCTGTCCTGCCTACAGAATAGTCTAGAGTAATGATGGGACAGAACTTGTGGGAGTAGCCAACAAATGTCTGATTTGATCCACTCCATGAGAAGGAACCCACACCTGATACTGCTTGGGTAACCAAAAACCAGAGACTGGATAGCCCAGAGATCAAGGGTAAAACCAAACACTACTGTTCTAAAAAAAAATCAATGAAGTGATTCCTTGATATCATGCTATACTCACAGATCAATGCCATATCCAGTCATCATCTGATTGGCTTCCTCTGGCAGCAGATGGGAGTGGGTGCAGAGACTCATGGCCAGACATTATGTGAAGAGAGTCTAAATTGGAAGTTTTCATCAAATCTCTCCCATCAGATCTCAGGGAACCCCACAGAAGAGGAGATGGAAAGATTGTAAAAGCCAGAGGGGATAGGGGACACCAGGAGTACAAGACCGTCTGATTCAACTAAGCAAGGAACATATGAACTCAAAGAGAACGAAGCAGCAAGCACAGGGCCCACATTGGTCTGCACCAGGTCCTCTGCTTATATATTACAGATATTAACTTAAAATATTTTTATGGGACTTCTGACTGTGAGAAAGAGTGTATCTCTAACCCTTGTGCCTGCTCTTGGGACTCTTTTCTTTCTGTTGAGTTGCTGTGTCCAACTTTGTTGTGATAGTTTATGCTTAATTTTAGTATGTTTTATTCTGTCATGTTTGGCTGTTATCTCTTAGAAGCCTGTTCTTTTCTAATGAGAGACAGAAGGGAGTATATGTCCATGAGCTCATGGACCCCAGACTGATAGCTGGGAAGCCAGCATAAGACTGATTCAGACACCCTGAATGTGGGTGTTAGTTTGGAGGTCTGGGCAATCTATGGGGCCTCTGGTAGTGGATCAGTATTTATCCCTAGTACATGAATGGACTTTTGGAGTCCACTCCATGTGGAGGGATTCTCTCTCAGCCTAGACACATGGGGGAGGGCCTAGGACCTGCTCCAAATGATATGACAGACTTTGAAGATTCCCTATGGAAGGCCTCACCCTCCCTAGGGAGCAGAAAAGGGATGGGATAGGGAGTTAGCTGGGGGGAGGGAAGGGAAGGAGGGAAGGGAGAGAAAACTGGGATTGATATGTAAAACAAGCTTGTTTCTAATTTAAGTAAAGAAAAAAAAAAAAAAAGGAAAGGGAGTGGATCCAGATGGAAGGGGCGGTGGGGAGGAGCTGGGAGGAATAGAGAGAGGGGAGACTATAATCAGGTTATATTGTGTGAGAAAAGAATCTATTTTCAATAAAGGAGGAAAAAGAAAAAGATGGGGCAAAAACCAAGACCTTTGCTGAGTGTCATTAACATGAAGGGACAATTATGGTGAAGACAAAGCTCAATACCCCAGATGGAGCTGTATTTCCGAAGACATTTTAAATAGTGAGGGATTGTTATAGTATAGATGCCCTCAAATGGTCTCTCTAAAGATAATGAATATATGAATGGCGATTGAGCAGGGTACCTTATTGAGGAGGAGAGGTGACACCAATCTCACTTGATCTTATGGCTTTAAACAGCATGCTAACTCCTGGGAATAACCTTTGACTTTTATCCCTACCTAGATATTTCAAAAGGAAATGAGAAAACACTCTGTCCTTCCTTGGCAAATGGAGTTACACTTCAGGAGCATAAGTGGCTGAAAGTTCAAGCATTGTGAAAGCAGAGGCTGGATGAGTTTAATAAAGCACAGAAGCATCTGAATTTTCCAGGCTTATACAGGGAAAAAGCCACCAAATAACCAACAAAGGTAATGGCAGGCTGACAGAATCCTTTAAGATGTATGTGGCTCACAGATCCCTAGGATCCCCATCCCCTTCCATTTAAACTTCTTCGCTGATGTGAGTGGATGCACCACAGCCTTCTCTGAAGCCTTGTGAAGATGCTTGGTCAGAATGATCTGTGTTTGAATTTTAATTACACTGGGGTTTGTGGGAGTGGGTATTTGTTTCATTTTGAGTGTTCACATCCAGTCAGTAGTTCCATTTGACAACTCTGTTTTATAGGGAGCACCTTACTGGTCCTGATATTTCTATGGGAGCCTTTAAGGCTCCTTTCTAAGAGAGCCATCTCCTTTTTACATTTAGAGCTTTTTCTCTGAAGTCAGAGGACAGATGTACTTGTGGCATTTTCAGTGTGGTGGTGTCACTCTGGAGCCTCAGTGCTCATAGTCTTCCATTCTGTGTATATTTTATAGGCTGAATTGCTGCCAGTGGCAGACTGTACCATCTTTCCAGCAGGTTGCATGAATAGGACTTACCCATTGTTTGCCACAGAGTATGTTTCAGGCACACAGACAACCCCTCAAAGGTGACTCATAACTGACAGGGTCTGATGGACAAGTTGATCCTCAGCATCCCACTTTTTCCTCCCTTCAGTTCACCTGTGATGGCAGAGCAGAGCAGAGCAGAGCAGAGCAGAGCAGAGCAGAGCAGAGCAGAGCAGAGCAGAGCGGAAATGACTTAGAGAGAAAGTAAGGGAGTATTTCAGGGAGTAGGGTGAGAAGGAGCCAACATAGTTTCTGGCTCACAGTGTTTATGAGTCATTCTTCAGACATTTGTTGCAACTACAGTATGTTGAATACTTCTCCAAGCTCTAGGAGTGTAGAGGCCAAACAAAATATCTGAAAACCAAACTAAACCAATCAATCAAACAACCAAGATGAAGCCAGACTGGCAAACCCAACCAACCAACCAACCAACCAACCAACCAACCCCAACCAACCAACCAACCAACCAACCAACCAACCAACCAACTAAACCAACCAACCAAACAAGCAAATCAAACCAATCAATCAAACAAAACCAATCAACCAACCCACCCACCCACCTACCAACCAACCAAACAATCCACCCATCCACCAACCAACCAAACAACCAACCAACCAACTCACCCCCTGCCCACCAACCAACCAACCAACTCACCCACCTGCCCACCAACCAACCAAAGCAAGCAAGCAACCAAACCACCAACCTACTAGCCCACCAACTAACTAACCAAACCAACCAACCAACCAACCAACCAACAAACCAACCAACAAAGCCAACCCAACCAACCCAGCCACTCAACCAAAGAATCCTTCCCCTTACCTCTCCTGCAAAGGACTGAACCCTTCTAAGTCCCTGCCCTCATCAACAAAGAATATCTAGCAGCAAATACTTGGGAAGTAAATGGATGTCTAGATTCAGGCAGTGACAGCAGTGGTGACAGCTGGGGGCAGACACAGCTTCCCATTTTGTAATACTGTTAAGCACTGCCTTAACCCAAATTGATTTCACTGACTTTAAGATTCCAGGCTCTTTGTTTGACAAATGTCACACTTGTGTACAAGCATTTGTACTTTATTTAAAATGCCAGTTTGAAGGGTTGCAAGGAAGAAAAAGGCCTAGCATGCCTTTGTGGGTAAACTCTGGGCAGGATTAACTGAGCTGAGTGGTCAAAACCTCTCCAAGAAAACCGCCAGGTGGCACCTGTAAGGCGCAGATGGGGAGAGCCATTTGCCCCACCCCCATAGCCCGGACTATCCAGGCTACCCATCACCCCGCGGGCTTGTTGGCGAGGAAGTGGGGGAGTTTTAGTCTCTTTCCAGACTGCGTGATTACACACTCAATTTCCTGACACCCCAAACACACCGAGGGCGGATTTGTCTCCTTGCAACCAGACTGTCAAAGGCGTGAGCCCGGTGGTTGGGAGCACTTGCCACGGCTGGCTAGGTGGGGACTGACTGTGGGCTGCCCCTGTGCCCAGGTCTGCTCAGCCTGGGTCAAGGGAGAAAGAGTTCTCAGAAACATGACATACAGAAGTCACCAAAACATGGGAAACAGCTTCACATGACTCCCACGCCCAATCCTCCTCCCAGTGACAGTCAATGGGGGAACTGGTCTTCTCTTCTCCTTTTACATTATCATGATTATTATTAATTTTCTCCTCCGCAGCCACTTCTCTGGCCCTGGTCGCACAGTGGCTGCTTCAGGCCACCCCTCCCCTTCGCCCAGAGTGGGTAACTGTCCCCAGAGACAGCGCACAGAGTCTGAGTGGTAGGTGTCAGTAAACAGAAGCAGCGTGTTGTGGTGATTTTCGAGCTGTGTGATCTGGCCGCCAACTCCATCTGTGGCGCGCGGGGGGGGGGGGGGTGAGCTGCGCCAGTTGCGAGTCCGCCGCTGCTCCTCTTAGATGGCTCGTTGGTGACATTGGGAGGAGACCGCTCTGAGGGAGTGAGCCTACGACGACGAAGAAGAGAGGCAGGGCGTTGGGGGTGGGGACATGGCGACAGTGCCAGGGGGCGTGTGAGCCGCGGGCGAGGAGCAACTTCTCCCGGGCGCGTGCGGCGGGGCGGCGGGCAGAGCGTGAGCTGCCAGCCTGGAGCGGGGAGCAAGGAGCCGGGAGCCACGGCCCGCGCCCGCGCCCTGCGCGCTAGCATCCCAGCCCCGGGTGTTGAGCTTGCCGCTATAAATAGCAGGTTACAGCTTCTGCTTGGGCGCACACGCTCTCACTGGAGAACGCAGGAAAGTCGGCCCGAAAGTGTCTGCGGCTGCTATCGCCCCCTACTCAGCCTCTGTGAGAGGTAACATCCTGCCTGGGATCCTGGGGCTCTGGGGGAGGGAATTTTGCGGGTAAGGTGGGTGAGGATGGGTGAATTCAGAGGCTGTGGGTTGCTTCTGAGAGCTAGGGGTTGGGGGAAACGTCCTGCCTGAGAGACAGCTTATGTGTTTCTTATCAAGTTTCGCAGCTTGCAGCTGCAATCATTCCTTCAGCCTTGCCTCCCGGGGGGTGGCTGCTGGGGGTACCCCTGTGACCCTGATTACTGTCTTGTGGAGCTCCTCCGGCCTGGCACGCACGCACGCACGCGCACACACACACACACACACACACACACACACACACACACACACACACACACACACAGTACCACCCTGGGTGACACTGAGTTCTGGCCCAGCTGACCTACCAAGGCTGTGCCCACTTGAGAGGTCCTGAAAAGATGCTGCAGTGACTGGAGTGTGTGGGAGATCCTTCTCAAGCCTAGTTCCAATCATTGGCTGCCACCTGCCTCAGAGGAAGCGTGTCCTAGTCCTCAAGACCTGGAAGGGATAATGGGGTTGACTAAAGAGACCCCTCTCCATGGCCATCTCCAGCCTCACCTTCGGCAACTCTTGGCAAAAAATAGCCAGGCCTGTTTCCCCTTGGCTACCTTTGTGCTGTACCTACCCCAATGAGGAGTCAAGGAGTTAGAAAAGCAGGGTCTCCGGGTAAGAGGGAGTTGAGGGCCAGTGAGAGGATCTTCTGGAGTCTGAAATCTGCACTGCAGCCTCCTTGAGCTCCTCTGGGCCCTCCGGCAGGTTCAGGAGCCAGAGCAAGTCCAGCAGCCTGCTTATGGACTTTGAGGTTTGTAGCCAGTTCTAGGCGATGCTCCTCACTTGTGCCTTTGATTGTGCCTCCCTCTGGGGTGGTGGTTTCTGTCCCTGAGGACATCCAGTGGTTTCTGTTTGGGGACAGAAGCTTTATAGGTGAGGATGCGCATATTGATGAGATAGTTGCTGCCACACAAAACTTACTGGAAAAACCCTGGGGTGGAGAGATGGAGAGAGAGAGAGAGAGAGAGAGAGAGAGAGAGAGAGAGAGAAGAGAGAGAGAGAGAGAGAGAGAGAGAGAGAGAGAGAGAGAAGCTGCTGTTGGGGGAATCAAAGTTTCTTAAGGGTGAGGGATGTTCGTGTTGATAATGTTGTTCCTGCAGCTCCCACTTACCAGGGAAACCCCGCGGGACATCCTGTCATGTTTATATTAATGTTTCTTTCTCCTGAATCCCGCTTCTCCCGTCTCTTTAATGCCATCTGAGGTCATTACTTGTGGGTTGCTTATCGCTTACTTTCCCCCTTAGTATGGAAGAACTTGTTTCTAAAGGTGTGGCTCTATAAAATACACGGAAGTGCAGAGGACAGGGGTGAGTTCACCTTTCCGATGATGGGCACTAGGTGGCCCCTTTATAGGTGTACATCCACATTTAGAGGACCTTGCTTGAGCAGGAATTTTCTTAGTGAGTTCTGGAATCATAACGATATCAATCTGACTTGGTTCAGAGAGGCATCAACAGAGTGGCTGGATGATGAAGGTTAGAGTTAGGAGAGGCTTGGGCAAGCCGGCACTGCCAACTCACTCAGTGTGGGGGGAACTACATTATCTCCTGTTCTCTGGGATATTCTCCAGGGAAGCATTGACACGAAATCACAGTAATTGATCAGTGTCTCTGTGCTCAGCATATGGGCCTTAAACTTGAACCTGTTGGAATTTCAGTAAGTTGAAACAGTTCTGCAAAAAGGAGCTTTTAAATGGGATTCCTCTGTGTGTGTGTGAGTGAATGTGTGCCTCTGCATCTATGTGTGTTTCTTCTGCCTTTTCGTTGGCTCTTTTTCTTTCTTTCTTTTTTGTCTCTGTTTGTTTTATCCAGTTTTATTTTATTATTATCCATTAGATGCCTGTTTTCTGATGAGAATCAGAAAAGGTGTGGATTTAGATGGAAGGAGAGGTGGGGAGAATCTCTTAAGGAGTTGGGCAGGGGAAACTGTAATCAGAATATAATGTATGGAAAAAATCTATTTTAATTAAAAGAAAAAGGATGCTTTTTCTGTGAGTTTTTCTCAACTCTGACTTAGAAGATTGTCCTTGAAAGGTTATGAAATGTGAATGTCAGGAGAAGCTAGAGGCTCTTTGCCATTGGAAAACATTTTCTGATTGAATTCTAACATTCTGGACCATGGAATAGTATTTACACTGATGAGGTAAACAGGATTTGTCTGTGACAAACTAATGGCCAATCCCTGTTTGGAACAGGAATTTGTGTTTGACTCTGCCAAGGTAAGAGCAGCTTGATAGACCAGATTGAGTCTTGACCCTCAAAACATTTTAAGCTCATGGATGGTGTTCTGGGAATAAATACTCTTAGACTATTGGCTTCAGCTCCACCTTGAGGATGCAGATTGATTGAATGACCTTATAGCTTATAAGATGCTTTTGTCAAAATACTACCTGGCTCCAATCCTGTAGACCCATCAGTCAACCTTGGTTAGAAGACAATGCAATTATATTTTAGTTTTCTGAAATGGAAAGTCAAATTAAGCTCTGGAGAAACCAGCTAATTGTTCTAAATTGTACAAACTCAAAGTTCCTGACTTCTCTTCTGAAACATCACACTGCCTTTCAGTACAAGTCAGGCCAACCCCCACATGGGTAACTGTTAACTTCTGCTATCTTCAGGCAAAGTCCTAGAAGGCAACTCCATGAAAGACAAACAACTGCCAACCCATCTTATTGCTTAGCAACCAAGTAGACATCAGTCTCCAGGTAAGAATGCAGCCTCTGAAAATGCTAAGTCCAAGCAGGAAGAAAGTGTAGTCAGTGAGGAAAATGCTTACTGAATGTCTGCCATGTTTGCTGTCTTCACTCAGTGGTGCTAATAATTAGATACGCAAGTGTCATATGTTTTATAATCTCCATGGGGCAGCCTGTCATTCATATAGCACTTCAAATGTGAATAATGAATGACTACATGTTCAAACATGCATTTTCTATATTCTGTATCTTAATCTTTTAAAATGATTGATCTCCCTCTTTTCAAAGGCCTAAGGAACTTGCTTCAAAAGCCATATTGTTCTTGGCTTTTTTTTTTTCTATGTTGTTTCAGAACTCTACCAGGGAGCTTCTTAGAAGATACTAATTTCATATATACTTTAAGAATAGTGCTGCTAAATAAATAATTTCAGCAAAACATTTATTTATAGAGAGATCTAAATAATAATGCTATAATTGAATTTTTGTATGTGGGATTCATGCAGTCTTTTGTGTTTCAAAATTTTAGGTGTAGTGTATTACCTAGAAAAGGTCTTTAGATAGTGGAAAACTTATCAGGAAGCTTACAGAGTCTCAGGCATACTACCACTGGTGTCAAGATATCTCAGTCTTCTTTATTCATTTCCCTGCCATATTCGTCAGTAAAGCCTTTTAAAATGAGGCTGGAAAGGTGGCTCAGTGATTCGCCGAGGACCTGGTTTGGTGCCCAGCAACTTCATTGGTCAGTTCACAGGGGCTTTTAAGTCCTGTCCCAGGAGATCCAACACTCTCTTAGTCCTCCCCCAGGCACCTAAACACAAGGTACACATAAAACTCGTACAGGCACACACACATAGACATGCTATGGTGCTTTCCAGCTTCTGACCAAATCACAGAATAAACAGTCTGTGACTGAAAAACTTACCTTTCATCCAAGGCACTATGACACCCCTATCTTCTACCCTGTGAGTAACTTATTTTAGCAAGATGCATAAGGCCGTGGACTATGATCATAGAGTCCTGAACTCACATCTTTCCAGTTGTCTTTGTAATTTTACTGACACATGGGTGTCATGATGGATGTCATTTCAGTACAATGTAGTGCTCTTAAATGTTTTCCAAACTGACTTTCTTGAGTTGTATTTGGAGTAAGTTCTGCGTCTGCTACATCCCCTGATTGGTACCCTCCACAGAGGTGAGTGAGTAATGGGCATTGAAGTTTCCCAAATCACTTAGTTTTCATGCTATTTCCTTTGGGAGTTATACAAATTCATAATTTTCATGGGGATGGAGATAAGTCTTTTTACACAGGAGTTTTGTCTATCATCTATCTATTATCTATCCACATACCTCTCATCTGTCTAACCAACCATCCTTCTACTTACATATCAGTTATTTATCTATCTATCTATCTGTCCATCCATCCATCCATTCACCCATCTATTGAATATTGTGTGCTGCGTGCACTCAAAGATGATCCATAGTCCATAAGGCTAAGATTTCCTTATTCAGATAAACACCAGCCCAAACGCAAGCCAGAGCATGCCCAGAGGCCGCAAGCTAGTGTGGCCAGAGAGAAGGGGTATCCACGTGTGCGCTGTCCCTTAAGAATTGTTCCTGTCATCTTTGACCTCCCTTGACCACACCCTCACAGGCGTGGCCAGGCACACCTGTAGGGGCTACTAGGAGGCGGGACTACAGTGTCTCCCTACAATTCCCCTTTTAGTCTAAAAGAGGATTAAGACTTAATAGTGCAAAACACCCAAAATTAACAATCATAAAGGTGAAATCAAGAAGATACAATAATCTGCTGTTGCACATCCTAACTATGTCTATTCTGGCTAAGCCCTAAAGTCATGTGGAAAGAGTGTCTAACTTGAATACCTCCTTCCAATTCCAACTCTAAAAAATAAGAAAGTTATTCCTAACTAGGCTTACACTACCCTA
The DNA here is from genome assembly GCF_003668045.3 of Cricetulus griseus. Taxonomy (NCBI): domain Eukaryota; kingdom Metazoa; phylum Chordata; class Mammalia; order Rodentia; family Cricetidae; genus Cricetulus; species Cricetulus griseus. The sequence continues at coordinate 157,105,964 of NC_048596.1, forward strand.
AATTGTAGGGAGACACTGTAGCCCCCCCTTCTAGTAGCCCCTACACCCATCTTTATATTTTCAGCAAAGTGATGCAATAAGCTCAACAGTAAAATTGTTCAATGGCTTTTTCTGATGTGTTCCAATGTTAGGAAAGAGATACACAGGTCGTATTAATAGCCATGCTGATATTGAATCACTAAAATGACAATAGCAATAAAAAACATCTTTTAGGATACAAAAGAAAACAGTATTAAAAATCTTCCACAAGCTGTTTATAAAATGTATGCATTAATTTAAAATATTGCAAGACATTTTTATTTCTCTAAAGAGAGTGAGTTTTTAAAAGCTAAGAGGCACTGGTTTGGAGAGAGCTTTCAGAATTGTTCACTAAGAAAATTGTAACTAAGAGCTAGAAGTAAGTAGAGAGGTGTCTCAGGGTGAGAACAGTTGCCTTAACTGTGAAAGGCTCTGGGTTCAATCCTGGTGTGGGGACCAATGAATTGTCTTAGTTTTGGGTTTCTATTGGTGTGATGAAACACGATGCTCAAAGAGCAAGTTGGGGAGGAAAGGGTGTCTGACTTACTCTTCTGTATCACTGTTAATCATAAAAGGAAGTCAGGATGGAAACTCAAACTGGACAGGAACCTGGAGGCAGGAGCTGATGCAGAGGCCATGGAGGGGAGCTGATTACTGGTTTGCTCCCCATGGCTTGCTCAGCCTGCTTTCTTATGGAACCAAGGACCACCAGCCTAGGGATGGTATCATTCACAATACACTGGGCCCTCCCCTGTTGATCACTAATTAAGAAAATGCTCTACAGCCAGATATTTTTTTAAGACTTTGCAAATTACAGTGTTTATTAATATCGGAATGATTTTTACATGAATGTGAATGCATGCTCACAAAGATGCAGAACAAGAAAGCTGAAGCATCCATTCCCATTGAACAACCTCTGAGCATATAGCCAGATCTTATAGAGGCATTTTCTCAATTGAGGTTCCCATCTTTCAGACAACTCTAGCTTGTGTTGAGCTGACATAAAACAATCTAGCACATGAATGAAAAGCAAAAAAATGAAAAATCAAACAACAACAATAATGACAACTAAACACCTATCCAACTATCTGAGAGTTCCTTGAGCTGAAAATGTAGGTAAAGCTCTTGCTTAGGTTGAGGAAGACCTTGGGGAGCCCTCAGTGCTGCAAAATGAACCAACCAAGTAGCTTACTGATCAGAGCTTTTCGAATTACAGTTGGCTAGGCATGGCAGTACAGGCCTGTAGACCTAGGATTTGGGAGGCTGAGGAAGGAAGACTGCCATTCTAGAATACTACATTAAATACTTGTTCTTACAGGTTGTCAAAGTCATCCACAGCACACTTGCTCTTGGTGTCTTCTACACAGCTCTTGTTTAATTGTTGTCGGGCTTTACTTCACCAGACAAAAGCTCAGAGGTGAGCTCCATTGGATAGCTTGTCAGTGCAGAAAAAAAATGCCCTGAACCTGAGGGACATGAAGTAAAACTGAGAGCCAGAAGCATCTTTTATCTTTATCTTTTTTTTTTTTTTTTGAGACAGGATTTCTCTGTGTTTTCAGAGCCTGTCCTGGCACTCACTCTGTAGACCAGGCTGGCCTCAAACTCACAGAGATCCGTCTGCTTCTGCCTCCGAGTGCTGGAGAATTATTTTAAAATACAGCATTCGCCCCTTTTGGTAGCTTTCACGAGCAGCTGACATTACAGACACTCAGCAGCAGGTGGCAGTGTGCAGCGCTTAGCAGCTGTGGGTCATCATTGCACTCATTTTTAAAGTTTTTCTTTTAAATTATTTATTTATATCTTGGGGGAGTTAATTTAGCTAGAGTCTACAAGCACACACACATTAGAATTGTGTTTTGGAGATCTGTTATTTGGAATTCTTTAAAGATTTGAGTGTAATATTTAGCATTCTTTGCTTTTTGTGAGGCATGTTTTTACCTGAAGTACTCTTTGGGATTAATTGAACTGAATGTGCCAAAATTTTGCTTATGACTGAGTAAGCAAGAAGGAAAGGGATAGTTAAAAGAACGCGATAAAAAGAAAAGCATATGGTTATTATAAAATGGACATCCTGTCACCCATTAAACAGGCACATTTGCATCCCAATCCTTTAACAATACACCCCGACTTCTCCCCTAGGGATCAATGGCTATTCTGCTTCCCCTGAGCCTCCTACACAGCCCCACCTCATCAATTCATCAAACAAACAACAAAGAAAAAAATCAAAACCAAGTGAGTCGTGCACAGTGGTTTATGTCTCTAATTCCATCACTAAGGAAACAGAGATGAGAAAATAATGAGTTAGGGTTCATTGTGAGATATATAAGCAAGGCCCTTCCTTAAAAAAAAAAAAAAAAAAAAAAAAAAAAAAAAAAAAAAAAAAAAAAAAAAAAAACAAAGCAAGCAACACTACCAACAAAGCAACATACAGAAGGAAGGAAGGGAGGGGGAGAGGGAGGAAGGGAGAGGAGGAGGGAGGGAGGGAGGGAGGGAGGGAGGGAGGGAGGGAGGGAGGATAAATTACAGAGCAGATGCTTCCGTTATCCCTGAATGTTCTCTGTTACATGACGTCAACAGAGAACAAACTGGACCAGCAGTGTAGTACTTATGGTTTATTAGTGCTTATGCCCGTAAAAGTTGCTAAAATGATTTCTTCTTGGTTAACCTGATTGTAGACTTGCCTGTCTTTAGGTGATTAAATTTGAGCCATAACAGAATTAATCAGTTCATTCGTAAGTGCAGCAGGATGGAGCAACTGTGTTGTCCAGTGGATTCTTGTCTACCCCAGGGCCAGATGTTGCAGTTGTCCACTCATGACCAGTGGATTCTTGTCTGCCCCATAGCTAGATGCTATGATTGTCCACTCAGGACCAGTGGATTCTTGTCTATCCCATATCCAAATGCTATGATTGTCTACTCAGGACAAGTGGATTATTGTCTGTCCCATAGCCAGGTGCTATGGTTGTCCAATCAGGATCATTTTATTTCATCTGTAGTCCTATGCACTTTGGAGTTTTTGGAATAAATCATAGAAATTATATTCAAGAATAAATAGTGGTAAAACAGTTCTCTGCTAATTTAACTAACTTACTCAACATCACACAACTGATTAGTAATAGAATGAGTGAAGGGTCAAGGTGGTATATACCATAGGATGTTTTAAGAGACAATTCCTAGAATAAGACATCATGCTTTCCTTGGAAAACCAGAAATCCCGACATCTCACAAATTTACTTGAATTAGAACCCATTATCTGAGGTAAGAATGTTTGACCATCTGAGAACTGAGGTGTTGTTTGGGCTTCGCCTTTGAGAAAGGCAAGATCTACATTTTGTAGAACCGAGTTTCAAATAAAAAGAATTGTGAAAGGTTTCAGAAAGTTGATAGTATACAATCTCCCAGATATTATATGTCTAGCACCAAATATAACTCACTTCAGAAAAACAAATAATCTCTTTCTAAGGGAGTTTATTACCATATTTTATTAATGTATATGTAATTATATAGGCAACAAAAACATAAGAAAATTATGCATAATTTTCTTAATAGACATATGTTTTTTGCTTAAATTAATTTTTCTTATAGTGCTTTCTAGATTAGCTACATTTGCATCTCTATGACCACTATGACTAATAGAAACATTGTATAGAAGGGAGGTTACTTTTTGCTCAGGGTTTTGAAGCATCTCAGTCCATTATGGAGTAGAAGTCATGGTGACCTTCATGGTGGCAGGATCCATGTAAAAGGTTCCTTACATGGAGAGGGATCAGATTGTGACAGGAACCTGTGGCTGGGTGAGGCCATCATCTTTCCACCAGCCAAGTCTCACCTTCCCGTGCCTCTAGAGATGATGTGCATAAGGAGTTACCAGCTGGTAACATGTGCAAAAGCTCCCAGCAGATTCAAACCATAGTGATTTCCTTCCTGGGATGTGTTTACAGATGATTTCCCCTTTGATTCATGCTATTCATGTTTCTTTTCCTATTTTATAGAACAGTGAGAATGAAGAATGCTGTATACTTAAGCTAGCGGGCCAGGAAGTAATAGAGCCATTGGATTCTATTTGATTTCCTTAAGTTTTCCCTTTCATTATTTTCATGATTATAAATGTAGTAAGCCTCCATTGACACAAATAATGGACAAGCAAAGTCTAAAGAGACAGACAAAAAGTAACCTAAATCATTGTTAGCATTTACATGGATTTCTGGAATTATAGTGTATTTGTGGGTGTACAGTTTTTTTTTTTTAATTTAAAATTCTCTCCTTCAATCCAGCTTAGATACTGATTGACACCTGTTATCTGCTGTAAGTTTCTCTGCTAGACTCTGTTCCGTTCAGAGCAGTGAATAACAAAGATGGCCACTTTCTCATGCTGTCAAACATATGGAGCTGAAAACTGCTGTCTCTGTAGGAGCTGAGGCATGGCTTGTTAGGTCAAAGTACTTGATGCACAGCAGTGAGGACCTGGGTTTGTATGCCCAGAGCACATGAAGAAGCTGGACACATAGCAGAAATGTCTGCAGTCCCAACACTCTATGGTAGATCACAAATGTCTGCAGTCCTGACACTCCTATGGGGGATGAGAGGCAGAGACTGAATCCCCAGAAGCCCAGGGCCCAGCCAGCCCTGACATGCTGCAGAAAGATAACAATCACCCCTCTCCAAGACAGTGGGAGGTGAGGACAGACACTTCAAGTTTTCACCTGCACATTGTGGAGCGTACCAGCATTCACATGTATAAACACACACACACACACACACACACACACACACACACACACACAGAGAGAGAGAGAGAGAGAGAGAGAGAGAGAGAGAGAGAGAGAGAGAGAATTATCTAGTAAATACAGGAATTCTTTTTAGATTTTAGATGATTGGTGTGATTTTGTTGTCATTAAATCGTAACAAATATTTTCTACTTGATTTCATTTTCTGATTGATATTCTGTACCCTGGCACCCAAAGGAGTAAGTCCTAGAAATTGCATATTGAATAAAGGATGTGAAAATTTTAAAAAGCCTTCACACTTACTACCAAATTGTTTTCCAGAAGGCTTGCATTTATTTGCATTCTCACAGGAAGGCTTGCAATCATTTCACCATCACTAAGGCTACAAAAATGTGTTAATTCAACGACAAGAGCTAGGGCTGACTGAGGCCCTCTAGAGGCCGTTAGTATTATAAACCCTGTTACCAGTGTCCATCTTATACCCTCACTCTGTGTGGTAGCTACAGAGGGTGTTGGTCTTATTATTCATTCTTTGTTTTTCTTTATTTAGTGCCAGGAATTGAATGATGGCATTATACGTGTTATTCGTTCATGAGGATTCCTAGACCCTCCTCTCATTTTCAAGGTTAGGAAATGTTCTTTGGGAGAAGTTTATCTAAATTACCCAACATCACAAAGCTGGTTAGTAGTAGAGTGGGTGGATATATGACCAAAGTTGATTCTCGTTTAAAATTCAGACTATAGAAAGATAACTCAGTGAGCAAAATGCTTGCTGAGAAAGTGTCAAGACCTGGGTTTGGATCTCCAGTAGCCATGTGAAAACTCTCTCTCTCTCTCTCTCTCTCTCTCTCTCTCTCTCTCTCTCTCAGTGAATCCTGGGGCTCTGGGGCCCCCAGAATAGGCAAAATGGAAAGCTCCAGGTTAGCAAGAGATCCCATTTCAAAAACCTAATGTGGAGGCCTCTGGTGTCTACGTGTGCATGCATGCACACACAAATGTATATACATCCACATACATATGCACACACACAAAATAAAATATAATTTAGGCTTTTAAGTGTTATGTTTCTTTTCCATAGCTCCCCTGAGTGAGGTTGAATATTGTGTAAACCTTATTTTCATTTTCATGTTACAATTTTATGCTAATTCATGTGTTTAGCCTGGCTATGCATTGAGACCCTGAGTTCCATTTCACCAAACTGTCCTTTACATAGTGGTAATATTATTGAACTTTGGCCATTTCTGTTACTTGCCTCTTCTTTGTGTATAAAAGTTGAAAATATGGCTGTGGTTAAACTGAATATCCATGTTTTTCCATTGGCATTTTTTTTTTTTTGTGTGTGTGTGTGTGTGTGTGTGAAAACTATTTTTTTAATCCACAAAGAAGTTTCTGGTTTGCCTAAGTTAATTTTCCATTAATATGATTCATATCTAATTATTAAATGCTTTTCTTTTCCTCTGATATATCTAACATTTTTCACTGATAAGACAAAATAAGCAATCAATTGAAATTCCTCTTAAATTAGGCATTTTGTTCCACAGCAATCTTTAAATGTGACACCTTTTCTCTACTTGGCCTTTATGTTATCAGTGGAACCAAACGTTCTCTTAGTTTGCGTGTACACACACACGGAGGTGATCCATAACACGTGCCTTCGGTGGACTTTCAGTTCTGCTTCACTTATTTTTATTCTAGTGTTTCTTCCAGTTCCTTTATGAATATAACACAGTCTCAAATGCCATTTTATATCTTTATTTCCTGTCTACAGGAGACCTCAATTTTTGTACTTTTCTCTTCTGCAATGTTCTTAAGACACTCTCATTGATCTTTCTTCCAAATTAATTTTAGAATAATTCTGTAATCCAATATACTTTGGATTAATTGAATCTTATTGAGTGGATAAATGGAATTAGGCAGAACTGCCAACTTTCAAAGATACAGTCTTGTCTAAATCTCAATAAACGTTTGATTTTGGCAACTTTCCATGCTGTGTATAAGGACACAGGGCAGACACCAACCATTTTGCCTAAGTCTTTCCCTTTTTATCACCCACTCATCAAACTGATGAAGGAATCATGAATTATGTACCCTATGACCTTGGCTTTGCTGTCTACTCGTTTTCAGTCCAATGAGACTGGCCACCTTTGGACTCTTCATTTTTATTTTGTTTTTAGTGCTTTGACTCATGGTGTTTCAGCGGCCTATAGAGAGAGGCACAGGAAGCCTGAATGTTTCTCTGTCCTAGCACTAGGCTACAACCTTGAGTTCAGTATGTATTTGTCTTAAATTCTTTTACTTCAGACTGTACATTCAGTATAAATATTTAAATGGTAATATCAATAATAGTTCAATTTCTTAACCAGATAACTAATGAGGTGTTAAATGTAATAAAAATATGCAGAATTTGTATATAAACAAAATAAAAATGCAACAGATATTGCTCAGGGGGTGATTTTTTTCTTGCATCAAATTTGACAAAATTATCTGTAAGATAATCAACTCTGGCTTGTCAAATGTATGATGAGGTTGGCTGTCTTGCCTGGGGCAATTGGTTATTATGTGGGCCTATACATGAGCTATAAAGTTCTTTAAAATGTAAATTGCGCAGAAATGTCTTCATACACGCAATTTGCTCATGTGTCTCTCAAGTGCTACCTCACCGTCTATCAACACCCGTCCTTTGACCTTAGAGTAGGAAACCATCTGCATAATGAAGTCACACAAGTGTAAGCGTTGCTATTTCCAATGGGCATCCTCTGCACATTCTCAAAGCTGAACTTCTTTCTCTGCCAGGAGGACTACACCTGCTGGGTTAGTATCAGGAAGTTGCCAACAGACAAATATTTTTCAAGAGGTCTTCAGGTTTGTGTGGCACCTACTATTGTAATCACATTATGTCAAGGACAGCTCCTCTGCGTGATAGGGATTGTTTACAGGGACTGCTATTGTGAAACATGCACTTTGGTGTTGTGCAAGAATAAGGTTTATCTGCCTGTTTAAAATTGCAAGGGCATCTGCACAGGAGGGTCTCAGGGGTCAGCATCTGCACAGGAGAGTCTCAGGGGTCAGCATCTGCACAGGAGGTTCACATGTGTCAGCATCTGCACAGGAGGTTTCAGGGGTCAGCATCTGCATAGGAGGGTCTCAGGGGTCAGCATCTGCACAGGAGGTCTCAGGAGTCAGCATCTGCACAGGGGAGTCTCAGGAGTCAGCATCTGCACAGGAGGTCTCAGGGGTCAGCATCTGCACAGGAGGTCTCAGGGGTCAGCATCTGCACAGGAGGTCTCAGGGGTCAGCATCTGCACAGGGGAGTCTCAGGGGTCAGCATCTGCACAGGAGGTCCCAGGGGTCAGCATCTGCACAGGAGGTCTCAGGAGTCAGGAGGGCCCCGGGGATCAGCATCTGCACAGGAGGGACTCAGGGGTCAGCATCTGCACAGGGGTCTCAGGGGTCAGCATCTGCTAACATCTACCTACCATGATTTCCTGGGGCAGGTATTTGAATTGGACATCAGATGAAGACAATTGAAGAGTTTCTTTTTTTTTAAGATTTTATTTATTTATTATGTATATAACATTCTGCTTCCATGTGTATCTGCACACCAGAAGAGGGCACCAGATCTCATAACTGATGGTTGTGAGTCACCATGTGGTTGCTGGGAAATGAACTCAGGACCTCTGGAAGAGCAGTCAGAACTGTTAACCTCTGAGTCATCTCTCCAGCCCAACTGAATAATTTCTTAACTGGTTTCTGATTATTTGCTGTTTTCTAGGCTTCATTTTGCATTCTGCCATTTGCTTGTATGCTTGAAGCATGGAGCAGCAGCAGAGAAGAAAAGCCCCCCAAAGCCTCAAGGGGGCTTTTCTCCCACTTGTTTCAATTTCCCTGGCAGAAGCTCTTGGTGGTTGATGCTGAGGAAGAGTGTGCAAGACAAAAGGAGGCCAGTGTGGATCTTGCCAAGCAGAAACATTGCAGTAGTGCTTTAAATCATACATTCTGTTTGGGTTTTCATGTACATAGGAACAAGCTAGCTAGCTAAACTGGCTGAAACAGTGAATCGGGGATTCAAAGAGAGACTCTGTCTCATTATACACAGTGGAGAGCAAACAAAACAGATAACCAGTGCCAACCTACGGCATCCACAGACACCTGCACACACCTTGGTTTCCACCCTTGCATCTACATATGCATGCATTCTATAATACATGCATGCAAAAAGAAAGTAAATAACATATTGGCTTGGTGTTTTTTCCTTCCAGGGCACTGGTCCACATACATAATATTTATAATAAAGCTGATAAAAACACTGAAATTCAGCTTTAGTTCAGCAGAACTTCATGAGCTTCTAGTATCCTTCCACATTCTATTTTCTGATGGACAATATATTGATTCCGTTGTTTCTGAGGTGCTCCAGTGCTAAAACCAGGAGGGACCTAGGTGAATGGCATTGTTGGGTAACATCTCCACAAACATGTCTGAAGAGTGGGGGTAGAGTGGTAGGTCAAAGTCTTCCAACAGTCTACTACAGTCCGCAGTGGGAGGACAGAACTTTATGGGCACAGGGTCGTGTTACTTGAACTTCCTGTAACTCTGTAGAGTTCACAGTGTCTGGTCTTGTTGTCTTGGATATTTTTATTTATGTACTTACACTTGCTTATTCATTATTTATTCCATGTGTATTTAAAGATGATTTGAGATGGTAAAACCACAAATAAAGACACCAACTTTTTACAGAGGTTCACTAATAACATCAAAGATGTGTCTGGGAACTTAGCTAAAACCAGCATGGCATTAAAATTAAATTTATAATATGACTAATAGCCAGCATGGTAGGTGAATTTTTTTCTGGGCAGAAAAATATGCTGGGACATGCAGAAACATTCTGTAGATTTCCATGATTTTGGATGAAAAGGGACATTTTTTCCCATAATTGATTAAAGTTGTAAACTTTCTGTAGGTAGTCTGCATAGACTATTGTGGTGGTGCCTGATACAGAAGAGATCACTGGGCCTTTGGGGGTACACTCAGACATAAACTACTTCGGTTTGTTATTTTACTAATTATGTAGATATCATAACCACCCCACCAGTTTAAGAATGAGAATCAAGTGAGATCATACCCATTGATGTCTTATAAAATATATTATCAACGTCCTATACTGGTATTGACAACTATTAATATAATTACACATACTTAGAATCATCGTTTAGAGCTCAATTACAACTTTACTTTTTACATTTGTAGACGTTATTTATGTATCTGTGTGTATGTACATGGGTGTTCAGGTGCCAGGGGAGGCCAGAAGAGGCCATCTGATCGCCTTTAACTAGAGTTCAGGTGGGGACTGAACTCAGGTCTTCTGTAAGAACAGCAGGAGCTCTTAACTGCTGGACTGTCCTTTCAGCTCCTTACCTATAACTTTAAATGCACTAACAATATCAAATTATTCTTCATGAAAGTGGTACATGGCTTAGCATGCACGATTTTAGGAAAAGGTATTTGTTTTAACTCACCATTGGTGAACATTTTGAATTATAGCTACAGTCAATTGTCTCCATAAGTGTCACAAGTAAAATTGTTACATTTTGTGCAAAATTTATTGGGAGTTTCTAGAATTGGTGATGAAAGCATAATATGCTTTTAAAATTGAATTCAGATGTTTAGTCAGATCAGGATAACAACATTTTGTAAAACATTGAATTTAGCTGTCTTTGTATAGACTGCCTATTCATTTGCTACTGTCTCTGTTGTTCTCTGTTGCCTTATATTTGGTTCATTTGCCTTGTGTTTGTTACTTGTTTGGCCTTTTTAGGCATTTGAACTCGAGTCTTCAAATTAGAAGAAATGGAATGGATTACAAATGTATATAACCAAATATATAATTTTTTAAGTTACACATTTATGTGTAATTATGTGTAACAAGTATCAATCAAAGGCTATGTTTCTTGGTAGCATTTTTGTTTGAAGATGGTTTGCATCTGGTTAAACTTAAAACTTAAACCAAGTGATGGGAATCGTGGGCTGGCTTGGCTGCTAAAGGTGCTTGCTACCAGACATGACCTCCTGTGTTCAATCACTTGATCTCATGTTGGAAGTAGACAATAGTTTTACTGTACTCAGACCTTTGCTTGCCTGCCTGGATGTCCACTTCCCACCCACTACATTTTGAACAAAAATTATGTAATTAAATACTAATCTTATACTTGAAAATGGAAGAAGGTCAAAGGATTATCTATGGGTAAAATCACAAAAAAGATAATGTCTATTCAACTGGATTTTAAACCATCTTTCTTTGGTACTACCAATCTTGCAAAGAAGCCATGAGGTGTGACTACAACAAAAGAAGTAAAATACACACTGTCCCAGCACCAGTGTCTTTAATAAGCAGTAAATCTTAGAGCTATTTTAATTTTTGGTTAATGCTTTCTATTACTGTGTGAATGACTGTGGTATTGAAATTAAAAAGATACATTAAATGTATTTTCTACATGGTACAATAGAATTTTAAATAAAGTTCTGGTACCTAAAGTTGATATAAAATATTTTATTATTACAAGTGCATTTTTATGTCCACATTTAAAAATTATCCTTAAGCACACTCCTTGACTGCACCAAGGAGAGACTGGAGTTACATGTAAAGGCCAGGAGAGTGGAGGACATCTGAGCAATGATACTGGCTCATACACCAGTTTGTAACTGGCCTCTAGATTCTGCATTAGTTACTTCTTTGTTGCTGTGATGCTGTCTGGTATAGGCAGCTCTGGCTCTTAGTTCAAATGAATTCAGTTCCTTATGGTGGGAAAGTCATGGAGGTAGGACCAGCTTCTCTCAGTAAGCAGAATGAAGAGAATTCAGGGGATGCTGGCACTTGGTTTTCTCTTTCCCCATTTTTATCCAGCCCTGGACCTTTGTTTTGGGGATGATGTAATCCATATCCAGTTAATCTTCTTTGGAAAAACACTCATAGAGGAACCCAAAAGTGTGCCTCAGTTATGTCCTGAATATATCTTTTTTTTTGTCCTTTTCATTGATTCTTTGCAACTTTCACATCATGAATCTCCAGCCTATTCATTTCCCTGTCCTTTTGTATCTACTCCTTGCCCTTGCAATATCCCCCAAAATAAAATAAAATTTAAGTGAAAAAGGACAGAAAAAAAAGAGAAAGAAAAAAATCAATCTCATCACGGAAGCTATAGTGTGACACAGTGAGTCACACAGTAAACTCTTTTATCCATATATCTTTACTTGCAATTGTTCATTGCAGAGATTCATTGGTCTGTTTTGAGGCCTCTGGTTCCTGCTACACTATCTGTGCTGGGCCCTCACTTGGTTATCTTGCTGTTGCCCTGTGGTGTGGAGATCCTGCAGCTTTGGGTCTGCAGGACTGGTCCCTTCACATGCTCCAGCAGGTCACAGATAGGGTGGATGTTGGGGTGGGCCAACACATAACCTTGGTTCAAGGCCTGGTAGTTGCAGGTTGGCCTGCCCAGCAGCTCTCCTTTGTTCTCAACATGAGGGTGAGCCCTCCTAAATTGTCTTGGTCAGTTCACCCCTTGCTGCAATGAGCAAGGGGAGGGGGTCAATTCTCCTACTTTCTTGTCCTGGGGAGTTGGATCTCCCACACCTATACCATCAGGACCAGCTCTACTGTGTTGCCCAGGTGTGACATAGGGGCAGCTGATGAGGGCCAGGGCCAGCTCTCTACCACTCTTGTGACCTCAGGGCCAGCTCTTCCACCTTCTGCAGGCGTTGACGGGTGGAGGTAGGGGCTGGGGCAGGGCAACTGCCCATGTTACCGCATGTCCTAGATATAGCTTTATCCAATAAAGTTCAAGGTTGAAATTAATGATCACAGCTTTCATTTCTTTATTGGGAGTTTTTATTTGTTATTGGTAGTTTTAGTTCATCATGAGTTTCAGTTCATCATGAGGTGTAATGCCCAGAAGGTCTCATTATATATAATAGTCTCAATTTTGTTGTCATAAGTGAATGACCAATAGTCTAATAGTGGAGTTGAAGATCTAGACAAACTTGATCTAATGGCAAATTCTTACTATTTCAGGGATAATTCGGCATTGGAAAGTCATTGTGTGTGTGCATGCATACACTCCCATCATGTGAATGTGTTTACAGGACCTGGAGGGAGAAAAAATAGTGGAAATGTGAAGAGGGCCATAGTACTTGTGCAGAGTCTACCATGTGTCATCAGGCCCTGCTAAACACATTGCTTTGAGTATGCTCAATTTTGCTGTAGGACTTGTGTTGCCCCAGCACCAGACCCCATGCTAGGTGGACAGTTCTCATCACACTTTGACGGTGAACTTTGGCAAAGACTTGTAAGGTATTTGTATAACAGTGGTAGGGCTAACTCTTGTCCTGGTGAAGATGAGTGGTTTGGAGTAGTATTCATCTTCCTTGTTGTAGTTGTGAGAAAGAAGAATAGAAAATTGAGATACACTGAGGAAAAAATGTATATTCATGGTAATACACAAAACAGACAATCCAACTTGATAAAAGTCAAAACAGCTAGTTTGTTTGACATCCTGAGTTGCACAATGATTCCTCTCCTCCTCACAGTTGTGTGATCCAAGCATCATTGTTGCCCTTACTGTTCAGGTGAGAGAATTAACATAGAGAGGTAGTTTATTATGTTCCAGGCACATGCTAAGGAACTGATGGACTGAGGCTTCTGAGTGAATTCCTTAAAAGTCTCCAGGCCTTGCCCTTGCAATCTGCCCAGCAGCAGACTCAAGCACAGGTTCTGAGTTCAGAGTTCAGCCTTCTTCCGTGGACTCCTATTGTTGGGAAAGAAAATACATGCCCTCCTGCTCTGTTCTCAAGGCTTGCAGCCAGGATGGCAGAGGTCAGGATGCCTTTGCCTGTTGTTTGTGAAATGACAGTGTGATTGTTGCAATCCATTAGGGAGTCTGGCTAAAAACAATACTCATCTGTAGCATTTTCTCTTCTTCAAGTTGTGAAAACACTTGCTTACGTCTGCCTGGAGGCACTCTGCTGAGTATATACCTATTATCTGGAGATTCTGTGGTGATTAAGAGCATAAAATTGTCCAGCAGTTGGAAACCTTTAGTCATATGCTTTGATCATTCTAGGCCAAATTTTGTTTCATGGCCTAAAAAACCATCATAGTTGAAGGAAACATCTGCTATGCCATCCACTAGAGCTTTGGAATCCAATCTATTTCATTTACACAGTCATTTTAGGAGCATTGGGCACGCTTAAAAACTTGACTCATTGCTGAATTTCCTACTCAGAGCATTCCGCATAAGTAGAAATAAATGTTAACTCCCATAAAATGCACTGGTTAAAGCTGTCTATAGATGTTGGTGGCTAAAAGTAGAATGGCCACAGTACATGCTGGATTGTTTTCCCTCCTGTTGTCTTAGAAGATAGGTGCTGAGCACAGAATATATTTTATTTTTAAGAAGGCTTTGTTTACCCCAGATGGCACCAATGCTGCTAAGGCTTATTTGTACCATGGTTACTTATAGTACAGATACTGTGGGAATTCAGCTACACTGCAAGAACAATGTATTTGCAAAAACTGAGCGCACCTCAGGTGGCAAGTATTCATTAAGACAAACATGGACCAATGGCATCCTATAAAAGATCTTCCATCTTCTACTGGAAGGCCGTTGTGAGCTAGCATTGCATGACCGCAGCAGATCTGTTGGCTGAGCTCACTGGGGGGGTTCATTTGTAGATCCTTCAACTGAGATGCTTAATTTTGGGACGAGGGAAAAAAGCTTTCTGGAAACAAAAGATGGATTTGGGATTCCAGCCTGATCATAGTTCACTGACAGTGCAGGGGAATGCGTATGTACATGTCCTTTGTATTAATGTGTAGGAAGGTTGTCTCTTCACCCTAATGAATCCTTGAAGAAGACATTTGCAAATGAATGACTGAAGTTGCCCCCTGTGGGAAGATTAATGTTTTAATGTGCAAAACTTGACAATTCTTACTTCCTTTGCTCTGTGGCACTGTGAGCTGCATGCTCTTACAGAATCCTCCACCCTACCCCCGCCCCATAGCTGTCTCCCAGATAACTTTTGTAGAGTTAAACAGAACAAGCAGCTAGTGCAAAGCCCTGTATAGCCTAGATTCTGTATGCTGCCTGAAATCAGCAGACAATGAGACCTACCAGAAGTATGGGTTCTGCCTAGCCAAATGGCATGGACTTGATACTTGATTCACCAACATCAAAGCTGGGCAAAGGGAGATGGAGCGAGGGAGGAGTGTGTCCTTGAGACTTCTCATTGCTCATTTCCAAGGTAAATGCAGAAACGGTTCCTTTAATAACTAACCCCCTGTTGTACTCTGTTCATACTTCTTGGTGTTCTTTTGTCTCCTTCCAGGCTGCCCATTTGCCCTCAGTTTTCTTTCTTCATGCAGTCTGATGATATCTGGTGAGCACTTTCCTCATCTTCTGTGTCTTCTTCTCTCCTCTCCTCTGTCCTTCCTTTTTTTCCAGTAAACATTCAATATGTTCAAAAGAATAAAACTCCTTCCCCCTCCTTACTCTCCTCTGGCAACCCCTTCCTTCCTCTTCCACAGGGCAGAACCAAGCACAGAGGCAGAGGTGGTCAACCTTTCTCATACTTCCCACTGCTATATGGTCTCAACTCCATCTCTACAGCTCCAATGAGAGACTGTTACCAGGGTCATTGAAAAAGAGACTTTGGTTATTTTGGGTATTTCTGTTTTTAATTTGACTTGATTATTTGACAATGCCAGGCTGTCGTAACTTGTTCTTTAAAAATGATTTTGTTGGCTTTCTTGATAGTGAATTCTCCTTAAATTTTAAGTTTTGAATATGAAATATCATGCACATATGCATGTGCTGTATAAGAAAAATTAAGCATGTTTATGCTTGTCCATACCCTTATACTGTTTTGTGATTGGAATGATGCTAATCGTTCAGTCAATTTGCATTGACATCTTGTGCTGTCTGTTACCTTCTTTGTTTCCATGAACGCAATGAATCTCTCTTCTGTAGCACAACTCAGTAGGTCTGTCATTTGTTACGCTATATCCTCCATTTGACTTATTCTTAGTCATCCTATTTTAACTGTATGATTTAAAATAGTATTCTTTTAAAAGTATATGTTCTTATTCTGTTAACGGCATGTGGAAATAGCATCGACTATAATGTGCTGATTTTGCTGCCAGATACCTTAGTAAATTTTCTTACTCTAGTATTTTCATGTGTATTTATTGTAGTGAACATTTATTGTTAAAGGGTCCTCTTGGTTTCTGTTTTCCTTAAACTGCTGCTTATGTTTGCCATTGAATGGCACTGTAATGCAGTTCCACCTGTCAGAGGCACTTGGAAGGCATTGCCGACAATCCTCTGGCTGCCATTGCTATGACTGAAAACCGTACTACCGCCTCTCTGTAGTGTTCCACAGGAAGAGGGTGGAGACTCCCGAGTAGCAGTGGCAGAAGCTTCAGCAGACGGGAAGGAAGCTGAGTAAGGGAAGGAAATGAATGTACAATAGTTTAACTCTGGAGCCTTCAACTCCTGTCTGAGCACAGCCAGCTCTGGCCCTCCCAGGAAGGAGTCCTGAGTGTAAACATCCAGACTCTCTGCTCCCGCTGCTCTCCTGTCTGCCATCCTCTTTGGCCAAATCTGCTCAGAGGGGGTCCCATAGCACCCCTGGTCTGAGTGTCCATAGAGATGACCCTTTGAGTGGGAAGGGCGGACAGGGCAGATCTGAGGGAGTTAACACAAGATGTCTACCCCTTTCGCTGCCTTTCCTCTTCATAGCAAATCATTTTTAATATGTCTTTTCCTCAAAATTTCCTCTTAATCTGAAGCTTAAATGTCTTATATTTTTTGTTGATTCTTACAATGGACTGTTATCTTGAGTTCCTATTCATTTTTTAAATAAAAAAATATTAAATGTGAGTATACTTGTGGTTAATCTTAAAAGTAGGTCCTAAGGGACTGGAGGATCCATTCCTGCAGATAGGATTTACGTTTGTTTCCACAAGACATCACTGACCCTTCCCCGAAGCCCTGTTTGTATGAACAGTTGCATTCCAACCCAGACTTATCCAAAAGAACGATTATATAAACAGTCCTTTTTGAGAGGCTATCAATACTGTTTCCAGCTCAGAGCTTTTCTTGTCTTTTTCCTTAGTGGGTGGGTGGACATTTCCAACTTGCTCCATACACAGGGTACTTCCCTTTTGAGTGTTACAGTTAGGAGCAGGCTTCAAGTTATCTACTACACATGACACAGTTCCAAGATCTTAAATACCAGACCACCTATATATACGCAGACCTGAGCAACTCAAGCACATGATTTCCTGTTTTTTGACATTTGTTTTATCTCTTATTGATTGCTTGTTCATTTTAATTTGTTATCAAAGGATTTTTAATTTCTTGTGGGCTCAGTATCTTGAATGCTTTTTAATCTATCTGAAATGCAAAACTCTGAGATGGGAGCAGGGAACCTTTCTTGCTTCCCCCATGCTTCCTCTTCTTCCCAGTGTCATTCCTTTCACACTTGGAGGACATCAGGGTGCTGCCCAGTCTCCTCTTCCTATTTAACCTTACACCTACGAGTCATGATTTTAATTTACAATCTCCTGTCATTTTCATGTAGCTGGGACTTGTGTTGGGAGTTTGCACCAACATCTGCTTAGTGTTTAGCATGAAATCTAGTATATGGTGACAGGCCAGTTTGCAATGGTGGCATGAATGGATGACCATAATGTGTCTGAACAGAGTCTGATTGGTTTGTTGAACTGTGAATGGGAGGGTTGGAGAGGTCACAGAACTGTAAGGTGCAAATGTTCTCACTTTATATCAATTTTCTGGGGGCTGAATCTCCTCTTAGGAACTATAGTTTTGGCTTTTGATTTTTCTAGACCTTCATGCTGTAGCAAAGTTTAAGAACTTTTGCAGTTTCCTTTAATTCTATAGATCTGTGATGAGTATGGGACATGTGGAGCTCTCTGCAGCTCCAGTAAGTGATGGAATAGTTCTTTCTACAAATGTGGCTATTACTGAATTTCTTTTAGCAGATTTTGACAAATTATTGTTGGCTCTTTTCCCAATTAACTTTAGGACCTTCTAATTTGTGAGTGACTTTATTAAATTGGATGGTGGGTCTTGAAGACTCCACTCAGGTGGAGCAGATAAAATAAAATTAACTTCTGCTAATATTCAGAGCATGTAGTACCTTGAATACATGGAAGATCAGCCTGAGCCAATACAACATCATGACTCAAATGTTAGCAGCACAGGGCTGGCTGGGGGATTCTTCCCACAAAAGATGGTTTTAAAGAACAAGCTGCTGGTTCTGGGAAGAGACACACAAACGATGTTAAGAAACCCTGGCTTTGCCAAACAAGAGGTGACGGGCCTGGAAGGCAATATGCCAGGGCCTGATCTGTGTGGGCTCTGCATGGGTACAGTAGTGGAAGGAAGATCCCAGGAATGACAACGCAGCAGAAGGCATCGGGGAACTTGCAGCAAAAGACAAGCTGCTCCATTCTGAGCATCTGCAACTGAAAGCTATCTCAACAGGAGTGACATGCTGCCAGGGCTTTTCAAAATGAAACAGTGATTGTACCTAAGCTTGGCTCTTTTAAAGAACTTGCTGGGTCATTCATTCTCCCTGTATGACTGAAGCTGTAGAGTTCTGGTCAGAGTGAATAAGAGACAGGCTTAGCAGGCTGTGAGTTTCCACTGAGAAGTAACTGTTGAAAAAGAACATTTCCCTGGGGAAGATTCCACAACTGAGGATCAGGGCAGCACAGCTCTTCAGACACTGAGCAATTTCAAAAGACTTGAGCAGGGAAGATTTTATTTGGTTTTCACTTTTCTTTTTGGTGCATGTGATTTAAAATTTACATACAATTACCATATGACTCTAGTTCCTTGCTATAGAGCACCAAAGTTATTTCTCATATTTGATTATGAGATAGCGCACTCTGCCAACTTTTTTCCCATCCCTCCCTCCTTCCTGCTGTCCCTGGTTCCTGGCAACCACCATTCTACTCTCAGCTTCTATGACTCAAACTGTTTGGACTCGATATAGCTGTGAAATCATGTAGTACTTGTTTTTTCTGAGCTTGGCTTATTTCACTTACTCTGGTGATGCCCAGTTCTACCCATGTTGCTACAAATGACAGCATTTCATTGAATTTTTATGGCTAAAACTGTGCTATAGTCATTTACTACAAAGAGAAATACCTCAGATGAGGACTGGAAGATGCACTGGTCTGTGGTTATAACAAGAAGTCATTTGGACTAGGTTTAATGCTGTGTCTATTTAGTACAGTAATGATAGTAGGTTCCCCCCAGGGTTTAACGACTAGTCTAGTCACAGATTTTTAACCTGGCAATGGTGTCAGGTATGGTTTTTTGAATTGTAAGGTGGGACTTAAATTCAATCAGAAAGTGGTCAGTCACTCCCATGTTTGTGCCACTATCGATCCAATGGGTGTGTCTTCCTAGGTTACTGTTTATTGTGGCTTTCAGGGTTCACAGCTGGGTATAATTGGTATTAAGCATTAATTTTTTCATATACTTTCTATTCATTTGTATGTCTTTCTTAGAGAATTGTCTATTTGGGCTTACTGCCTGTTTTAGTTGGATTTTTGTTTTGCTTTTAAGTCGTTTCATATATCTATTCTGTATATTAGCCCTCTGTGAAGATGCAGTATGTGCAAGTTTTCTTTCATTCTGTAGGTGTCTCTTAGTCCTGTGGCTTATTTGCTCAGCTGTTTAGAAGCCTGTTGGCTTGGTGTAATCATTTCTCCATTATTCCTTTTGTTTCTTGTGCTTTTAGTATCTTGTTATGCATGCCAGTGTACCAAAGCATATTCTGTATGCTTTCTTCATCTGGTTTCATTATTCTGTGTTGAGATATTTAACTTTTATGGAGCCACTTATTAAAAAGTCTGTCCTTCATCAAGTGCATGTTCTTAGCACCTTTCATGAATTGATTATAAACGCCCAGCTTTACTGGAAGGCTCTCTGTTCTGTTCTATTTGTTTGAATATCTGTTTCTGTAGGGGAAGTTGCAGCCACGCCTACTTAGGGGCTGGCTACAGGTGTGCCTGACCACACCCTCGCATCACTTTTTCTCACTCCAACTTCCCCATATCCCACCATCTTAAATTCATGACCTTTTAAAAAGTTGTTATATTTTATACACATAGCATGATAAGTCCATTTCGTGTTGCTCCTAGCACATATATTTTTTTATAACTCTTATTATTAACAGTTCCTTCAATTGTGTGACAATTGTCCTTGTTATTAGGATGAGACATATTGAATTGTAGATTTCTTTGAGTAGTAAGGACTTTTCAACAATGTGGTTTCTCTCAACAGATGGATAGACAATGGTTTTTTCCCTCATTTTTTTATGTTGGAGAACATAATTAGTATTAGGACAATGGAAAAGGGGACAGGGCTCAATAATTATTAGAACTCAGAGATTCGAAGACAACAAGCATCATCTCTAGGAGCAAACCCAAAGAACACAGGCAGGAGTCAGTGCCACTTATTCTAGTGTGGCATTGTCCTGAAATCTAAGGCTATTTAAAATGAAGGACCTGGTTTGTGACACTTGAGGATATACCAGCCTTATTCCCTTGTGAATTCAAGTAATTTACAAGCATAACCATACTAGCTAAAGCTTAGGAAGATTTATGTGCTCAAATTTTGGCTCTCAAAACAGGAAAAATAAGGTGATAATATGGAATCTTAAAATCAACTTTCAGAGAAGTGTCGTTTACACTGAATTACCACTGGGCCCTTCCAAGCAGAGAGGCATCATGTTCAAAATACAGCTAAGATTCAGAAGGTGCGCAGGTAAACGTGGACAAGGAGTGCCTGTAACAGTCAGAGAGACAAAGCTGCTGAGATCCCTGTCTTGAGCATTGTATGATTCTGATGCTTTCCATTAAACGTTTTGTCTCTACTGTTTTGCTGATTTCCTCATTTTCTCCCTTTAGTGCCCTGCTCCATCTTTGTCTGTAATGTTCTCTCCATTCTTTAATACCCCGCCCATATGAACTCCTTCTTTAAGCCATCCCAAAACATGCTGGATGGATGTGACTTTTAGGTGAGGGACATCAAAGCACTTGGCAATTGTTACTGCATTTGTCATTCACTAAACACTTCTTTGCAGTATGGATATTGACCTGCAGGCATTCTTTTCTAGAATTCTTCTTGACTCTTAAGTTTCCCACCTTCAGTGATTGCATTGTGAGATAGTCTATGACACACTGCACAAATGTTCAAATGGGTACATTCTATTTATACATCTGCTTGAGAGTTGAGCAACAAAGACAATATGCTGGCAGATTAAAACCAACCTCATAAAATTACAGGAAAAATTGCATAAAAAATTAACTAAAATTCAAAACTTCTGACTTAACAGATTAAGTTAGGTGAGTATGCTCTTCTCTGGGTATCTTTATTTCCCAACCATGACAACTTAGTAACTCAGTAACCATCTGTGTTTTAAAAGGCAAGAGGCCTTCCAGAAGTCAAAAGAAAGAAAATAACCTATTACATTCATAAAATGCAAATTGCCTGCCCTTTAAAATATGTCAAGGGGAGCATGGTTCTAGAAAAGTCTGACATGTACTTTAGCTCATCAAAGAGAACAAGTACACCAACCCAAGGCTGCACAGTAATTACATAGCATTGCCATCAATTTCTTCCCCTTGGTGTACGTCCTAACTTACATTCTCTGGCAGTAAGATGGAGGTAACCTTAAAGAATGTCCTCCATATTTTGTCAAGAGCAATAACCTCCAATCCAAGGATTTTCATTTTGGATAATTTGCAATTTACAAAATAAAAATTAAGGTTTTTCCTCCCTAGTTCTAGACTGGTTTTGTTTTGTTTTTCAAAAGATTTTTTAAAGTAATTAAAAATTAGTTTTCTCGAGTGCAGCCTCACTGGGTATTAAATCAGTCTTAAGGGAGGGTCCCGTGCCCAGCAGCAGATGCCAACACAAAACAGACTCAATGAACTCAATGGCATTTTGTTTCATAGTGCTTTTTCGGGGTTTTTGTTGTTTTCTCTATGGATCCTTTTCATGTATATTAGTGTTTTTGGCTTTGTGTTTTTAAGGAATTCCTCCGTGTGTGTGTGTGTGTGTGTGTGTGTGTGTGTGTGTGTGTGAGTGAGAGAGAGAGAGAGAGAGAGAGAGAGAGAGAGAGAGAGAGAGAGAGAGAGAGAGAGAGAGTGCACGTATATGTGTTTCTGGTGCTTTTTCTTTGGTTGTTGTTGTTGTTGCTAATTTTGTTCTTCTTCCTCCTCCTTCTTGTCCCAGAATGGTTTGTTTACTTTTACTGTTATTTTCTTTTATTATTATTACTTTTTAGATGCCTGTTTGTAGTCTAATAAGAGAGAAAAAGAAAGTGTGTGGATTTGGGTGGGTGGAGAAGTGGGGAGGATCTCAGAGGATTTGGGGGTGGAAACCATAATCAGATTCTATTGGACAAAAAACTCTGACTTTTTAAAAAAGTATTTTGCATACAGTCCCAAGCCCAGTTCCCAGCACCCCATGTGGCTGCTCACAACTGCCTGCAATGCCATCTGCAGGGGCAACTGATATGCACTTGCACCTAAGGAAATGGAGCTCTTCTCCTATATTTCCCTCCTGTTGGGATCCTGATAAAACGTGATAATGCACACAGGTGACTGGGCATCACAGAATATGTGTTCAGAGGGCTTTAGTTTTTTTTTTTTTGGTTTTAATTGTTGTTAATTGTCCCATTTGTAAGGAATCTTAAATTCTGGTCACACTTCCCAGCCAGCTGATTACTCACCTGTGCAATCCTCAAGTCCAGCTTTGCTGGGTCTCCACTGGCAGGGAACTCACTTCTTGCTGGGGCACTTGAAATTCTTCTGTGCTTTGGAGAATTTATTCTTTGTAAAGCTTCCTCCTAATGGGTCTTATCCTGGTCTCATAGGACACAGAAAAACCTGCTTTTCTCCCCAGAAGAGTGCTTGTTCCTTAGGCCGAGGTTAGAAGCTGAGGCTTCCTTATTCCTCCTTCCTTTTTGGTACAAGAGTGACTTGGGAAGTTCATCCAGACCTAAGGACATCTGATGCTGATACTGATGCTGCAACAACCACCAATAGCAAGCTGCTGAGGCTCACCACCTCCAAGCTAGACCCAACATGGTCCCTCTGCAACAACAATCCCCAGTAACAGGGAATCCCAGGCTGCTGGGACTCACCTCCTGCAGGCATGTTCTCTCCTTAATTTCAGGAGTGACTTTGTTGTTGTGTCTAATTTGTATTTAAGAGATAAAGTGACACATATGTTGTTCTGCTTTGTCAGTAAGATTGTTGAATACATAGTAAAATAATTCATATGCAATTGTAATTGGAAAGTCACAGAATAAATAAAAAGAAAGAAAGATTACAGTGACATAGTTGGTGGAAACCTGAAAAACAAAATAAAATATAGTAGCTATATTTGTGAGAATCAAATAATGAACATTATAGTGTAAAATGTTTTTATCATGCTTATTAAGTTGTCTATATTATTCCAATCAACAATGAAAAAATACTATCCTCCAGAAAATGTATGGTCACATTGTAGTGTCATTTTAATCAAGGCAGCATATATTTCTAACATAATATGTGAAAATAGAAAACTGACTAAAATATAAATCTAACTGCTTTAGGAGAAATTAATATATAAGTCAAGTAAATAATTCACTTAAGAGACTATAGTCTCAAGAGAAAGCAACAAATAGTACATCTTCATTAGAAATTTTAATAGTTATTACTAAAATATGTGAACTACAACAAACAGACAGCAACCAAAATAACAAGTGACCAAAGAGAAGCCCATCCAAATATTGGGAAAGTAATCCATACAATTTGCAAATAAAATGCAGGCATGGACACTGACTAAGTTCTTAACTGACCAATATAAAGTTGTAATAGAAAGTCTGAGAAAGAGTCCTCTTAAAATTCATCACATCTCCAAGACTACTTTCACAATACACATGGAAATCTCAAAATCAGCACAGAAGGATGCTGACTTGATAAACACATTATTTCCCTCAACTTCCCGAGCCGGGAATTCCACATTAGGATATAAATACCAAGCAAACAAATAGGCAATGCAATAATTAGCTATGTCTTGTATTATTATACAAAAGTAAACCAATCAATGTGCATGCTAATGCCCATAGTCCTTATATGAAAACAACATGCCTGTTTTTTTGTTTTGTTTTGTTTTGTTTTGTTTTTTTAATCAGTGCTGTCACAGCAGGGCAGATAATGAATTTGACAACTGAAACAGGAACAGTCCTGTCTCACATACAATCTATTTCTACATCTATCAACTTGCTCAAAATCAATTAAATTTACATGACCTTTTATACAAGGCAAGGTTTATTACAATTTAACCTAATTGAGGGCTACATTATTTTTATTTGAAGTCAAAAGCCTCACCTGGAAATGAACTCTTAGATGTTGAATTTGTAGGAACAGAACCTGAATTAGGTGCCATAATTTACTTGCTTCAGGAAATGCTTGTGTGTGAGGAGATGATGGTGTGGGCTGGGGAGGAGGGGAGGTGGTAAGGGCTGAGGAATGGGAAGATGACACAGGCTCAGGACAGAGAAGGATTAGCAAGAATGGCTTACATAAATTTCCGTTTGCAAGATGGGAAGTCTAATTGAGGCTTTGCTAGATCTGGATTCACTTTGGGATAGGAGTGAGGATCCTGGTTGCATTCACAATGCACCTTCAGTTATCAGCCAAGGGTCCCGCTCTGAGCCTGTGTGTGTGCATAAATGTACATGCTCATCTTTCCCAATGACAGAACTTTGTTGGCCCTGGGCCTTAAAGGGGGCTTCAAAACAGCCTCTACCACACACCTATCTGAATTTTAGTTTTGCCAACTTACTTTGGTCTTCAGACATACCTCGCCAGAGAGTGAAAAACTGCACATAGAAGTTCAGCCTAAAATCATACTAGTGTCATCCATGCTACTGGTGGGTGTCTGTAGATTTGGATGAAGGGAAAAGCCCGGATTTAGAATTTTGATTTTATTTTCCTCTAACTCTCCCTTTGGATCTTCTAGTTGTCACTGTAAGTTCTCCTGTTCTCTGTGTTGTTTCTTGCCTGTTGCTTGGTGACTCAAATGGGAACCAGACTCTGTGTTGTGTTCTGAGTGGACCTGGCTTTACAAGTTGGTCAGAATGAAATGGATCTGACTAGTTAGGACAATTTCTGAAGGTCACTCATCATGGACAGGACAGAAAGGCCAGCTCCAGGTGAGGTCCTTTGGTCTCTTGCTCTTTGGAAGTTTCCTTCTCTACTCAAACTACTAAGGCTGTTGCTTTCAGCAGTATGCACTCTTCTTCTCAATCCTTGACTCTTTCATCCACCCCAAAGCACTTCTAGGGAGACTGAGAATAGAACTGTCTAAATTGCTGACTGCCTTTCCTGGTATGGTAAACACTGCAGGGAAACTCTAGTGTGCAATGCTGAATGGAACATCCTTCATTGCCCAATGAAGGCTCCTGAGCCTATGAAGGGAATGCTGTTTTAAGTACTGGGCATTTGGTAATAAGCAAAAGTGGTAAAGTTTTTTTTCTTCTAGGCTTTTCTAACAGCTCAAAAAGGAACTGATTAGCAGGAGATCTCACTATGGGGAAGAACAACACGATGATGAGTTAAGGGATGCTGAAGTTTGCTAGTTCATGTATACAGTGATGGGGAGGGTTACCCTGATGCAGGAGTACTGAGCACTGAGTTAGAACCTGGGCCCTATGTCAGGGCAGTGGTTCTAGAAGCCTGCACAGCACACACACACACACACACACACACACACACACACACACACACAGACACACACACACACACAGACACACACACACACAGACACACACACACACACACACACACACACACACACATTTATAGGAATCTTTATATTCTGCTGGTGGAATTGTAAATTAGGCAGCTGCAGAAATCAATACAGAAGTTCCTCAAAACCAAAAAAAAAAAAAAAAAACAAACAAAACTAAAAATAGAGCTACCATATGGTCGTGTGATTTGCTGTACCAGGCCTTGGGAGTATAACCTAGGAATCCAGGCCAGCACAGAGGGAAGGCACATCCAAGTTTGTTGTGGTACCATCCACAGTAGCCAAGTTATGCAATCAGCCATGATGCTCATCATTGGGTTAGTGGATAAGGAACATGTAATGCACACTATATATAATATTTTGTAGTACTGAGTTTTATTCACTTGTAGAGAAGGAGGAAATGATGTCACTTGCAAGGAAATGGATGGAACTGGAGATCCCTCTATTAAGCAAAATAAACCAGATTCAGAAAGACAAGTAGCATGTGTTTTCCAGTGAATGTGGCATCCAGATTTTAAAGCCTAACGTAAATGTAGAAGCAGGACTGCGTTGGGAGAGGAGGAAGAGCAGTGGGTGGTGGAGAAAAGAAGAGTGGGCAAGAGAGAGTAATGGTGGGTGGACACGTGCAAGTGCGTATGCAATCTGCACAATGAAACTGTATTTTACTGGGAACTGAACTCGGGGCTGTGAGCATGTGAAGCATATACTCTGCAATCTAAGCCTTTTCTTCCCCTGTTATGTCAATGGAAGCTTTATAATAAAGATTTTGAGACAATTATATTTATTCAAATTTTGATGGTTACAGAACTTACCATTCTATAAATATTGACATGTTTGGAAATAGATATACACATTGCAAAAAACAAAGCTCCTGAAATAAAAAGTGTCTAGAAAATGTAATAATAGTATAAAAAGCTGCTTTTGTGTTTTGGCAGGGAAGCAGGAAATTCTCAGTGAAGGAGTGATGGTCTTTGAAGTCTGTATCTGAGAGCAGGGATGATAGCAGGCGGGGTGGGTTATGGTGTATGGAGCAGTTGAGTGGGAAGCTGCATCTAGTACAATGTTGCCCTTGCATCTATCCAAGGAGCTGGTTCCTTGCTGTCTTGTGGTCTAACCCAGTTAGGCTCGATTTTCACCAACATTTTTCACTTTTTAATTTCATTTCTTCTTGTCTAAGCCCCGCCCCATCCTCCTTTCCTCCCTGCCTCTCCCTTGTCCGGTTTGATCTCCATTTCTGGAAAGCTTGCTGATTATTATTCTAATTCTAGTGAAAGCAAGCCCCAAACTCACCCACGTATTTATCGAAGAAGTCTCAATTTCCTGGTGTCTTTTGTTGTTATTTTGGTATTCTTTTATGTTGTATTAGTCATAAAGCTGGGTGACAGATACTTTTATTTCTTAGCCTAGGTACATTAAGAATATGAAATACTCTAGTATGTGTGTGTGTGTGTGTGTGTGTGTGTGTGTGTGTGTGTGTGTGTGTGTGTGTGTACAGAGTGATGGGAGAGAGCTGAGAAATATTAATATATTAATGTTACTGAAAACCCACTAGTTCTTTTGAATGCTGACACTTTGGGCAATGTGTAGTGAAGTTAGTTCTGGCTCCCAGGCTGCTGTAGATGGGAGAGCCAAACATTTAATCATTTAATCAGTTAGCATTCATCCCTTCCCTGAAGCTTGTCTGACTGAGGTGTCATATCAGCCTACCTGTTCCTCAGAAGTACCTCTTGCATGGGTTAGGTCAGTGGGAAGGGTGAAAGGGTGGAGGAGAGGCTGGGCCAGCAACATGTTCAGAAATAAGAGTGTCATCCCTGTGCAGTTCAGCTTTGTAAAACTGAGTAACTAATGCAGGGGATACTGGAAGATTGCAAAGGGCTGAAGGATGCTGCTTGGCCCTGTTTGAGAACCTCATCAAGCCTGTGACTGATAATTTCATTTCACACATCTTTAGTTTTATTGCTTTTTGGCCATGGCTGGAAACCTCACTGAAAAACTTTTATCCTGTAGTCAGAATCGCCAACCACCCTGTTAAATGAATGGATGTAATGTGTGTTGTAGGACTGGCCTTCTAAATTGCAGAGAAGAGAACCATATCCCAATTTCTCCCTGGTCCCTTCTTAATTGTATATGCCTCACAACTTTACAACTATGGGATATATTTTGATATTTGATATTTGATATTTTATTTCACCTAAATCCATTCTCTTTTAAAAATTATTTTTATTCTGTGTGTATAAGTATTTGCCAGCATGTGTGTATGTGTACCACCTGCATGCCTGGAGCCTTAGAGACCAGAAAAGGGTGTAAGAGCCCCTGGAACTAGTTAGAGGTGGTTGTAAGCTGTCATGCCGGTTCCAGTGGGAACTGAACCCACATCCACAGAAAGTTGAAATCAAGGTGTTTTCAGGGCCTGCTCTCTCAGTAGCTTTGGAGGAGGGGCTTTCTTGTCCCTTCCCTGGAACTCTGGGTCTTGTGGTCATTCATGGTCTTATCTACTCATGGGTTTAAAATTATTAGATTTCTGCCTACACTGTCTGTCACATGATATACCCACTGTGTCTGTTTTCCCTTATTATAAGGATGCCAATAAGAGAATTATGGACCACCCTTTCCTGAACTTTACTGGCATGGAAACACTTTATTTTCAAGTAAGGCCACATGCCGGGCTCTGGCTGAGCATGGCCATTGAAAGGACACTATTTGATGCATTGTTTGATCCACTACAGGGCTTATTCCACAAGCAGTGTTGTTTTGCCTGTCCTGTTCAAAACAGCACTTGGGAAGGGTCAGTGCTTGGCAAATCCTGGCTTACTTTGAACGTTCAAATGTCCTGTGAAGAAAAAAACTACTAGAAAATCAAGGTTTGAGTGAGGGAATAGTGGCCTTTCATTCATTTCTGAACACACACACACACACACACACACACACACACACACACACACACACACACACACCAGAATGACGTCTACCTTGCTAAACAAATGAGTGCCATGCAAGGTATACAACACCTGTATAAACAGAAATTAATTATACAATAGGTGTATATATTTAAGTATAGTTGTGTTTAACCTTGATTTTTCTAAAGCTGTCAGACAATATAGGATCTTCCTATTTCTTCCTCAAGGTGGAATCTTAATCCTGCGGCCTGAAAGAAATGATCAGGAAGTTCCTTTTCTCTTCTCCCATGGACAAAGTCTCCTGTGACAGCTTATTTAGCATGCAGGCATGGCTAGTATGCAAACATTCAAAACAGAATATCGTCAGGCTTGTACCAATGAAATAACTTCATATGAAATGCAAAACAGCAACTTTGAGTTGCAACTGCTCAATTTATTCTGAGAAATGCTTCTTTATCTGAATGCCACCATGCTAAGGGTGGACAGTGGTGTTGTCTCCTTCAGTGACTCTCTGCTTCTGAAGACTCACTGCTGTGTAGACAGGCATTTCCTGGGAGGGAGGGTTAGGTAGCCTAGCAGAAGACGTGTCTTCCTTCTCTGTCCTACAGTCAGCTGACTACTTTCCTGACACCAGTTTGATGCCAGAGAAACGGTGGGGTGGTAATGCAAGTTTATCAGTGTGGCTTCATAATAGAGCTGCCCTTTATTTTCCTTACATGGTGGGTAGACAGGACCCACTGTGAAAGGAAAAGCCCTCTACAACAAGATGAACTGCATAACCATCTCTGGAAGAAAATGGTGTCTTTCTGTAGTAATTTTAATTGAAACTTAAAAGGAAGGTATCATAATTTTTACAGGATACTTCCTAACAACATTCCTGCTTGATTCTGAATAAAATGCACAGTAAATCCAGCATTTGTTAAGTCTCAAGTAAGTAACTTAAATATCTACAACAAGCTCCCTGATCAAAGACAACAGTTCGACTGATGGGGATGCCAGAGTGAGTGTTCTCACCACAGTTTGTGTTTAACAAGTGAACATCCTAAAAAAGTCACTCTTTTGTTGAACTGGAATGTGATGTAATCCCGCAGGGTGATATTTGTATGGCTTTTGTTAAAACATGCTTTTGTTTTAGAACGATTTAGGATTTATAGACAAACTAGGGCAATACAATTCTCATGCAGCCCGTACCTGATTTTCTTTGATAATAAAATCTCACAATGGTACACTTGTTACGATTAATGAATCAGCACCTGTCATTAACTTCATTAACTGTTAACTACAGCTCACACTGCAATGGGTTTTCTTGAGTTTTTAATCTAATATCACTTTACTTTCTGAGATGCAGCGATTTCACCTTATATTTAAGTTGTCATGTCTCTGGAGTTTCCATTGCCTGCCACGGTGTCACAGACATTCCTGGCTTTGGTAGACCTTGGCAGGCTTGAGGAATACTAGTGAGATCCTCTGCAGGGTGAGCAGCTATAGTGTGAGGCTTTGATCTCACTCTGCTGAGTTTGCATGGCTGTCTGGGGGTTGGGGGTGGGGAAGACCTCAGATTAAAATGCAGTTATCATCACTCACCAAAGAATATATTATGCACATGACCTTGCTCTTTAAACTTAACCTTGATTCCCCTGCTGGGTATTGTTGGTCTCCTGCCACACTACCCTATTGCATCACCACTCTCCCCTTCCCACAGGGATCCTTTGGAAGGGAGTCACCATACACAGCTCATGATCAAGGAGTGTAGGGGGCTACTCTCGACTTTTTTTTAGGTGGAACATCAAGAGACATGTCTCTTTCATATTTACTCAATTGTTTATTTTATTAGCACAGACTCTGGGATATCAATCTTATGACATATAAGCCAATATTACTTTATGAATTTTTTAAATTTTCATTCAGCTTGTCTGTGGTTTTGTCACTGAGAACCATTTCAGGTAGCTTCTGAGTCCTTGTGTATGATTTTTAGGTCAGCCAGAGAAAACTGAAATCAGGGTTATGGCTCTTCCAGTCTTCATGGAATAACTTTATAAACAATTTTTGAGAAAAGAACTGATTATTTGGCCAAAAGGATAGGAGGTAGCTCAGCCAGCCAGTGGTGTTTATTTATATTATCATTTGCATCTTAACTCGCAGTTAATATTTGCTATCTCAAGAAAAATGGATTTAGCTTTTATGATTTATGTTAATATATTTGACATTTGTTTCATGGAGAAGTAGATGCTAGGAAACCTTTTAGTTAGGGTTGATATGACTGTGATGAAACACCATGTTCCAAAACAAGCTGGGATGGGAAGTGTTCATATTTGGCTTACACTTCCATGCTGCTGTTCGTTATTAAATGACATCAGGACAGGAACTCAAACAGCGCAGGAACCTGGAGGTAGGAGCTGATGCAGAGGCCATGGAGGGGTGCTGATTCCTGGCTTGCTCCCTGTGGCTTGTCCAGCCTGCTTTCTTATAGAGCCCAGGACCACCAGGCCAGGGGTGGCCCCACCCACAATGGTCCTCCAAAATCAATCGCTAATTAAGAAAAGGTCTTTCAGCCAGATCTTATGGAGGCGTTTTCTCAGTTGAGGTTCCCTCTTTTCAGATAGCTTTAGTTATGTCAAGTTAACATCCATGACATCCTTCCTTCCCTTTTCTCTCCAGCCCCCACTGAAATTTTTTTAAATAAATAAAAGTATCAGACCAAACATGCATCCTCTTCTTTAAAGGTGAGGAATACACAATTTTTTTGTCCTATCTTATTTTTTTAATATTCCTCTTTTGTACTATTCCATTTCATCACTGGAACAAATACTAAGGCGATAAACTCATAAATACAAAAATTGTTTATTTGGCTTACCATTTTGGATAATTCAGTC
This sequence comes from Cricetulus griseus, assembly GCF_003668045.3. Classification (NCBI taxonomy): domain Eukaryota; kingdom Metazoa; phylum Chordata; class Mammalia; order Rodentia; family Cricetidae; genus Cricetulus; species Cricetulus griseus. The sequence continues at coordinate 157,137,370 of NC_048596.1, forward strand.
CATGATTGATTGGTTTCGTTGCTGCCCTTGGGCCTGTGGCAAGACACAGCAGGGGAAGGTGGTTCAACAAAGTCAACCCATGCACAGATGACAAAAGAGAGAGATGAAGGTGATCTTCAAGGGCCTGCTCCAATATCCTTACTAAAGTATGCTCTACCTCCCATAGAAACATTCTGGGGAGCAAGCACAAGGACTCTTTGCAGAGCATTTATGGTCCAAATTTTAGCATCCCTTGTCTTTTGCTCACAGTGGGACCTGGTGGGGCAGAGACTGTGAGGCATTCTCTACCTGCTGCCCCTTACCAATGCCTCCTCAGAAAGCAAGAACACACTGCAACCAGTCCACACATAGGGAAACATCCAAGTGCTGTTTGTGACTTTTGCGTCTCTCAGAGGCAACACTAAAGTGGGGGCAGAGTGATGAGCAGAGCAGAGTGCTGTTAAGGGCTCAACTAGAAAGATGTCTGAAGCATTAATCTAATTAATCTTAATCAATAAAAAATCAGGAGTCAAATACTGGAAGATCAGAGAACCAGGAGCAGTAGCTAGTTGCTTCCTTACTCTTTTATTCCTCAGTCCAAAAGGGTCGAGATCCTCTTTCTGCTCCACCTTGTCACTTCCCATTTCCTCTATGTACAGTCTTCCAGACCTCTATGTTTAGCTTGTGGATAGCTCCTCCCTTTAACTCCAAGCAAGCTTTATTTGTCAGAATACAAACAAAGTATCATACAACACAAGTGTATCATGTTTTTAAAACACTTCCCACTATGTTTTACTGGGTCCTGGTGTTCCGATTCAGAATATAAGTGCCACCCAAAGACATAAAATGTGCCAAGATAAAAGGGAGTGAGAGATAAGTAGTGTTCTCCAGTTACTCTATTCTTCTGTATCATACTGATATATCACACACCTCTGATTTAGTATTCATTGTTTTTGTTGGTGGCACAATGATCCTTTAACATGAAATTTTTTTATTAGCTTGGATCTATAATCCGTGTCAGTGGACAGCTTTGCCAACTTCTTCTATGTGATATCATTTATTTCTTTATCGTTTTTATTGCCAGTGGGAAGGCATAGAGCACAGCTCAACTGAGTAACACAAAACACCATCACGTTGATTAGTAAGAATGGGGATAAAAAGAGTGGCTGATATTAGACAAACTTTGCTATGCTGGTTTACTGCATTAACCCTGTTGAGTTCTGCAGGTGAACTGAGCTCTGAGCTCACCCAGAAATTGTTTTAGTTCTATTGATATGGAGAGGTTTTTTTCTGAAAAATCCATTGACATATCTTCTTCTTTTCATCCAATTAATGAGGAATGACAGGACGAGTTGGGCTAAGAATGCCGAGAATGAGAGTCATTTCTATTCTAAAATGACTCTTATTCACAAAGGAAACGCACCTCTAATATAGTGTTATTTTTGTTTCTCATTGGCTGGAGACAGGAGCATGGTATTCTGGGTCTCTGCTGCAGTCGGGTGAGAGATGAGTGATCTCTATGATAAGGTCATTTTTAAACTTGACTGTCAGCATTTTCAGTACTGAGTTCACAAGCACAGAGGGAGAAGTGGAGCCACAGCATCCAACAGGAACTGTGTTGCACATGTACATTTGTAATGGTTATAGCAGAATCCTTTTGTTTCTATGTTTGGCATGTGAGGAGGAGTTGAAAAGCCCCCATTTCTGGCAAGCATGATGTTCCAGAGGTGTTTTCTAAAGTCCAGATGGAATTTATATGCTTCTGTAGGTATAGCCTGCTAAATTCAAGTATCTGATCAAGGAGGGCTGTTTTTTTTTTTTTCCCTGATGCCACTGATTTTAGCTAGTTGTTCCAAACTATACCCCTTTACACTGGTTTGTTAAAAAAGAATCACAAAAAGTACCAATAAAGTAATAGAGTTATTTCTAGGTTTCTCTCTATGTGGCCCTTTTGCTTCTGAAAATAAAGAGGACATGTTCATGCTTGCTGCTGTGTATATTAGGGAAGAACATGACCAGAGTGTTTGCAAAGATGAATGTATACAGAACTTAATAGAATTGATGAAACACCCATGTTGGTAATAAATGCCTAATAGTAGCTTCTAACTTTCAAAGAGGGAAAACAAAATGAAAACAAGAAATTGACAGTACTGTGGTGGCATCCAGAGGCAGAGACAGTGTGTTGTCATTTGAGAACTACAGCCCTTGAGTGGAACATAGCTTCTAGCACAATGTAGCAGAAGTACATGTCTAATATAATACTGGCTGTTCACTGTCTTTAACACTCCAGATATAGGGGCTATGAATAGTGAACACACTTCCTGAGAGTTGAGAATGGGAGTGTGTGACAGACATCTATCTCTCATTAGGCTTTCTTCTGTTTGTGAACAGGGATTGGAGAAGTGTTTTGGTCCCACTTACATAATTTCCCATAGTGTCTTGTGCTTATTAGATTCTTTTTAACCTTTTCTTGTGTAATTGAATTATTGACCAAGAAATTAGGACTGGGAAATGACTTCTAATTGAGTAGACTCTATTCACCTAGTTATTTAATACTTTGGTAGATAATACTTTGAGACTATATATGCTCGTATTGATTTTTTCTTTAGGGCTCTATTGGTGAGCAAACAGGCCCCGATTCTCATAGAATTGAGGCTGATTAAAGCTAACTGGAAAATAACATTCAAAATATTAATATTAGACAGCTAGATGGATTCACATACCAACTATTAAGATTTAAAACAATAGCCTTCCAACTGACTTTACTGAGTGACGTAAGACTACTGGTGTTATAGATTATGCAAATAACTTGTCAACACCTTTCCACGAATTCCCATTCAGTGGTGATAATTTGGGGAGATGTCAGTAACTAGGGCATCCTTTTCTCGATTGCATCAAACCTTCCAATGATTTCCTGATCAAGTTTAGTCTCGTTAGCCTGTCAGTGTAGTTGGAGGGTGCTCTTGGGTCAGTGACCTGGATATCAGTGCACACCTGGGCAGGCACCAGTTCTCTGCTGATGTCATTTGTGCCAGTGTGACCTGCTTGTCTTCAATGCCCTTCTCTGCCTGTGTCCTGCTGTTCTGAGGCAGTGGTAACCACTGCCCAGGCCTCTGCAGGTGGTTCCTCGTAGGTGTTCTAGGTGTGCTTATGAGTGGAGGCACAGGAAACTCCCTCAGAACACTGATCTGCACTCTCAGATCCTCTGCCTTAGGGCAGCATTAGTGACTCTTGGAAGATAACGTATAGAACGTCATGACTGTATTGAAAGAAAGTTGATAATTTATCGAGTACAGAATGAATCTTTTCTGTACTTATAGGGTATTAATATATACCCACAGCATTGGAGTTATAATTCCTTATCTTTATAGTGTCAGGGAGTCCCCAGAAACCCATCCTGGGTCGGAATGACTCAGGTGACTACAGTGTTATGCTTCATCTTTCATCTATTCTGAAGAATTTTGTGACCTCATTCTTGTGACATTTAAAATACTTTCTCAGTTTTACTTTCTGCTGTGCCAAAAGGCTTTGCATGGCAAACATTGTTTCTTGCATAATGGTTCCCAAGAGTTAAGAACTGAAGTCTGATGTTGATGGCCAGGTTCATTCCTAGTTGGTCATGCAGCTAGGGTTGCATCACATGCAGCTACGAAGTGCCTAATTGGGGTCCTCAGTTATGTGAGCGTTGTAAATTCTTGTGTTATATCTAATCATTAGGCTACCACAATTTTAATTTCTTGTACAGTTTTGAAATATTAGGAAATGCAAACCATATGTTATGTGATCAAAGCAAAACTAGAACAAAGGCTAACAACCAACAGAAGAACAATTTGAAAATTCTAATCTCTCCATTGGAAGATAACAAACTAAACATTGCACTGGAGTTGAGAAACTCCATGTGTATTACAAGGGTGCTTGACAGTGTGTTCAAAATAAAACAGGTAGCAATGTAGGGCCATGTATAAGTTAGGGCTATTTTGCATCAGTGTTTCTCTCAAGCATGTAAATGACAGAACAAAGCTCTCTCCTCATTGTTAGAAGTCACAGCAGAATTTTACCTTCAATGATGAGTTTGAAAGAAAATGTGATAGAAACCCATAATCCCTCCCTTAAAAAAACAGTTCATTTAGTGTCATGTGACGAACCCATATTCTGCTGCTTTTTGTTAGAAGTTTTATAAATGCCATCAGCCTCTTAGACCTGTTGAGGTCCTTAAGAAACCCAGAGCTGTGACCTGTGTTTGCAGAGGTTAGCACTTGTCAGAGCTCCTTTTATTCTTTTGTGAACCTTCTTGAAGACATTAGACTTTAGGGTTCACTTTGTTTGCAGTGAAAAGGCAGTCTAACTGTGAATTGGATGTTAAATAGCCATGGGTAAAGAACTTACAGATGATTATTCCCAACTGAAAAAGAATTTGATTATTTCTATAGAATATAATAATTTCATTGAATAATGACCAAATAATCCAATTAATGTATCAAGACAGATTATAAGTAATTTCATATACACATGGAACACATATAAGTAACACATTTATCAAAACACATCTAATGTGTGTCTTTTAAATATCCATGTTTAAACATAAAGGTTAAATACAGATTGAAAACATCTTAATTTTAGAATCTGATTTTGAGAAACTTACTTTTAATAAAACCTTAATAACAAGAGCTTTAAATGCTTGTAAGAACAATTTAATGAAAAAGATCTCTCCCAGCCTTGAGGCAAGGGAGCCCACGGAGGGTCTGCCCATTTCTGAATAGAGCCAGAGGAGGAGTGGATGAGTGGAGGGGGTAGACGGAAAGCGGCAGCGGTGGGGGGACGGTGGGAGGAGAGGAGGGAGGGAAACTTCAGTTGGTATGCAGAGTAAATGAAAAAAATGTTATTCAAATAAAATGAAAAAAGAGAGAAAAAAGAGGCCATGGATTTGAAGGAGAAGTGGGAGAGACATACGGGAGGGTTTGCATGGTGGAAAGGATGAGGGAGAAATGTAATTACAGTCTCAGAAAGATACCAAGACGCTTGAAGTAATGCTGTCGCATGAACCTGGTAGCCCACCTGAAAATGAAAACAGATTATAATGTCAAATATAGAAGGTCATATTATTTAATTAGCACTTTTTTTTACATCAGATCCCATTTTTACAGTCAGGGTTAAAATTAAGACAAATCCAGTTTGAAGATAGCAATTGAAAAAAGGATGTAGTTTTGAATTAATGAAAATATAGAGAATTGGTGGAGAATGCAGTGAGGCACCCATGCACTTCCTGTTGTATGGAGACCACTAAGAGCCCGGACCCTTTATCTGCATTAGATAAGCTATTTAAACCTAATGTTTGCTGCAAATGTCAGCAGTATAAGAAGCAATTGTTTTTCATTGTGTAAACAGTACCCATAAAACTTAGCACTTAAAAAATAAAAAGACTCACTTTCCATAAGTAGTAAATGGCTAGAAATTACCTTGTTAAGCCCAGGGCCTCTGTTTCTCAGGCCAGCAACCTACACTATAAAGAATACTTTCACCACCTTCTATTAATAGCAAATCAGTGTTACAAAGGAAAACATATGGCTTTAGCACTATATTTTAGCTTAGAGTATGCATTTTTGACATAAAACATTAATCTATAAATAATTCTATTTTAATTACGCCCAAGTTGCTCATACATAAAATTACTTTTAAACAAAAATTTGCATTTAGAAAACCTTTTTTAAATGCCACCTGCTCAAACATTTGCCCCTTCTTTAAATCTTCCGCTTGGGCCAGTAGTTTCCTGCCTTTTACAGATTGTCAATGGATATTTGTCTTTCAAACATTACTTTCTCTTTTAATATCTTTACCAAAAATGAATTTCATACTTATAACTCTCTTTATAAAATAGGTCTCACTTTCCTTATCTATAGTTTCCCTTTTTACTTTTAGTTATTGTATAGTAATCCATGGCGGCTATGAAACAGCACCCTATAGATCTTCACACATTTGTAATTACAGGAGCAGTTTTTAAAACAACGTCCTAAAGAGGAGAGTTGTCTTCCTTTGTTAATATGATTTTTCCATCCAAATACAAGGCAGCTTGGCTACACAAGGATTTCTAAGTCAGCTGGAGCTAACAGCCAGACCCTGTGTTCTCATAAGGAAAAGCCTGGTGTGCTGGTGTGGCCTACAGAAGATTAACAAAAGTTCGAGGTTGGTCTGGACAACTTGATGATGTCCAGGGAAACCTGGGCTAAGCCTCAGACTCTGTTCAAAATCAAAATAAAATATCTTTTCCAAAGACTCAAACAGACCACCTTATTAAGCCCCACCAAGTCACTTCCATCTCTGCCAAAATACAGTATTTATAATTCTTGGATTTAGAAATAGACTGGGCTAGGTGTTGGTGGCTCACGCCTTTAAGGCAGGTGGATCTCTCTGAGTTCGAGGCCAGCCTGGTCTACAGAGAGAGTTCCAGGACAGGTTCCAAAACAATACAGAGAAACCCTGTCAGGAACCCCCCCCCAAAAAAAAGTGTATGCCTTCTGTCTACAGAGGCCAGAAGGGGGCATCAGATGCCATGGAAATGGAGTTACAGATGTTTGTTAGCTGCACTGTGGCTGCCGAGAACTGACCCAGGTCCTCTGTAAGAGCAATCAGTGCTCTTAACCATTGAGCAATCTCTCCAGGTCCTATTTGTACAGTTTAGGCATATACAGTAATTGTCTAAAAATTTTAAGCTATTTTGGAATGACAGGCATCTAATTAGTGTCACTTAATTTAATATAGCACAGCCTTCAAACTCTCCCAGGTCACATGGACTTAAAGATGTTTTTGCATTCATTTTACTTAATTTATGAGTGTTCATCTGTTAATCAACCTAATATCATGAAGACAACATACAAATATGTGTAGAGCCATGAGCATCCCCTCATGCTTCACTGTATACACACGCATGTATATAAACACACAGATCTGGAACTTTCCATTAGTGCTTTCATCTAAGTCTTTGCCTAAGATATTTCCATTACTTACTTTATTTCACCAAATAATTTAGAGAGCTAAATCAACTCTAATTCTGTATTTTTAAACCCACAATTCTTTGATAAGATAAGAAAAACATTTAAAGAAATAGGACATAGACCTCCTAGATATTAGTATTTTTCAGAGGCAAAGAAAACAGGAAAAAGCCCAATTGGCAGCATGGTCAAGGGTGAGGCTGGTTATCAAGTTGGACTCACAGTCTTTCCTTACTGCAGGAGCTCCCAGAGAGGCAAGCTCTTCCACAGATACAAAAGTATTTTTGTAGTCATGTAAACCTATCAGGAGGTCATGGTTAAGGCTTTCTGGTGGCGCTTGTTTATTAACTGGACTCTGGCTTTCCTTTAGTGACTGATTAAAATTTGAGGAATGGTTTTTTTCTTCAGCAGAAACAAAAATCACTGGGAGGGCATTGAAGGTAAAAGCAAAAGGTAAGGACCACAAGACAGCATCAGGTGGAGCATTGTTCTGCAGAGAGTCTATTTCTGTTGATTTTCAATGGACTATTTGTAAAAAGCAGATCTTTTTTTTTCCTGAACTATACTTAGAAACTTTGAAGTTATCATTAAAAACAATTCCCAGTCTTTGTTTTTAAAACAGTTTTCTAATTGAACATACAAATTATTACAATTTTAGAATTTCAGGGGCTCGGAAGATGGTTACAAGCACTTACTGCTCTTGGAGAGGACCAGGGCTCAGTTCCTGTCACCTGCATAGTGGCTTACAACCATCCGTAATTACAGTTCCAGTGGATCCATCACCTCTTATGGCCCCTGTAGGCTCCAGGCATGCATGTGGTACACACACACACACACACACACACACACACACACACACACACACACACACATATATATATATACATAGGCAAAACACTCAAACACATACAAGTAAAATAATAAATAAATCTTAAAATATTGACTGGGCGATGGTGGCACAGGCCTTTAATCCCAGCACCCGGGAGGCAGAGGCAGGCAGATCTCTGAGAGTTTGAGTCCAGCCTGGTCTACAGAGCAAGTTCCAGGACCACCTGCAGGTTAAGATTTCAATGAGAAGGTACTATTTTCTAGATAACAGAAAAATGAGGTACTAGCAGGTGTCCTGTACAGTCAAGTGGAGTTTTCATGGAAAGCTTGGGCATAGATGAACAATTTTGTTTAATCGGGATGTGACTGAGGTGGGCCTGTGTCTTGGTCAAGTGTGTTGTTTATAAGTTTTTCCCCCCAAAGTTCTGCTCTTTTATGTGGTTTGTGAACACAGATGTCTTAGAGTACATGGGTGACTTAGGTGCCAGGTAACCAGCATTTCTGTGCACCTTCTTGCTGAGTGCATGTCTCAAAGAGGCCCCCTTTTTCCTGGATGCTTGTGAGACCACACGCATCCAGAGAGTTCTGGTATTTTCTCTTTAGGGTTGTGTTGTCTAAAGCATCCTTTCAGGCTGGGAGCAAGGACTCTGCTTTTCTTTGAAGTAAGAGTGGCTCTCATATGTTTTCATTGAGGTCAGACTAAAAAGTGTTGGTTGCAGTCAAAGGCACATTTACATCACAAAGAACAAAGAGAGAAGCAAGTTCAGTCTATAAAATACAGAAAAGCAACTGAAACTCTGGTACCTCACTGTCAAATACCCTTGCCTTCCTCTGAGACATGACCTGCAAAAGAAGCAGAAAGTAGACCCTGAAACTGATGGAGACAATTTGTCTGTCCTTATTCTTGACTTATACTGTCAATAAAGAGGGTGGGAAGTGGCATCTAACTGATAGAGACTGTGGTGATATATTATTTATGATTTATTAAAGCTGCCTGAAGATTAGAAAAGAGCAGCCAAGATACTGGCTCTTACCTCTACCTCAGGCTGAAAGGATCAATCCTGTCTCCATGAGCTCTCCACCAAGCCTCAGACTGCTGCCTCTCCTCAGTGTGACTGGAGACTCAATCTCCACATGAGACCCTTTGCTTTTCATATCTCCATAGTGCTGTGGTTAAAGATATAAGATCCCAAGTGCTGAAATCATATTGTGTGATCTGTTTCTCTTTAGCACTGGATCAATTTCATGTAGCTCAGTATGGCCTTGAACTAACAGAAATCCATCTATCTCTACCTCCCAAGTGGTAGGATAAAAGGTGTGTACCTCCACTGCATGGCTTCTATAACTAACTAGTGTGGCTGGCTTTGCTTTCTGTACTCTCAGATAAGCATTAATAAATCATAAATAATATATGAGCACAGGAGACAATCTGTTTGTCCTTATCCTTGACTCAGACCGTCTATAAAGATGGTGGGAAGTGGCATATGCCCATTGGTTATGCAACTTGACTCTTGTTTCTGATGGAGAAAACATCAACCTCAGTCTCAGCCAAAGCTCCAGGACTCTTGGGACTCAGAGGGGACTTACTACATCTGCAGTCCAGGCCTCTGAGTCAGAGAATATTACCAATCTAACCCTGAATTTTGGACAACCAAGGAGAGGTGCTTCTGAATTTTGTCATGCTCACTGAAAAGTCAACCTAAGAGGCAAGTTGAGGAACTTCAGAGAAGAAAGCAATGGAGTTTATTAGCTTCAGCATAAAGACAGTAAAAGAAGAAAACAGGAAGGAAGCCCGATAAGCACTTGTCTACTTTAAATTTTAAGTTTTCAGCAAAGAGCCTGCCTTTCTGGGCACGTGTCAAGCCAAGAAGAAATACTGTTAAGCCAATGTGTTGTGTGATAATTTAAGTATAAGGTGTTTTTCTTTAGGGCAAGAGCATTAGAGGCCAGATATAAAATACATAGGACACCAACCAGGGTTGGGTTTGGGATAAGTTCCTCACTGGCTTTGGTATTATAGTGGAGGTCAATGGCAACTTTCTATGTGACTAGTCTATTGATTAGTAACTTGGATATTGAGACAACAATACAGGTATCCTGGAGAGTTCTTTGTGCTCCACTGAGATTCAGCAGGAGTGAGCTGAGATGTATGGAACTGGATTTATTGTCTATATTAGCGGTGATTCCACAACTGAAGTGCTAATCTCAGTGGACATTTCTTCTTTATGACAGCGAAATATTTATATCCCAAGTCTATGAATAAAAAATGTAGGTGGATCAAAGTGTAGCTTTGGTTTATGCATTATAAAACCAGACACCACAGGCACAAAGTCACATTCTAAACTTCATGGACATACAGCAAACTAATGTGAAATATTTCATTAATAATAAAATGAGAATTGACAGCATCACTGATGAAGGTTTTGATGAATTCATTTCTTCTTTGTGGTCAAATAAATATATAATGTATATTTTCACTTTTGACCATTTTTGGTATGCAGTTCAGTGGTAATAGGTAGAGCCACACCACTGTACAAGTTAATGATATATTCTCATAATCAAGTTCACATATATGTGAATACATGTGAACTATGAATGTTTCCCTGTGTTCGGGGCCCTAGGCATTCAGAAGCCATGATAGCCATGGTCCATGGTGGTTTGGCTACTGCTGCCACTCAGAAATCCTTGACATACACTCACAAGATGCTCAATTTGAAGGCATATGTGATGTAAGAGTTATTCAGTAATGAATGTTTCCACCCAGATTTCAAAGGAAAATCTGTATCCGGGGGTGGGTGCTATGTGGCATAATCAGAATCCTTGCAGGCAGCCCTGGAAAGGGCGATGTTTGAAGCTGTGAGTGTGAAGCTGAAGATGCAGTGGAGACTCCCAGAAGATAGTGATGCCAAGAACACAGACAACTTGCTGAGGAAGCCACAGGCAGTAATAGAGCCAGCCTAAGCGTGAATGCACAAGGCTGTACTAAGCAAGGATGTGGGGTTCTGATTGCCTGTGCAATTCCTTTATGGGTTTTATCATGTCAATGCATATTCAAGACACTGGGCATGGAATTACAGGATGCAATGTTTACTCTGCTAGCTTGCCCTTACTTTGGTTAGAGCTGTCGCTGCTTGTCTTTTAGTCCTGCATAGTAGAATTTGAATGTCTATTTTTTTTTTCTATCCTATCTTAGAACTATGAGCTTGGACTTCAGAATAGGAAGTGAAGTATTACAATTATAAGGATTCTTGACAGTGAGCTGAGTGCATTTTGAATTGAGATGGATGTGAGCCTTTGGGTGATCACTAATGTATTATCACCGTTTAAGGAAATGCTGTTTGGGCTTTCAAGGTGATGGGAATGGGCTTGATTTGAGAGGTGTCTATTTTAGTAAAGTGCACCCGTTGGTATTTCTGTGAAAGTATTAGCTAGAAAGAAAAGACCCTTGCTGAATGTTGGTGGCATCATCTAGGCTGATGGTCTAGATGGCAAAAGAAGAGGACAAATGCCTAAGTTTGTTAGGTGGTCAGGCCCTCCTAGCCTGGAAGAGCAGCCAGCAACTGTGAGCTGAGCTGGCCTGTGATGTCTCCCCAGCCCTGATGCATTTAACTTCCTAAAACTGTGAGCGAAGTCTTTCCTTCCTTGAGACTTTTGCGTAGGATTTGGTTACAGCAACAAAAACCTGACTAACACAGCCGTCAGAATTTATTCAGATGAGTATTTGGCAGTAATGTGTATTTGTAAAATGACTTTTAGTGCCTTTACTGAATATTTTGTGCTTTCTCTTCACATATAAAAATATCATCTTTCAGTCATTGATTTGGAAAAAAATCAACTGGGTGTTGTATGCCAGGGACTATTGTCAGCATATGGAACAATATGGTGAACAAAACAAAATGTCTTAGCCTTTTAGTGTCTATATTGTGATATGGGGGATAAAAATCAATATATATATATATATATATATATATATATATATATATATATGTAAGTTCTAGAAGATGAAGCCAAAATGTTTAAGGAAAAAGGAAAGCCCAGAGCAGAGTGAAAGAACCAGAGGTGTCTCAGGTGGGGGTGGGACAGTTGGCATTGGTGCGGGATGGTTAGCATGCATCTTATTGTGAGGATGGCATGTCAGCAAAATTCTGTAGCTTTGTGGGGAGATATTCCAGACCAATGGTGCAGAGGATGAGGAGCACAAGGTGGGAAGAGTGAAGGATGACTGCTGTGCGATACTACAGACTCAGGACATCAGTGTGAGAAAATGTCTTTAACTGAGTGTCACGGGGAGTTTAGATGTCTAAGATGGTCTGTGCACTGAGTGCTGACGGCAGCATTTAGCTCATCGCATGAGGAGGGTGCAACAAGAACTGTCATTAATCTGTTCCTCTTGGATTTTTGTGCCTTGTTTTTCTTCAAACTTTCCTGGAATCCTCTGAGAAACCACAGACATATTTCTTCCTCTATTTCTGCATTAGCCCACAGAATGAAGGTTGCTGTGTAGAATTCTGTGTACTAAAATTTAAATGTAGAACAGAAAAACAGTTCTAGTTTTGCCTTTTTCTGGAAAAAACATGCAAAGTAGAGTCTTTGTGGAAATTTTATTCTTACCTAATAAGAAAATAAAGAGCTAAAATGATTTTACTGACAATCTTTTCAAGTTCAGGTGATTAAAAGTATTCATTGGACATCTTCCATTTGATTCTGACATGAATATGTTCTTGAAATTGTAATGAACTTCTAATTAGCTGATATCTGTCTTAAAACCCTGTTTGATTGTATAAGACACTTTATTTTAATTAGCATATAACATATTAGACAAGATTATGGCATTTACAAACAAAATATGTTTTGGTGAGTTTTCTTCCTATCCCTTTCCCTCCCCCACTCTGTTCCTCTCAAACACGATTTAACTTTACAGGTTCCCATCCTTTGCCTGCCCTTCCATACTTATCAGTTCTCTTTACCCTCACTGTAGCCACATAACCTACATTTCCACCATGTGGCTTGTGCTGAGAAAGATGGATCAGGACAGTCATCCACAAGCTACGGTCCTTACAGAAATGAAAACGTGTGGCTCTGTCTTTCTGGGTGTGGGTACCATATACATTAAAGCACTTGGTTCTTTGCTTCCGATCTTGCCTCCTGTTCATCACTTTTTTCAGTCGTACTGTAGTGCACAGGGAGGATGGTTAGAACGGGCTTTAAGTGTTTCCTAACAGCAACTGAGAAAAGAGAAAAGAGTTCCAAGGATAGAAGCTGGGGCCTGCCAGCCTCTGCAGGATTGGTAAGTTGACATCATGGCACCCAGATACCTGACTTCTGTATCGTTTTGGTAGTTCAGCATCTTGAAGGGCATCCTGGCCCCTGTTGAAATGTTTTCAGCTTTAAGAAGCAAGATTCTTGACTGAACAAGGAACAAGTAGTAGGTGGCATTTTCCCATATGACTTCTGGTGAGAACGGTAGATCATGATTGACACCCACGTTTAATTCTCAAGCATTTAACAAAGCCCCTGTTTATTAGTGTCACACAACCAGCACCCTTTGGGGTTCCCAGGGTTAGAAATGAACTGAATAAGTCCACTACATCATCCTGGGCCCAGCCTAGGCCCTTCCCCATGTGTCTAGGCCAAGAGTGCATCCCTTCACGTGGGATGGGCTCTCAAAGTCCCTTCTTACACCAGGAAAAAATGCTAATCCTTTACCAGGGGCCTCCTAGAGTGCAGAGGCCTCCTCATTGACATCCATGTTCAGGGGTCTGGATCAGTCCTGTACTGGCCTCCCAGACAGTAGTCTGTGGTCCATGTGCTTTCCCTTGTACAGGCCAGCTGTTTCTGTGGGTTTCACCAGCCTGGTACAGACTCCTTTGATCTTCATTCCTCCCTCTCTGCAACTAAGTTCCAGAGTTCAATTCAGTGTATATCTGAGGGTGTCTGCCTCTGCTTCCATCAACCACTGGATGAGGGCTCTAGGATGGCATAAAAAGCAGTCATCAGTCTCATTATAGGGGAAGGGCATTATGTTATCCTCTCCACCATTGCCTAGATTGTCAGTTCGTGTCATCCTTGTAGGTCTCTGGAAATCTCCCTAGTGCCAGATCTCTCCTCGGACTTATAATTGCTCCCTCTAATATGGTATCTCTCATCCTTCTCTCCTCTATTCTTCCCCCAACTCAATATTTCTGCTCCTCCATTTCCTCCTCTCCTCTTCCTCTCCTCTCATTCTGGCATCGCCCTCTCCCCTACCCTCATGCTCCCAATTAGCTCAGGAGTTCCTGCCCCTTTCCATTCCTGGGGTCCATGCATTTTTCCCTTAGAGTCCTTCTTTTTTTCTAGTTTCTTTTGTGAAGAGGATTGTAGGCTGGCAATCATTTGCTCTATGTCCAAAATTCATATATGAGTGAGTACATACCATGTTTGTCTTTTTGTGATTGGGTTAACTCACTCAGGATGGTTTCTTCTAGTTCCATCTATTAACCTGCGAATTTCAAGATTCCATTGCTTTTTTCTGCTGAGTAGTACTCCATTGTATAAATATACCACATTTTCTCTATCCATTCTTCAGTTGAGGGGCATCTAGGTTGCTTCCAAAATTTTACAAAAAATACTGCTATGAACATGGTTGAACATATGTCCTTGTTGTGTGGACGTGCATTATTTGGGTATATGCCCAAGAAAGGAATTGCTGGATCTTGAGGTACACTGATTCCCATTTTTCTAAGCAACCATCATAATGATTTCCAAAGTGGTCTTACAAGTTCGCACTCCCACCAGCAACGGAGGAGTGTTCCTTTTTCTCCACATCCTCTCCAGCATAGATTATCACTGTGTTTTTGACTTTAGCCATTCTGGCCGGTATAAGATGGTATCTCAGAGTTGTTTTGAGTTGCATTTCTCTGATGGCCAAGGATTTTGAGCACTTTCATAAGTGTATTTCAGCCATTTCAGATTCCTCTGTTGAGAATTCTCTGTTTAGTTCTGAACCCTGTTACGATAAATCTTTCTGCCAAAAGCCGCCTGAGCCCCACCACCACGTGTGAGCTTTACGCCAGCCGCCCACCTGAGTTAGGCCCAAATGAATACACAGAACCTTGCATTAGTTCAAAGCTGCTTGGCCAATGACTAGGATTCTCATCTGTTAACTCAGTCTCAATTATCATAAATCTACATATTTTATAAGACTTATCTTATCGGATGCCTTAATGGTGTCCCTCCTTGCTGGTAGATCACATTGTGCCACTGGAGCAGGAGCGGAGGGGAAAAGTGGGCCCTTCCTGTTTCTCCTTTGCTTAAATATTAGTCTCCTTGCTATGTTACTTCCTGCCTGGATTAGCCCTTCTCTACTACATTTCCCAGAATCCTCTTTGACTCCTAGTCCTTGCTTGCCATTGGCCAAACAGTATTTTATTTAACAATCAATAAGATAAACATACACAGTACATTCCCCATCATCTCCTCTGTTCTGTCTAAATAAAAGAAGGATAACTTATCTTTTATAATAACTGAACAAAACTATAACCATAACTATCTGTCTTTAACTCTATCAAAGACCATAGAAGGATAATATATAAACTCTAGAATTGACAGAGACATCTCGCTACCTGGACAGTCACCCAAAGTTCCCGTAACGTTGGGGCATCCATCTTCTGCCTAGAGGCCATAATGTGTCTAGCACACTTCTCCATTTCAACAGGAACCATTCAGTACTGTCTTGTTTTGTAAGTTCAGCATTCACTTTCTTGTGAGTCCTGTATGTCCAGCTTATACTGTAACAAACAGTCCAGGCGAGAGCAGTTTCTTGCCCAATGGCTAATCTTGCCATGTTGAAAGCAAACTCCATAACAAGTTTCTTAGATGCCCATCCTCCTTTCTGACGTAATTGGTGTGCCAGGCCAGTTGTGTCTCACTGCCAAGAAAAACCCTAAACCATTTAAATGCCATATTTCTGTACATCTTTGAAAGGTTTGAAGAATACCTAACCATCTCAAATACATCTCTATATCTAGAAAACCTAACTAACCTAATTATAAGTTCTGACTATTATATGTAAAAGATCTGTATAAACACAATGCCTAAACAAGAGATGACATATACATATCACAAAATTGACCTTACAGTTGTATCAATAAATGAAAATCTATACCAATGCAAAGTATTCATTCCTATATCCTATTCCCCTTTTCTTTCTTTAAAAAGATTGACTATGCTCATTATCATTTATAATCAACCCCATTTAAATGAAAACAAACATTTATAAACAATATTTGGGGATTTGGGGGTCATTCCTTCTAAACTGCTTCCTGTTGATTGGGGGTGATTTTTATCATACTGACCATCAATTCACTTTGGTATAAATCAAACTCTTGTGTATTGATTCTTGATTCTGTGTACTGTTCCCCTTTGCCTTGTCTATCCCTGGTCAACACCATCCTTAGCCAGAATTTGATACTCTGAGTCTTTATAACTTAAAATTTTCACTCTTGCTATTTGGGAAAAGCCACCCTAGGTTTCTTTTTTTTCCTTTTTTTTATTAGAAAGAAATTTATTTTACATGTCAATCCAAGGTCCCTCTCCCTCCCCTCCTCCCTTGCCCCCACCCCAACTAACACCCTACCTATTCCATACCCTTTCTGCTCCCCAGGGAGGGTGAGGCCTTCCATGGGGGAGTCTTTAAAGTCTGTCATATTCTTTGGGATAGGGCTAGGTCAACCCCCTTGTGTCTGGGATCAGGGAGTATCCCTTCATGTGGGATGGGCTCTCAAAGTCCATTCCTATGCTGGTGATAAGTACTGATCCACTACAGGAGGCCCCATAAATTTCCAAGGTCTCCTCATTGACATCCACATTCAGGGGGTCTGGATCAGTCCCATGCTGGTTTCCAGCTATCATTCTGGGGAATAAGAGCTCTCCCTTGTTCAGGTCAGTTGTTTCTGTGGGTTTTAGCAGCCTGGTATTTACCCCTTTGCTCATCAGCCCTCCTTCTCTGCAACTGGATTTCAGTTCCGTTCAAGGTTTAGCAGTGGGTGTCTCCTTCTACTTCCACCAGCTGCTGGATGAAGGCTATATGATGGCATATGAATTAGTCATCAATCTCATTATCAGGAGAGGGCATTTAAGGTAGCCTTTCCTCTGTTGCTTAGATTGTTAGTTGGTGTCATCTTTTTAGCTCTGCAGACATTTCCCTAGTGTCCGATTTCTCTTTAAACCTAGAATGTCTCCTCTATTATATAAGAGATAATATAATAGAGGGGACATCCTAGGTTTCTTGTCTTCAGGTATGTTGTGTCTTGGCTGTTCTTTAGTTAATTTCAGGGCATTATGGCTATTAGGGTCATTTGATCTTCTAATAGATACATTTAGATTATGTCAAGTATATAGGAAATGTCCTAGCTAAGTTTTATTTATTTATTTTTTGTCAACTAGACACGTTAGAGTCATCTGAGAAGAGAAAACCTTAATTTAGAAAATACTTCTATAACATAAGGCTGTATGCAAGCCCGAAACACGTTTTTGTGATTAATTATTGATGTGAAAGTGCCCAGCTCACCCCTGGGAAGCTGGTCATGAGTTTTATAAAAAAAAAAAGCAGGCTAAGAATCATCCACCCAATCCAACCCCACCACAGTTCACTTTACACAGGTGATTACGGTAGTGGGACTCACCACCCCCCCAACACAGTTCACAATCACAGGTGATTATAGTTGTGGGTTTGACCCCCCATTCTTTAATTAGGACTCTGAGGCCTCTGAGGAAAACCCTAACACAAATGTTATCTTACTTGCAGGGTCTAAGCCCTGACTACTGAAACAAGTTTTCCATATTTTAGTTTTGCCATGATTTGTTTTGCTTTCTTGATTATTGCATTGAAATGTGGCCTGTGTTTATATTAGCATCTACTGCTGTGGTTGGGTGTTGCTCCACACAGTGGGCTGGGTGCTAGAGATTTAAGAACATTCTTTGTCACTCTGAAATATGGAGCCTGGTGGGCTTTATACTAAGCTATGCCTACTTATGTATTCTATGTTGCTAAGGGTAAGGTAATTTGTATTTTGTGAGGGCATTCCATGTCTGATAGCTAGTGACTATTAACAGAATAATCTAGATGGGTTTTGTGGTTCTAATTTACATTTATTTATGTATTATTTATTGGTTGTGTATGTGTGCTTTTTTGTGTGTATGTGGAGGTTGGAGAACAACTTGCAGGAGTCAGGTCTCATTTTTCACTGTGTGAGCCCCAGCAATCTGGCTATCTGGTTTGTTTTGGGACTTAGTAAGTAAACATGATGTAAGTGATTCCAGATTGTGTGTGTGACATATTGCCATTCATTCTTCGGGGTATCTTGAAACGGTTTCAGATATCTATGTGGTCATGGGACATAAGGATTACAGCTGGGAATAGATTGAGTTGCATGATTCAATCCATTCTTAGATGGATTCTCAGTAACTGTGTCTACAATGTCACACGTGGTTTATTGCCAGTGAACTAAGAGTTTGTTTTGGTGTTGTTTCTGCATCAAGCTTTTTGTGCATGGAGTAATTTCTGTGCTCTTTTATTTTACAAGGATGTTGTATTTAAGGGTGCAGAGATTTTTCCTTCTTTTACAGCTGTCAGAGCACATGCCATCCTCATGTTAGTGTACACATACACAGATCTCAGAGCACATGTCATCCTCATGTTAGTGCATACATGCACAGATCTCAGAGCACATGCCATCATCATGTCAATGCACACATGCACAGATCTCAGAGCACGTGCCATCCTCATGCTAGTGCACACATGCACAGATCTCAGAGCACATGCCATCATCATGTCAATGCACACATGCACAGATCTCAGAGCACATGCCATCCTCATGCTAGTGCATATGTGGGTAGATCTCAGAGCACATGCCATCTTCATGTCAGTACACATATGCACAGATCTCAGAGTATATGTCATCCTCATGTTAGTGCATACATGCACAGATCTCAGAGCACATGCCATCATCATATCAATGCACACATGCACAGATCTCAGAGCACATGCCATCCTCATGCTAGTGCACACATGCACAGATCTCAGAGCACATGCCATCATCATGTCAATGCACACATGCACAGATCTCAGAGCACATGCCATCCTCATGCTAGTGCACACATGCACAGATCTCAGAACACATGTCGTTCATATGTCAGTGCTCACAAGCACAGATTTATTAGGCTTTCTGAGTTTGTGATGATACTTTTCATCTCAGAAGAAATATCCCTGTCTGACCTCATCTTGAAGCAGTTTCCACACCTAAGAGGAGACTTTAGGACAATGATTAACTGAACTCACAGAATGGAGGCTCATGTAACACCTGAGAACATTGTAACGAAATGTTAACATCAGGAGAAAACATTCATGACAATATACTGAATGAATCAGCAAAACAAATAGCTATAGTAAGCATTATATTATTAATATTCAGTAAGAAATTGAGAAGTATGTGTTACATACATTTTTATTTTTCTCTTTTAGTTCCCTAAAATTCACATGTACTCATTTTTTTTTAATTTGGAGGTAAATTTTCTAAAGAATAAACAATTCTTCATTTTATTAATTGGAAATTTCATACTTGGATATAATGTGTTTTGATAAAGTCCACCCCTATCCACACCTCTCCATCTCCTACCATAATCCCACCACCACCATTTCCCCCAATTTATGTGCTCTCATCTTCTTTTGTTTATTTTGTTTTAACTCTTTGGAATCAACTTAGTAGCACTAATATATTCAGGGTTGTCAGGTATTTACTAAAACACATGTAGCTTCTCAGGGATGCATCTCTGAAGAAAACTGACTTTCCCCCAGCATCCATTAATTCTCGGGAGCACCTTATCTAAGAGTGGGACCACCTGGCCTCCTCCCTTCTTCAAGCTGGATTTTGTCTGGCTTGCTGATGTGTAAATCTTGTGTATGTAGTTAGAACTGTTATCAGTTCATGTTTGATTGTTCTGTAGTGTCCAGAAACCACTGTTTCTCTATAGCCATCCACTGCTTCTGTTTCTTAGCCTTTCTTCTTCATCTTCCCTGTTGATGTTTGAGCCTTGGGAGGACACAGAATGACACTGATGTCTCATTTAGGGATAAGCACTCTACAGTCTCCTGTTTCTGAAGGTTCTCTTGTCCTGCCATGTTCTGCCCCCCTTCTCAGTCCCAAACAAACATACAGATAGTGTATTAGTTATAAAATTGTTGGCTGATGACTAAGGATTCTGCTGACTAACCCTGTCTTAATTATTAACACATTTCTATTAATCTATGTATTTCCATGTGGTCTAGGTTTACTGGAGAATGTCCGGACCTTCTACTCCTTTGTCGACTACATGGGAACTGTCTTTGGTGGACTCTTTCTTTCTACCTTTCCCAGAATTCTCCTTATCTTAGTCCTGCCTAACTTCCTGCCTCATTGGCCAGATAGTATGTTATTCATAAACCAGTAAGAGAAACATATATACAGAAGGACTTCCCCCATCAGTCTCCTCCTCTGTTCATTGACCAGTTGTGAATCTCTGTGTCAATTGCCCTCAATTGTGTCCTCTGCTGCAAGAGGTCGATGGTTACTTTTCTTCCCCTGTAGCAACATAGCACCTTCCAGAACTATCTCAAGTATGGATGAAGCCTCTGTGTCTGTATCTGTTTGATTTCTCCATGTTCTATGACTCAGTTTAGAAAAAAAAATCACACATAAAATTTTAAAAATGGGGTTGTGAGAGAGATTCTAGGATCCCACAAGGTGGAAAGAGAGAACTGACTTCTGTGAATTATCCTCTGATTCCCATACATGCAAGGTAGTGGGTAGCATACACACACATGCACACACACACACACACACACACACACACACACACACACACACAGACAGACACACACATGCACACATAGACACACAGGCACACACAGACATGGGACATATGCATAGGCACACAGACACAGATATCCACACACATGCATACACACACACACACACACACACACAACACACACACACACACACACAGATAGAGAGAGAGAGAGAGAGAGAGAGAGAGAGAGAGAGAGAGAGACACAGGCACACATTCAGATACACAGACACAGGCATGTAGTGGAATCTTTAATCCACCTTCATTCAGACACAGATACAAACAAACACACAGACACACAGATACACACACACACACACACACACACACACACACACACACACACACACACACACAGAGAGAGAGAGAGAGAGAGAGAGAGAGAGAGCACTCCACCAGGGCATGGTGAATGGTTACCCCAACCTCATGAATCCATGAAGCTGGTGACCAAATTTTAGGCTTTTCTGACTGTAACCTTTTCCCAAATCATACGCTCTTCATGACTCCCCCCTGCACACATTTTGAAGAATTATCCCTGAGCCCCAAGCAGTAGACAATGTGTGGATGCTGGAGCAGAAGCTATTTTAACTGCTGCTCTTTTAATTTCTGACACTGCAGCATGAAGCCATTTCTTTCTCTTGGCAAATTGCCCATAGAGAAGGATATTTGCTGAACAGCTGAAATCAGATGACACGAAACTGAAGCCTTAGAGACAACATGATTTAACATGCTTTTAAAAATATGTAATGGTGAATTTCTGAAATGAAGTCTTTAATGCTTTGAAATTAGGCTTTTGTGGCAAAGCTAGTGAGTGAGGTCCTTCCCCAGCCATTGATATTGATCAGATTGCTTCAATTTTCTGAGTCTTTTGTCCAGCATCATGTTAGATACCAGCTATGGAGCCCAAGTCAAAGGACTCTGGATAAGAAAGAGACTTGTAAGTTTCACAGAACTGTGGGCCATTGTCATTGCTATTCTTTAGTGTGGAACAATCTCAATTGTGGACAGCTTTCTAAAACACCATGATGGAGTTTGTGTTCAGTGCTGAAGTTGAGTGGGATGAAGTGTGGCCCATTAACTGGCACCCATTTAAGATGCCAGACACCCACTTCATCCTTCCAGAGTTTTAACTGAGAATATGGTTTGTTTTAACATAAGGGAAAAAAGTATCTGAGCCTAAAACAACATTGTCGTGCACCACATAGAACTCAATAGTCACATAAATATAAATATAACAATTCAATATCAAATCTAAGTAATTATATAATATTTTACCCTAATTTTTATTTCTTTTCCCTGTATATGCCTACTGGTTTTGAATATATATATATATATATATATATATATATATATATATATATGTTGAAACTTCTTCAAGTTATCTAATCTTATTCCTTCTCTCCTTCTTTTGCTGCCACTTTTCCCCTTTCTCTCCTCCCTCATTTCTTCCTTCCTCAGGGTTTTATCAACTTTGCTTTGCAGCCAAGGACGTATATCACCCTCCATTATCCCCCCTTGAGGGCAGCTGATGTAGGCATGAGCTCCCACACTCTGGCTTTCTCTAGCTTTTAATATACATTCAGTGTTGCTGGCAGAGGGTGCTACACTAACTTTTTGTAAGAGTTAAATTTCTACCACATGTTTTTGGTGCTGGAAGGGAGGCACATTCAAACCACCACAACAAGACTTTTGTCATTCTAACCTTGCATTTATATAAATAGTTTTTATTGTTAGATTTCAGGCTCAGAATTAAGTTCAGATCTAAAGAGAGGACAGGGAATTTCTACATATCTAGGAACATTCTCTCTGTTTTAAACAACACCAATAATTAATGATGCAATATTAATACATTATTGATTAAGGCTTATGATTTATTTCTGTTTCCTGAGTTTATATTTGATATTATTGATCTTTCTGAGAATCACATGACATTTACTTGTTGCAGTTCCTTATGTGTCTCTTAACCATGGCATTTTCCTCCCTCTTGGTTTTGGTGACTTTGGTAGTTTTGAGGATGACAGCTTAGATGTTTTGTAGACTATCCCTCAGTGTGGAATTGAATGAGATGTTCTTATGATTGCGTAGGAGTTATGTGCTTTATCCCATCATGAGGGCAGATACTATGAACATGGTTTATCATTAACAAAATAGATCTTGTGTAGAAGTTCTACATTCTACAGGAGTCTTCACTGCAAAACTACCTCTGGTCTACATCCTTTGTGTTCCCTTTACCCGGAATATGTCTCATCTCCATGATTTGTTACTCAGCATTAATTTTCATCAGTATGGACTCATGAATACCAATTTAAATCCATGTTGTAGTCCAATACTACTTAGTCATTTAAATTACCCTAGCTTTGACTAAAGGAGGCACTTTCACTTGGCTCCCTTGCCCTTCTGGTAAATTCGCATCAATATGTTCCCTGAGGTTTTGGTTTTATTTCTGAGAATTTTCTTATTTTATGCCCCTTGTAGATGCTCTAGACTGAAGTGATCTTGTGGATTTATTGTTACAGTCCTAGGACCAGTCATTCCTGTTGCAGAATGGTGTGGGAGTAAGTGTTAGATGCTTGTTTTTTATTTTGAACTATCAGTGTGCAGTTGACAAAGAATTGTGTGCACACACTTGCCTGGGAGCATACCCACACATATTTCTGTACACAGGAACCATCATCTACATCGAGCTCTACTGAATTCCTACTGATAACCCCAGCTTCATCCACGAATCCTTCTAGTTCCTCCTCTTGCTTTGCTTCAAAGTCCTACTCCAAAGCAAGAGTTTTAGTGGACAGCTCCCTCTGTTGGACCTGTTTGCTTAATAGTTCAGCTTAAGTATATGATTACAGCTGTGTCTGAATGAGTTCACTTGTCCTGTGAATACAATGCTCATTTAGGGAAAGTGCTTATGTGTGTCTTCTTTAGCTTCAGCCTCAGCCTTTATTCAATTCCAGTGTCACCTTGGCTAGTACCTTTCCCCATCTGCTTCAATGAATTTGTTCCAAATGTTTATAGTACACTTAGATTCTCTAATGGTAGTTTATGTTACTGCTTCGATACCTGACATCTATAGTTTAGTTTAAAATTAAAATTTAAAAACTGTGGTGGTTTGAAAGGGTGTAGCTTTTATAAGCTCATATGTTTGAATACTAGATCCCAGTTGGTAGAACTGTTTGGGAAGGATTAATAGGTGTGGCCTTGTTGGAGGAGGTGTATCACTGAGGAGAAGATTTCAAAAGTCCACAACAGACAAAAGTGTGCCCTGTTTGCCTCGTGCTTGTGTCTCAAGATGGGATTTGTCAGCTATTACTCCAGTGCCATGCCTGCCTGCCTGCCTGTTGCCATGCTCCCTGTCATGGTGATCATGAACTCTAGTCCTCTGGAACCATGAGCCCAGTTAAATGCTTTTTTTGTAAGTTTCTCTTCAAAGTGATAGAAAGCTAAGGTAAAAAGTAATATAGTTGGAAACTTCTATGTATTGTTTTTTATAAACATTTAAAATTTATGTTATCTTTTTACAGCACCATGTAGAATAGTTTAATCACCCCCATTCCTGCCTATTTAACCCATTTCTTTCCCCTGTACATTTTGAGCCCTGGACAAACAACTATTTTTAAAATAGCTCAATTGTTTTACCTTTTCCAGAACATCACACAGTTTGGATCATACAGTATGGCGTGTTACAACCAGTCTTTTTTCCTCTTATCTTTACACTCTTCTGTGCCTGATAGTTCATTTCATTTTTTTGCCAAATACTACTTTGTACAAATATTATCAGTAATTAGATAAATTATTAATTATAGATTGTTGTTTTTTCCTAACAAGTGCTTTGAACACAGTATGTTTATCTGTGAGTATGACTTTATCTGTATTCTACATATTTTTTATAGCATTTCCATTTCAACATGTAAAAATTTTCCCTGAGTTGTCTCTTTTGACCTACATCATGTATGTGTAAGTGTTATATAGATGAGTACTGTTTAATAACCAACTAATTTAGGCTTTTGCATTTCCTTTGTTGGATTCCAGTTTAATTCCTTTTTAAGATCTGTTAACATGCTGTGCATGATTTTAAAAAATATTCACATGTACTCTAAGGGATACAAGTTTGAAAAATGAATTCTTTGTTGTGCCATGAGCTGTCTATGCATGTCAATGTTGACTGATTATGTATATGGTTCAAACATTTTCTAAAGTTTCTTATTTGTGGTTTGATCATTACTGAGAAAGTGAACAGTGGAGGTCACCCAAATTCCTTCTCTGTGCAGTTCTTCAGCTTCCACTTCAACATCCTTATTAGGTAAACACTCCCTCGGAGATCTAACCCCTTATTATAAAGCAACTTGTTTCTGATAATTTCCCTTCTTCTTTATGCATCTTCTGAAGCTAATATAACTAATCTAGCTTTGTTAGCTATCTATTTACTTTCCATCTTTCTGTGTTTCCATTTATACAGTGAGGAATGTTTATTGGTAACATGCCCTTAGGTCTTTTCCTCACTCTCATTTTGCTTGATTTTTAATTGGTACATGCAGATCATTCATAACCGGTAGCATAAATTCTCTTTGGTCATAATAATAAAAACTTGGAGTCAGATATCAGGGAGGGAAAGCTGAATGATCAGAGAGGCAAAACAGCCAGCCACCATCTCTTACCTCTACCTTGTACTGAAAGGGTGATCCTGTCTCCAGGAATCCTCACACTGCTGCCCTAACTGCACTGCTGCTCAGACTGCCCTGAGCTCCTGTTTCTTACCACCTTATATTCCTCTCTCAACCTAGCCATATCCCTTCCTGTCTCCACCTCATTAGTGCTGGGATTAAAGGCATGTCACTCCAAGTGCTGGGATCACCATTGTGTGAGCTCTTTTAGACTAGATCAATTTGTGCAGCCCTAGGTGACCTTGAAACTAACAGATATCCATCTACCTCTGTTTCTGGAGTGCTGGGATTAAAGGTGTATACTACCACTGCCTGGCCTCAACGGCTAACTAGTATGGCTGGCTTTGCACTCTGATCTTCAGGAAAGCTTTATTTGTTAGATCATAAACAAAATATCATAATAATCAAATGTGACTATTGATGCATTTAGAATGAGATGTACTATGTTTAAAAATATCTTCTTTTCTTCATTCCTTATCCCTTTTTTTGCATTAGCCTTCCCTATCTACTATTAAGTGAACACTTTATATCATCTCAATTTTCTCTTTTTTATCACAGCAATTATGCTTCTTTTAAAAATTTTTAGTGGATAGGTTTCACCATGCATTTATAGTTACTCATTTTGTTATTGTTCTTTGAGTTTCTGTTTTTTTTTTTTTTATCAAGGAATTACTTTTAACCCAGCTGGTCTCAAAGTTTTAGTAGTCCTCCTTCCTTGGCATACAAAGGCTGGGATTTCAGATAGGAGCCACTCATCATGCTCAGCTCATTATATTTAATCTATGTTCAGTTTCAATTAGTATTATATTGAATCATAAATATTGCAGATATTTTTCAAAATATCTTCAATGTATGCCCTATCCCTTTAAAAATATAACATTGTAGACAGAAGTTTCTGTCCTACCCAGCGGCAGTCATTCAGTCCCTAATAAACACATAGAGGCTTATATTATTTATAAACTTTTTGACTTATTGCTCACCTTATTACTAGCAAACTCTTACAACTTAAATTAACCCATAATCCTTATCTATGTTTAGCCACATGGCTTGGTATCTTTTCTCTGTAAGACATTCTCACCTTGCTTCCTCTATGTCTGGCTGGCCTCTGCCTTTCTTCTTCCCAGAATTCTCCTAGTCTGGCAGCCCCACCTATACTTCCTTTCTGGCAAATGGACAATCAGCATTTTATTAAACCAATATGAGTGACAAACCTTTACAATGTGAACAAGAACATTTTCCCACATCATAATATTTTATTGTTTCTTTGAAAATTATATGCACACACACGTACATATATTCATAATGTAGTCTTATCATATTCATCCTCTACTCCTCCCCATAACATCTTTTAGGTCTGTCACATACCCCCATTCTTCCCAAGGTTGTATCTTGTATTCCTTCTCTCCCCTCCCCTCCCCACCCTCACTTTGTAGCCCAGAATTCAGCTGGTGCTTCCCATATATTCATTGGTGTGGGATCATCCACTGGGGCATGACTGATTGATCAGGGGCCACACCCTTAAAATTGACTTTTCTGTGGTTATAAACTATTAACTGTACCCTGCATTCTCTTTAATTTATTAATTTAACAAAGAGAATAAAAAATTTTAATCATCCTCTGATATTCTAGATTTTATTTTGTAGATTTTTCTACATAATTTTTCCTTCTCTTTAAACAAAATAAATCAGTTCACAATCAATTATTTCAATTTTGTTTGCTCTAGAATTTCTTTGTCACTACTCCATTTTCTTGAATAGTAATTTGGTGGTTATAGAATTCTAGTTTGTCATTTTACTTTTCTTCCAACATTTGTAATACTTCATTTCCTTTGTTTATATGATTTCCAATTAGAAATTTGATAGAATTCTTACCCTTATTTCTGTCAAGATAAAATTTTTTTTCTGGCATCTGTGTATTTCTTTTCTTTAAATAAGACATGCCAAGGTTTAGTGCTTGCTGGGCTTCCTGAATCTGTGATATGGGGCCTATCATTAATTTGAGAGAGTTGGTGAGCCTTATTACTTTATATATTTCTCCTATAATTTCTCTTTTCTTATTTCAGCTGTGTATATTTTTATACCTTTAATCTTGTTTCAGTTTCTTGAATGATCTGTTCTTGAGTCCAAGCTTGTTGAATTTTTGCAGCCTATGTATTGAGACCCTGACAATGATTTTGACTTCTAGCGTGTCTTTTCTTCCTCAGGTTACACCATCTTTTTGATTATATTGCCCATCTAGTCTTAGACTTTGTCTAATTTTTCCATAAAGTTCCTTGGTATGTTAATTATAATCATTTTTAAAATTTCAATTAGATGACATGCCATACTGACTAAAGGTAAATCAGGTAAATTACCTATAGTGAGATGATTTGTGTTTTTCTCACAAAGAACAAGGTTGCATTTAGAGTTTGTGACAGCTGTGAAGCCATGGGCTTAACCCTTTCCATGGTTTTTCTTGTGTTTCAATTGAAAACTCCTTGCTAAGGACAGCCTGTGTCTTCTCCCTCACCATGTTTCTTCTCTCACTATTGCCATGTCTAGCAAGATGGTGTCAGGAACACGGTCTGCATTTTTTTTTTTTTTTTTTGGCCAAACCTCAGTCTTTTCGTGGGTCTGGGATGGGATCACTGCTTTGTTTCTTAGTTCTTTCTTTATCTTTGCTTTGGTAGGACATGGAGTCTAAATAGAGCTGAGACTCAATGATGGCTCTTCTAGATTGGATCAGGCTTTGATTAACTTTCCCAGAAAGCTGTTAGGAGGACCACTCTTGGTGCATTTAAAGGTACTTCTCCCACCCTTCCAGATCTGTGAGGGTTTATAGTGGGGTTTTGCTGTGAGGCTTTAGCAGGGATCCTGTGGTAATATCCATCAGTTTGGAGTTCCAAGATAGCCCCAAGAGTCTGTCTTCTCACTATGTTCTAAGCCTTTACTCAGCTCCTATCAGTTCATTCAATTGCCATCATCACCATTTAAGTGCTTCTTCATAGTGTGGCTCCAGAAGCATTTGTAGCATGATAAATAAAAGACACAGAGATAGATATTGGGGTTCAGGCTTCAAGCTGAAGACCAGAAAAGCAAAGCAGCCAAGCTTTTAGATCTTACCTCTACAGTTAAAATGGCAATCCTGTCTCCTTGAATCCTCTGAGGCAAAAGACTCTGAATTCCTGTCTCCTCCTCCTTTTATTCCTTTCTCAGCCCATCCATATACTCCTGTCCCCACCTTCCTAGTGCTGGGATTAAATGTGTGAGCTCTGTTACTCTTCACTCTTGTGTAGGTCAGGGTGACCTTGAACTCAGAGAGATTCATCTCTCTGTCTCCTGAGTCCTGGAGCTAAAGGTGTGTACCACCACTGCCCTGGTTTCTCTAGCTAACTAGTATGGCTAGCTTTGCAAACTGATCTCCAGTGGCTTTATTAGATTACAAACAATATATTTCCACAAGCATGTGTTTCAAATAAATCTTGTTCAGTTGTGATTTTCTGTAATTGCTTGTCCTTACAGGGGCTCATGGTTTGTCCTGTGACCACAGTTCTTCCGTTGATCTTAAATTTTGTTTGTTTTATGCTTTTTCTTGCTTGAAGTACAAGATTGATAACATCTAAATTTTGGCATTCTAGAACCGAATCGGAAAGATCCTGGCATTTTTGTCACCTTTAAAACTTTATATTTATTGCTTCTTTGTTTTGAAACACACTTTACTGCTGTCTTGCCACAGAACACCAAAATGCCTCATCTTATTCTAACAAACTAACTTTGAGCCCAATGTCTCCCCAACCCCCACCAATATCCCCCTTCCCCTGCCTCTGCCAACCATCTGCAACTAATTATTTCTAACAGTTCTGTTTTCTTGGACTGTATATACAAGTGAGACCATAGTTGTCTTTCCATGTCAAAAGATCACACTTTAGTGTAAAAATTTGTGCAATTACTTTTTGTCATAAGAAATCTTGTAAGGCAATTTGTCATTCTTTGCATACCCATGATGCACCTCTATCATATCCCAAGCCATCCTGGAGTTATGCCCTGCTCTACATTGCTCATTTGGCTCTCTGAATCTTGTGCATTAGAGGCTGAATCCACCGAATGCCT
This sequence comes from Cricetulus griseus, assembly GCF_003668045.3. Taxonomy (NCBI): domain Eukaryota; kingdom Metazoa; phylum Chordata; class Mammalia; order Rodentia; family Cricetidae; genus Cricetulus; species Cricetulus griseus. The sequence continues at coordinate 157,166,773 of NC_048596.1, forward strand.
GACAAGAAAGAGGTGGGGGTGACTGGAGAAGCAGGAACCATGGCACACAAAGCATTATTTACTCCCTCCTCTTCCTAATGCATATCTCTGTCATTTAAAGGCTTTGCAGAGGACACGGAGGATTCTAATGTCTGTTTATCAGTGTAGCAGAATGTAGTATTTGAAAACATCAATCTTCCACAACGGATACAAAAAGACAAAACTAGGAACTAAAGTGTGAGCAGTGAGAGCAAACGGAGACAGGTCAATGAGTGTTGTTGATGCTTGATGTTACAGTATTCTCTATAAGTACTGTTGACATGGAAGATATCCAATCAAACTTAAAATGTCTGCTACAGAAAAGATTAGCAAGGTGCAAACAGAGAATGAATTATCCTAGCAGAAATGGAGGCCAGCAAGTGAAGCGACGGCTTTGTGTGATAACTTTTTAAAGAAATAACTGAATTCTTTTGGGGTTTCCAGACAGGGTTTCTCCGTGGCTTTGGAGGCTGTCCTGGAACTAGCTCTGTAGACCAGGCTGGTCTCGAACTCACAGAGATCCACCTGCCTCTGCCTCCTGAGTGCTGGGATTAAAGGTGTGTGCTACCACCGCCCGGCTAATAACTGAATTATTTTTGTTGAGTGTTTATTTACATGGGGGGATAGCCATTATTTTTGTTTTTGATTTCTTTTCCTTTTTTTCTGGACAGTTTTCCTCTGTGTAACTTTGGAGCCTGTCCTGGAACTTGCTCCATAGATCAGGCTGGCCTTGAACTGACAGATATCCACCTGCCTCTGCCTCTTGAGTCCTGGGATTAAAGGCATGTGCCACTATGCCCACCTTCCTCAGTCAACATTTTAAAAATTATAATGTTAATAGTGTATATACTTTAAAAGAAGATACACATCCATTACAACAATACACTTCATATTTTTTTTTTTAAATTTTGGGCCACTGAATGTTCGGAATACTTTTCGTGGCAAGAGAGTCACTACTTTCTGAGATGGAGTCCTCCCATATTGACCAGCCTTGTCAATATGTTCTCTCCTACAGAGGCTGAAAGCTATGACCCTGCCCCCTCCCAGGTTCTGCTTAAAAGGAATGAAGGTCTGTTTCCTGCAGGACAGTCACTGGGTGGGGCAGGGATGCTCTCCACCCTCGGGAATGGGGCCAACCCTGGCAGAGACTCAGCTGCAAAGGGAAGTGAAGGGGAGGCAAGGTGTTGTTTTCTTTTATTTGGGAGGAGAATCTTCCCTTGCATCCTCTGTGGGGTGAAGAGTGCATACCACATCCCACTTTCCTAACTCTTACACTGACATTTAACTCATCACTGTATTGTTGATAATCTGCCAAGTTTTCCAACCTCTCATATGCATGCCAAGAGGCTGTGCGTTGCTGCAGCACTCTGCAGCTTGTAGATTCAGTATGACAAGATTGATTTTTCCAAAACTCCGAGGTCCTAAGACAAATGAGGTCATAGATATTCTCTATATTCTCATTAATTTTATATTCCTAACCCCCAAAGAAAGAATCCTGACACCTCTATGAGAAGTACATTAAGATCATAGTATTAGTCTAGACAGAATCACATTTTGGGTTAAATTGAAAATTCCTTTCCTAGAGTTTGATATGTTCTATGTGCTAAATGTGTGTGTTCTCAGCTTGTATGAAGGGGAGTCTGACTCTGCTTTTATCTGCTCTTCTTCCTCTACTTTGGCTAAGTCTTATTGATTCATTCCCTGAAATGTCACATGAGCCAATTCTGTCCCTTGATTTCCTCTGATATTCAACTTACGTTTCAAGTCTCATTACCACTCACCTGGGATTTCCTTGAAGGTCAGAGATGAGGAACGTTAGTTGATTTTTATCATATGTGAAGGGTGTAGGTACAGGTACTCATCTTTATGGAAGTGGCATTAATAAACTGTGAAAATAATGTTCCCTTTAGAAAAAAAAAAGATGTAATCCTCTCTAAATTGAACCTGAACTTCTCCAAGCTGTCACTGAGCTGTCAGAATGTGCCGTATTCTTTGTGGCCATGAATATAAAAATAATGATGTTTATTTAATAAATAAGTGCTCTTTTTTCTGAAGAGCACCATGGATCTTAGACATCTCTTCTCTGTGTCAGGTGTTTTGTTTGGTCACCTCCCTTGAAGCTTTGTGCTTTATTCCTCCAGTTTCCCCCCGTGCTTCTTGCTGGTTTTGACCTCATGGACTGAGTAGTTGCAACTGTCTTTTTCTGGTTTCTTTTCAACCTTTCTGCTTTTCTGTTTTCTGTGTTCTCACTTCACTTCTTTATGTGCACTTCATTACAAGTAAAAGTCTCACAAGGTGTCCTTCCTTCCTTCCTTCCTTCTTTCCTTCCTTCCTTCCTTCCTTCCTTCCTTCCTTCCTTCCTTCCTTCCTTCCTTCCTTCCTTCCTTCCTCCCCCCCCTCTTGGTATGTATGTGGTGTATGCACACATGTATGTGTATGTGTGTGCTTGTGTGGGCACACGTGTATCATAGTGTGGATGTGGAGGTGATGAGACAACTCCAGGTTCTGGGGCCTTTGCCATCCCCCTTGGTGGAGGCAGGTCTCTCTTCTCCTGTTCGCTGCTGCATAGGCTGGCCAGTGAGCTTCCAGGGATTCTCTTGGCTCTGTCCTCCATTCCACCACAGAAACACTGGTATTACAGGCATGCACTACCATGCCCAAGTTTTCATGGCTTCTTGGGATTTGAACTCAGATTCTCATGGCAAACACTTTCCACTAAATTACCATTCTAGCTCATTGCATGCTGTTCTTCAAAAGCTCTATGAAGACTTCTGGTCTCTGAGATGGGGGAAATGTGCCAACTTCTCATAACCACTATTTTTTTTTAATTCTATAGACATGGGATGAAGGAAAAATCTGGAAGGTGATGTAGTTATATTAACTAGCTCATGGCTATGTATTAATTCAAGTGAGCAAAGAATGATAATAGTTGAAAGGTGCAGAAAGAATGTAAAGATGTGCTTTTCTGACAGAATAGTAAACATATGCCACTAATAGCTTTCTTTATTATATATTTTAGTTGTTCTTTAAAGTTGAATTTATCTATGAGTGTGTGTGTGTGTGTGTGTGTGTGTGTGTGTGTGTGTGTGTGTGTGTGTGTTCATGTGCATGGCATAGTGAACACATGGGGGTTAAATGGCAATTTGTGGAACTCACTTTTTTTCTTTCAACTTTATTAGTCCCAGCATAGAGCTCTGGCAATCATGTTTGGTGGCAAGCACTTTCTCCCCCTGAGCCATGTTACCAGCTTGCTTGTCTTTTTGGTCATTCTAAATGTCATAGATTTTATGTAGACCACAATTCATGTATAGTCTGTTTGCCAAGAGTTTGTAAATGGCTACCTTGGGGCCTTATCCCATTACAATATTATTACTACTAGAGTTCAGAGTGACCCACAAAATACCATTCAACTCATTATAATGAATTTAAGTATTAACTGGCATTTATAAAATTGATGCAGGAAAACGAACCCCTTGAATCTTCTCAGAATGCTGGGAACTTTGGGCTGTGATTTTGTTAGTGATGGAGTTGAAAGGGCTTGGGGTAGTGTCACCTAAAGCCAGGACCCCACTCATTTCACCCGTGCACATGGAAAGTTACCTTTCCTGTTTCTATAAAATATGAATGCTAAAATTTCAGTTTGTCCCTAGCCACAGCACTGGCTCTTACTCTCATGGGGGTAGTCAAGTATGAATCTACATATTTATATCCTTTGATATTTCTCCTCATGAAACAGTCTCATCCCTGCCATTAAATTGTGTGTTACCTACACAAAATTTCACACCATAAAGAATTCAGGAAGTTGCAATGCATAAAAGCTATAGACCCAAGAAGGTGGACACAAGCATCATAGATCCTTGGAGAGCAAGCTAAGTGGCATCCTGACTAATACTTCCCCACAGGACTGTGGTGGTGAGGTAGAATCACTTGTCAGCCATCAGAGATGTTGTCTCAGTTTACTCGACTTCTTTAATTCTTGGGATCTTCCTCTCAACATCCAAGGCATCCTCAATGGGAATCTGTCCTGAGGAGTCACTGTTGTTGATGACAAGCTGCCTCACTGCTCATTTGTGCTTGGTAGATGGCATTTCCTAACTGTGTGCTTTTAAGAACAAGGTGACCTGGCGACAGGCTTCTATCTATGTTGAATAGCCTGGAGATGTTTTAAGGGGAGCTATAAACTTTTGTGTAAGTTGCTTGTTTAAAAAATAATAAATCACAAAATGTCACTAAAGATAAGTAACATGTCTCAGAGGAAATGATTAATTTTTATCTCTACTTGTAACCAGCATGGCTTTAGACAAACTGAAATTATTGGACTAGCTGTGTTTAGGCGAGAAAAAGAAGATGAATTGGGAAGTTTATATATTTTTGAGGGTGATGATGATTCAGTAATAAGCAAAGACTAAAGAGGAAAATGGAAAAATGTGAGTGCATTTTGATACCTGAACTAGGGACTTTAACCATTTATAGTTTCCCTCAAAACTAAAAAGAAATCAGTGCAAATTACTGTGTACCATTTTCCCCAAATGAGAATACTGAGACTGAGTTTAAATATTCTGCTTGAAGTTTATCCAATACAGCAGTGAGATCTGACTTTAGGGGTGTGTCTAAGGCCCATGTAGTCACGCTGGGGCTGGGCTGTGAGCTTCTATGAGCTCATTGCTTGGTGTTATAATTTGTGTCTGTGTGAGCAAGGCTTATGGACTGAAGCTGGGCGCTATTGAGAGGTGGGAGAAACTTTAAAGAAGTGGGGCTTACTGGGAAGTCTGTGGTCATTGGGGGTGTGTGCCTTTGGAGGGAATCTTAGGATGTTTTCCTCTTCCCCTTTCCTGCTTCCTGCCTGTAGTGACAGCTTTGTCTCTCACATGTCCCTGCCATGAGATGCCCTCTTCCCACAAGCAACAGGGCAAATCATGGACCAAAATCCCCAAACTCTCAAATAAACCTTTCTTGTTTTTATAATTTGTTATCTTGGGTATTTTGTTGTACTAGTAGAAAGCTGACTGACACATTGGCACTACATATTCACAATTAGCCAGTTCTTCTGGTAGAGTATCATAAATTATTTCCATAAAGACATGCCTTGAGGAGCTTTACAGTCTTCAAGCAGACTATGAAGAAGAGAAGGGACTCAAAGGCTGGCCTAGAAAGAGCTGTCTACTCTGTGATCAAGGTATTAATCTTGGGGGCGTGGTACCCTTTTTGTCCTGTGGTAGTATATGTGGTTTCTGGATATCCACATGGATATCCAGAGGAGTTATAAAATTTTCTATTATCCATGACAAAGGTCCATAACCTGGATGGATTAAAATGACACATGTTCATTATCTTCCATTTTATGTGGACAGTAGTCAGGGCACACCTTACTTGGATTTTCTGATCAGGGTGGAGTAAGACTGCATCAAGGTACCAGTTGGAGCTCAGGGTCCTCTATGTATGACTGTGGCCTCATGCGCTTGCTGACAGAATCTAGGATTTTGGTATTCTAACACTAAGGCCTTTGACCCCCACAGGCTACCTATAGTTCTCATACATGTACCAAGCTCCACAGGAAGGTCCCACTTCAGTAGGAGATTCTACCTGCTTGTCTGTCTGTGTCTCTCCTTTTCCCTCCCCACTAGTCTGTTTTAATTTAATTACAAGACTGATTTTGCTTTTGCTACACTCTGCTTATTGAAAACAAGTATAAGTCAGGGAAGGAGTTGGCAAGAATTACCAGGGAGTGGGGAATATGTGACAACATTATTTAGGGTCTCTTTGCCACATGGAAAAGTCCACAGTTATAGAAAGCTTCACTGACAATAATCAGATACAAGTCAGATATTTGGAAAGAGAGAAAAAAATCATGGCAGATCCATACAAAGCATGACAGTTTGTATCTCCATTTGTGAGTTCTCTAAGCGCTTTGTCAATCATGGTTCTTGATCATAGCCTGGGTTCCTTGCATTCGCTTAGACTGTTCTTAGGTTGTGGAATCTCTCAGTTCTGCAAAGACACAACACAGGGGGATGGGCCCGAGACCTTATTACACTCTCAGGGAGCATGCTCCTGCTCCTGACTCCCTAAGTGGTCCAAGCACTTCGAGAACTTCTGAGAAATGCAGACTCTCAGACTGTCTTAGTTAGAGTTTCTATTTTTGTGAAGAGACACCACGACCACAGCAACTCTTATAAAGGAAAACATTAAATTGGAGCTGCTTACAGTTTCAGAGGTTGAGTCCATTATCATCATGGTGGGAAGTATGTTGGCATACAGGCAGATGTGCTGCTGGAGGAGGAGCTGAGAGTCCTACATCTGGATCCACAGGTAGCATGACTGCTGCACGAGGTGTGGCTTGAGCATCTGATACCTCAAAATCCACCCCTAGGGACACACTTCCTCCAACAAGGCCACACCTCCTAATAGTGCCTGTGGGTGCTGTTTTTATTCAAATCACAACACAGACCCACCTATACCCGATGGAGAAGACTGCATTTTGGGAAGATCATGGGTAGCTGTATCCATATAAATGCTGATATTGGGGAAGTGGTACATTATAGCACATATTACAAGCAGCACTGCTTCCTCAGGGGCTGAACCCCACTTGTATTTTTCTTTTGGTCAGAGTGAGTGGGTGATAGGATTTAGCTCACAGCTGGTAACAGGCTTGACAAGAAGCAGCGAGAACACATCAAACTGCTTTGAATTAATATAACTCTCCTGGGTCAGACAAATTACATCCTTGGGGTACAGAAAGAATTTATAGCCGTGATTAGAGAGGCGCTGGCAGTAATCTGAAGAATCACAGGGAGCCAGCTAGGTGCCATTTTTTTTTCAAAGAAGGAAAAGGATGAATCCTGAAAATTACTGGGTAGTGAGTCTGACAGTAATTTCCTACAAAATTCTAGGAGGAATTATTAAACAGGTAACTTGTCAGCTCTTAGAAATAGGAATTGCAATCACCAGGAATCATGCCAAATTAACCTCATTTGTTTTTCTTATAATGCATTTCCAAGACTTCCAGGCCAAGGAAAGCAATAGATGTAATAATTTTGACTTTCTAGGTAGGTATTTACAAAGCTTCTAATGGCATACACACAGCTCATATGAAGAAATGTGGTACAAGTCATATTTTCAGATAAATCCATAGCCTGTTGAATTTTTGTCTCCTCTAGGGAAAGTCAGAAATATTTGGAAGGAAGGAGTTTGATAGAAGCTTAAGTTGGGTCTCTTTATCAGTCAGGGGTCTATTATAGAGGTTGGAAGTCCTAGGAATGATAGAAAACACAGATTTATGTGTGGATTTGATCTTACAGAATTGTGGGGACTGATCACATGAGAGGAAGTTAGGGACAAAGGATGGATGTGAAGCAAGGGAGAGAATAGATGACCTGGGAGCTGTGAACATGGTCTGGCCCCTGCTGACTTGCTAACCTTCCAATTGTAATGATGCAGACATCTGCCAGAAGAAAATAGAAGTCAAAAGCTGTATCCTGATGGCTGTTGCACACCAATAAGGCCAAGAGCAGATTCAGGATTGATAGTTAGGTGTTGAGGCAGGAATTAGAAGTCTTGACTTCTAATCTACATACAGTTCTTTTATGTTCATCCATGTCCCACTTCCTGCTTAGTTGAACTGTATGTACACAGTTCAAAGGTCACACCACAATAGAACTCTGTCCTTGGCCTTGCTCGGCTGAGTGATTAATAATTCAAAGCTCTGAAGGACAAGCATGCTGAGTTTCAGAATTCAAAAGGAAAAAGAATGTCAGTAAACTGACTGCTCACTCTTCAAAAGCCCCTGTAACCATGAAAGCTCTTCTTTACCAGGTTCAGTGAACCAGCATCTCTGTTTCCAATGTCTTCATAGCCCCTTTTTGTATATTTTCATTGTGCTTATTAGTAGATTTTTACAAAAGTTTGATTTATTCATGTTGTGTCACCCTGATCAGAATGCAAGCTCCACAGGAGTAAGGTCATTGCCTGTATGGTTCATTGCTCAACCCACAGCAGTTAGGACAGACTAGTGCCTTGACAACATGCTATAAATATTTATTGGTTGATATGTAACTAAATTTAATGAGAACAAGAGCAACACCATTTATCGAGTGGTAAAACGTCAACTCTCTAAGTAGAGAATGGAGGCTATCTGAGTGAAGAATAATTCATGAGAGAAAATAGATTTGGGCTTTTGTGAAGAGCAAGCACAAAGTGAAAATTTGGGTATTGGAAAATTAATGCATATTTTACTTACATAGTAGAAACAAAGGAAGTAATATGCCTACTCTACTCTATGAGTATAAAAATAGTATATTAGGAGAAAAAGAACCATTGTGTTAGCAATAGGAAGGGAAAAAGTCAAGGGAAAAGCATTTATGATCACTTAAGATTTATTACCAAAAAGAACCAGACAACATTTATGATAAAAGTTCTTATCAAATTGTGAATACAGAGTAATTCTGTCAAATCAACAATAAGCATCTGAAAAAACTCAAATCACTGCCACCAATTTCTCTCAAGAGAAATGATGATGTACTTTGCCCTTAAATAATGCACCTAATAAATACTTCTATAAAGAACACTTATTATTCAAACAATAAAAATTCAAACAATCTGATTTATTTTTTCAAGACAGGGTTTCTCTGTATTGTTTTGGAGGTTGTCCTGGAACTTGTTCTGTAGACCAGGCTGGACAATCCGATTTTTTTAAAAAAAATGGGCTAAATATATGCAGAAACATCTTATTAAAGAAGATATGAAGATGGAAAGTAAACATAGATGATAAATATAATTTTAATCAGGGAATTTCAGGTTCAAACACTAACATGATACCATCATGACTCTTATTAAAGTGACTAAAATCTAGGAAAGTAACAATATCAATGGATGGAGAGGATGCAGAGTAACAGGAACCTCATCCTTTGCTAGTAGAAAGAAAAATGCCATAGACATGTTAGAAGACAGTTGGGCCATTTCTTACACAGAGAAACATAGCTACAGCATAATGACGAGTGATTGCTACCATAAGCACTTTTGAGTCTAATAAAACCCTACTTGTGAAGTTTATAGTAGCTGCCTTCATAATGTCTGCAACATTAGAAGTAGTCAATATTCTTTTGATAGGACAATGGGTAAATAAACTGCTACATTTATGCAATGAAGTGGTATATTATTCATCCATAAAAAGAAATCAAATATGAGTCCACTAAAAGACATAGTTAAAGGGCTCAAGAGGTAGCACAGCACACATATGAGGAACTGAGTTTGGATCCCCAGCACCCATATAAAATCTAGGTTTGACAGTGCCTGTCTGTGGCCCTGGTGATGGAGAGAAGTGACAGATGCATATCAAGGGTTCATGGGCCAGCCAGTGTATTCAAAATGGTGAGTTCCCAGTTCAGTGAGAGACTCTAAAAGTATGACAACAATAGAGGAAGACAACTGATGATCACATCTAGACTCTCATTTGTGTATACAGGTATACACACACACACACTCTCTCTCACACACACACACACACACACACACACACACACACACACACACACACACAGAGAGAGAGAGAGAGAGAGAGAGAGAGAGAGAGAATAATGTATAAATACATGAGGATAAAGACAAATATCCATATGCAGCACATACAAATGAATTCCAAATAATATATGTGGATCCTCTATTCTCAAGGACACAGAGCTTATACACCAAGTCTTTAAATAAGGGCCATGCAAAAATTTCATCCTTTCAAAGAGAAAACGTTAAAAGGGATGGAGAAGGAAAGAGCAAGTTTATAGGACAGCCACCTGGAAGACATTATCTCACCGACAGATTCAGGTCAGTGCCAGCAAAGGGGTTCATGGTTATACAGTTTTACTGCTCATGTGATGTGCTGTCGATGACTCTTTCCCTCTGTGGTTTCCCTTCACAAACTCTAGTATAATCATAAAAATGTACATGCAGCATGTTTTACAAAAGGTTTGACAGGTCTCACCTTAAGTATCAAAGCCATCAGAATTAAGGATGGTATGACAAGCTAGACAAATGGTGGTTGAGAATTCTTGCTCTACATTCTTGAGAACTGGAGTCTGGATTCCAGCATCCATGTAACAAGTTAGGACTCCTAGGAGATGCTTGTAACCCTCTGCTGAGGGAGGCAGAGGCAAGACAATCACTGGGGTTTGCTGGTTTCCAGCAGAGCCAAGAAAATATGAATTTTTGATTCAAGGAGAGACTCTGCCCCAAAAACTATAGGCAGAGCATCAGAGAAGAGGACTTGGGGAACCCCCTTTGGCTTCTGCATGTGTAAGCATGAGAATGCACTCATAGATACACTGGTTCAATGAAATAAACCAATAAAGGAAACCATGTGCAGGCATAAGTAAATTCAACCCTTATGTTTCAAAGTTTTTAAAGTCTTCAAAATATCCAAAATAAATTACTTAATTATTTTGAAATGACTAACAGGGTGTTAAGAAGACAAAATCCTGAGGGCAAGTGGGGTTGGGAACATGAGTGATCAGATTTGGGGGGGCACGGAGGGGGAGTGTGCTGAGGGGTATTGCTGGGGGTTGCATTTTGTGGTTGGGTGGAAGTCTGGCATAGGGAAATCTCCTAAGAGTCTGTGGGCAGAACCCAAGTTTAGATTTCTAGCAATAGTGGATAAGTAGTTTGAACTGGTCTTCTTTTGTGACCAGATTAGTGTCTGGCTCAGTTATCATAAGGGAAGCTTCATCCAGCAGCTGATGGGGATAGATGCAGAGACCCACAACCAAACATTAGGAGGAGTTCAGGAATCCCGTGGAAGAGGAGAAAGAGGAGGAGGAGGAGGGGGGAGGAGGAGGAAGTAGTGTAGGAGCCAGAGAGATCAAGGATACCATGGAAAGGCTCACACAATCTACTAACCTGGACTTACAGCAGCTCACGGAGACTGAACTGACAACCAGGGAGCCTGCGCGGAACTAACCTAGGTCCTATGTATTTATCTTACAGTTGTGTATCTTGGAACTCTTGAGGGACTCCTAACAGCAGGAACAGTGGCTGTCTGTGACTCTTTTACTGGCCTTTGGGGCACTGCTTCTTGGGCAGTTCCCTTGCCCAACCTTAATATATGGGGAGGTGCTTAGTCTTACTGCAACTTGTTATACAATGTATTGTTGATATTCATGGGGATCTGCCCTTTCCTGGAGATGGAAGAGGAGGATTTGGAGGTGGGGTGGGATAATGGAGAAGAGAGACTGGGAGGAGAGGATTGGGTGAGGCTGCAGCTGGGATGTAAAACAGATATATTTTTAAAAAAGAGGAAAAAAAGGTATTTCTGATTATATGATTATCAAACATTGCCTGAAGATATCAAATTATCATACTGCAGCCAATAAATTTGCAAAATGTAAAAGAAAAAGAAGACAGATCAATAAGCCACTTAGGTTTTACATAATATTTGATGGATTCTTTGGGAATTAGCCTCCACACAACTCATTTCTTTATGTCTTCATGTTCACCCCTCACCCCTGAAGCATCCCCACAAAAGAAAGTTAAAAGTACATTAATTAAGAACAAAACAAAGAAAACAAACAAAAATCCTACTTTGCTCCTTGTCTTTCCCACCTTTTTAACAGCTCTTCATTCGTCTTAGTTGCATTGGGAGCTACAGCGTGTTGTGTAGAATACTCTTTTGACCACTTAGCTTTACTTTCATTGTGCATTGTGTAAAATATAAGGTCTCCCCTCTGGCTTGTGGTACACCATCAATTCTGGACCCTCACCCATCTCCCCTCAGAAACGCTGCTGTTGCCCTGAGTCATGGAGATCACATGGCTATGGAATTAACCACTTTAAAAAAAATAACAAATAGTTATAAGCATAATGGTTCCCTTAGAAAACAAATGAAGGTATGTTTGTGGAGTAATTACTATGAAATAGAGGTAATTGAAATTCTGCTGCCTTCAACTACACAAATGTGGAGTGTGAGGGATCATATTCCATTACAGGTTCTAGTGGTAGAACCAAGACGGACTGATCAAAACCATGAGGAAGCGGGTTCCACCATGATGATCAGAACTGTCCATCTCTGACTAACTTGCCTTTGGAGGAGAGTGGAACACTCCCCGCACTGATCCTCCAGCAGAGGGTGGTGGAATGTCATAGTGAAGAAGAGGATAAGGACGAGCCTGAAGGTGTCTTCTCGGCTGCTGTGAGTGCCTGTGTGGCAGCCAACTCCTCCATAGTGGCTTGAGGCAGGTTTTAGAAGCTAGTTATTTTCTTATGACATGCAGATGGTGTGTTTCTATCAGATCGACTTGAAATTACACAGCCTGGATAGAAAGTGAGAAATAATTGTGGTGCATGGTGATGGATGAGTTCAAGAGAAGGGGCTTCTGACAATGTATTTGTGCACACACACACACACACACACACACACACACACACACACACACACACACACACACCTCAGAACTAAACACAAGGAGGAAGGCTACAGAGTCAAGACATAAAGTAGCTCCCCATGGTGGCTGTAATATTGGATATTATCATCTTGGTTTTCAATCCTATTTGGTATCATAATGCTTGAGGCCAGCTCCAGCGAGCAGGAACGGTTCTTGGAGGATAGCAGTGCCATTATCTATAGTACCAGATGGCTCTTGCCCTCTAGAAATCCAAACCCTTTCCATCTCTTCTGGGGAAACAGAAACAGGAGGGATTTTGGTCACTTCCCTCCTGATACTATTGGCAATATAGTGGGTTCCTGTTTATTGTTTTTTATGCTCTTGTATTTCTTCCGTATGTATTTTACTTGGCAATTTGTCCTTTAAAAAGTAGAGCTTCAGAAATGGATATAATTATGGAATTATACAGTCTTTAATCATGTCAGGTCCCTAAAAAATATATTACATTGAAGCTCAGACTATTTTTCACACTATATTTCAGTAAAGAATAGTTTGGCCAATAGACCTCGTGAAGAAATAGCCTCGTATTCTTTTTCAATATTTGCATAGATACATGTGAATATACTTTAAAAATAATAAACTGAATGTTCAACTATAAATACTTAAGCATTTGGTCTGTGGAAAATCTGTAATTTGTAGGTCCTATATGTTATTGGGCAATTGTTTGCATGCAATATTCAATGTTAGTAAGGTTATTTTTGCTGTTATTTTGTCAAGCTGGCTTTGTAGTTGGGAATGACTTTGAACTGATCCTTTTGCCTTTATAGCCTAAATTCTGGGACTAAGGGAGTGTGTCACCACACCCAGCAATCAGCTAATATTTACAAAGACCTTAAATTTGGATTTTATATATATTCTAAAGCCACAGTAGTTTTGCATTTCTTTGCTGATATTAAATAGGGTCCAATGAGTGGTATGGAATATTAAAAGTACTATAGACTAGGAAGGTTTTTTTTCCTATTTTTCTTGAGAATCAACAGGTACATCAGCCTAGTTTTCCTGCAGCGTAAAAGGAGATACTTACTTTTCCTCTCCAGCATCACTCTCTAAAATAATCCATGTTATAGTTCACAAATGAAAATTTCTCCACAGGCTAATATACTCATTATTTGGTCCCCTCCATCCAAAAGTAGTGGCACTATTTTTTGACGTCCTGGAAACTTTAGAAAATGGAGGGAGAATAATTGGAGGAAGTAGGGCCCTGGAGGCAAGTCCTCAGAGGAATCTTGTCATGTCCCCTTCTTGTCTCCTGGCTTCCTGTCCATCACAAAGAGAAAAGATGCCCTTGCCACAGGTACCTGCCACCATTCTGCTCAATTGCATGGGGCCAACAAAGCCATAGCCTGTACAAATCTTTCTTGTCAGAGAAGTAATGAAGACAAACTATTTCCTGGATTCATACTCTGAGAACAGTTGTACTGCTAGATTGCATCTTTATGATGTCAGTTGACATGATCACAATTTTACATGAGCAGTCCTTCTGCCTTCTTTAGCTAGATATTTAATTTGTGTATAGATGTCCCTTTACATAGATTGTAAGTTCTTTTGCTGCTGGGAACTGTAGCATATTGATTTCTTCATTTCTGTTCCTTCCTTTGTTGTTGACAACAACGGAACTTCATTCTGCCTTCATCCACCCACTAATATAATGCATTATTTAAAAGCTACCTGAAATGTCATAAATTTTAAGAAATTTAGATTGCTCAGTTAGAATTAATCAAGTCCCCACTCCACTTTGCCTCATTCTTCCTTGAAGTTCTTCTCTCCTTCATCAATGCGTCTTACTTCTTTCCATGCATTTATAAACCACTTTGTAAGCCCCCAGAGGACAGGCAATCCATTTGTCCCAGTGCAAGACCAGTGTCTGATTTCAAAAACTGAAGATGTCTTAGAAGTATAACTGAAAAAAATCTTTCCCAGGGTCTCCTCAAAAAAGCTACAAAACCATCTCTTGTCTGTTTCCCACAAATTTATATGCCATTGTGACATATCTTTTTTCCTTGTAGCTGTAGATCCATTATGCATATAACATAGTTGAGTTTGTAATTAGGATCAAACTCAACAGAGTCAGAAAACTCTGGCATTTCCCCATCATTAGGCCGTTTTATCTTGGTAGAAGTTGCTGTCATTTATAGCAATACTCAGGCTAGTGCTGAAAATCTTTCTCTTTTCTTTATATTAGACATTAAACTCTTAATAGCTCTTGTCAGTTTACTGCCCAAATACAGCTTGAGTCTTATGAATTTTCATTATCTTTACAGTAGTGGCCCAAGCTGCCATCCTAACTCACCTGAGTACTGTTACCATATTCTTACCCAAACCATAATTAGGACCTCCAAGTTGCTCCCCTCTTCCTCTTTTATTGATCCCCTATCACAATAGCAAGTCTCTCTATAGCTTCTACTCATGACAAAATGTGTATTGCTAGCCACACCATTCAATGCCAATATAACCTGAATCCTAAGTAGATTTGGTTTGCCCTATTTCCTCTTTGTTCACCATACTTCAGTGACCCTTGAGCAATTTCTTTCCCTCAAATATAAAAGCTAATTTCTTCCTCTGTGGAAATTGTGGCTTTGCTCCACTTTGGGATTGGAGATATATTCTCAGAAAGCTTCTTTTGGCCACTAAAGATTGGAGATGTGTTCTTGGAGAGCTCCTGTGGCCATCAAAGATTGGAGATGTGTTTCCAGAGATCTTCCTGTGGCTCAGGTGCTCAGAGGCACTTTCTCTTACACCTTGCTAGTGGGCTTTCATTGTTTTTTCATCATGGTGGCTAATGCCCTAAGGAACGAAGAATTTACTTTGGCTCACATTGAGATGAATGCAGGTGCCTAGCTCTTTTGCTACTTTGAAAATGGCTCTGTGGGATATCATTGCCCATAGTTAGGATCAGTCTTCCTTCATTTTGGACACAATGTTATAGCCACACATGTAGAAGGATGTTCCATAGTGACCATGAATCCACTAAGGTAGTCAATGAAGAACAATTGTGAAGTACCCTACAATTCCATCTTTGTTGTGACCTTTACCACTTTAGGATGTTCCCACTGCCCTGTTTCCTATTAGAGGGATATATCTGGTGTTGGACATATCATCTGCCTTTATCTTTGTATGACTAGCAGATACCATCCTGCCATCTCATTGGCATTCCGCTTGGTTCCCTGGGTCTTTTCCCCTCTCCTGTCTCTGTGCACGTCAGAACTGCTCCTTGGCTTGATTAGGTGCCCCTTGGAGGTAGACACCACCTTGTATGCCACTGCCTCTCACAGAACTTGGTTCATAGTAGCATTATGTAGGTAAGTATGTGTATTTTTCCTTTAATTCATGAATCCCTCTTTCCTCCCTTAGTCTTTTGATGGAATTGCTTGTTAGTTGTAGGGAACTTAAATTCCCATTAGAGCTTTTAAAACTGAGATTGGAGAATTGATGAGGCCTATAATTGGTAAAAGAAACTCTGACCTAAGGTGCTTGTTTAATGAAAGAATGTCGTAGGAGGGCAGTGGGAATAGTTTCACTTAATAGAAGAGATGGAGATTTGATGCTCTGGGTACCAGTTTATTAGGCAGGGAAACCAACTATTAATTCACTGAAAAAATGATCTGTCAGAGACACTCATCTTCTGTCCAAGCTGGGGGATAGGCACAGGTCCCTCATCAATCACAGGCCTTTTACCTTCATTAACACTATTAAATCAAGATTTATCTTTCTTATAAAATGTTAGATTAGATAACAATATTAGAAAGTCAATATTACTCCCAACCATGAGGTAGTCCAGGTTCCTTGGCAAACTCTAGTGACAATGGTCTGTGAAATGGTAATTCCCAGAGGTGGTGAGGGGTGAAAAAGGTAGGGTGCTGATCAGTGCACTTGCATGAAGGTTTCCATGTATCACTCAAAACCCCATTAATATATGTATATATTTATAATTTATATAATATATATAATTAATACATATAAAGCCAAACCAAAACACCATGTAAATAGGTAATTGCTATTGCTAGTCTGAAAAACATGATCTAACCTGCTTTCAATGCTGTTTTTTCTTACCACACACTGGGGTCTCTAAACCTTCTCTGCTCTAATCACATTTTGCCTGAGAAATTTTTTACATGACTCTGGATAGATAGGTATATAAAATAAGTATACAAGTCAAACATTTACTGGCAAAAATAATAAACCTGTAAAAGAATTCTTTTTTCCTTTTTTATTAGAAAGAAAATTATTTTACATGTCAATCCCAGGTCCCTCTCCCTCTCCTCCTCCCCTCCCCCGCCCCAGCTAACACCCTACCTTTCCCATACCCTTTCTGCTCCCCAAGGAGAGTGAGTCCTTCCATAGGGGGTCTTCAATGTCTGTCATAAAGAATTCTTTGATATACATGTGCTTAATGAATTTATCCAAGTTGCAAGCAAATTTGCATAGTGATAAGATGAGTGACCCATTTTTTTTACACAAAACTAAATATAGGCTAAATATTTCATTCTGTGGGGCAAAGAACATCTTTAAGATTTTAAAGAGCTTATTAATAAAGTTTTGATTTTTACAAATTACATGTTTATGTGTGATGCACATGTGCATGCACTGTTTTGTATGTGTTTGCATATGTATGTTGAGTGTGCATGTATGTTCGAAACTGTTTGTGTGCACACGAGGGTCTGAGGTTGGTGTTAAGAATCCTCTTTGAGTCAGGTGGTGGTGGCACACGCTTTTAGTCCCAGCATTTGGGAGGCAGAGGCAGGTGGATCTCTGTGAGTTCCAGACCAGCCTGGTCTACAAGAGCTAGTTCCAGAACAGCCTCTAAAGCCACAGAGAAAACCCCGTCTCAAAAAAAAAAAAAAAAAAGAAAGAAAGAAAGAAAAAGAAAAAGAAAAAGAAAAAGAAAAAAACCAAAACAAAAGAATCCTCTTTGATCTCTCCTTGACCGTATTCACCGAGAGTCAAGGTCTCTCAGTCAAACCCAGAGCTTGCTGATATGGCTACTTTTCTTACCAGCTTGATCTGTGATCCTCTGTCTTTGTTTTCTGAGGCTGGAATTGCAGGCAGGTCACCATGTTTACCAGGCATTTATGTGGGCTTCCAGGGATCTGAACTCAGGTCCTCACTCTCCAGTCTTTAGTTGGTATTTTGACTTTGTAATTGTCAATGCTGAAGACACCATTTTGCATAAGCACGATGCTGTTGTCTCTGGGAGAACTGCTCTTTTCTGAAGAGGAAATGGAGGTGGAGTGGATTTGGAGAGTTGGGGAGCTAGGAGACGTGCAGGGAGGATAAATTGTGGCCAAGAGGTATGATATGAAACAGGAATCTATTTTCAATAATCAAAAACATTCTACAAGACACAATTCAAGGATATACTAATATGATACATGCTGAGGATGTTTTAAGAAAATATTAAAAATTGGTTTCCTGGAATGAAGCCATTGTGTTTCTGCAAGAGGAGAAAACTTTGCACACTCACTGAAATTTATAACTTACAACAGTATCAATCTGAGCTGGGGTGTTTTAGACAGAGTTCTCCTACGTTGCATAACATGAAATGAAGGCATGTACCAGGCAAAGCATGTATACTGTGTGTTCAGAATGAAACCTATGATGATGCTGTGTGTTGCTTCCGAGGTAGGCACTATCCCCAAAACCTCGTCATAGGCATTTGATTTTTAAATCATTTTGACCATTACACATTCAGAAACCTTTCAACATTGCCAAGCTTTTCACGAGCCCCACATTTAGTAGTATCACCTCCACTGGGGGTCATAACCCATAGATTAAAAAAGCTGGGACACACCTCATACCATATGTAAAGGACCCTGTCCAAAGAGCTAAATTAGTAGAGTTAGTTCTTAATGATTTCTTATGCCCTTTGATCCTCTCCCCATTCCAGCCACCTTCCCTCTGCGCAGTGCTGGACTCAGGGATGGTGACTTCTGATCCCAAGGAAAAATCACTCTTTCTGCCTCGTCCTTGCCCAGAGCACTTCAAATGACCCCATTCCTCTGCCCTCTACATGCTCATTTCCTCATTGCCTTCTTTCCAGGAAGATTAATGAAGAAAAACAGAGGTTTGTCAATGAGTAATAACACTTCAATTTGGATCCAGTACTATTTGCACTCTTAAAATAAAAATTCCTGGAGAGAACAATATTTCAAATGTAATAAATGACAAGTGGTCAAATTGCAGACATAACATTAATCCACATCATATTATAAAACACCCAAGTGCCATGGCCCCAGTGTCTGCCATATGATGATGATGGAATAAATTAGTGGAGTTCAAAAGCAGTTCAAATAGCATTGGTAGATTTCTAACACATTACAAGTATATTTATTAATGTCTATTTCCAGTTTGGAATCCAATATTTGCAGTGCCTTGTAGAGCATCATGGCAACCCCTCCATGTCTTTTTCACCTAACCAAGATCATTCCCTAAGTACACAATGGAAGCAAACCACAGCTGTTGAAGGCAGCAATGCTTGCTAGATCCCTCAAAGTCAACAGACCCAAAAACAAACCCACCATTTACTTCCTACCTCTTATCCTTACTGTCTCTCTTCTGTGATCATGAACACAGAAGACATTGACCTTGGGCTATTGTAGCCTCTGGGCTAGTTTTGTTATCACTTAGAAGGTTCTCAGGAGAATAGTCTCAGTAGGCAAGTTTTCTTCTGGTCCATTGTCCTAGATGTTTCAATCCATGAATGCTTCATACCATGTAGTTGTCAAAAAACATCACAGAGGCTGCATGGTGGGAGTGTACAGAAGAAGGACTTTCTTCACTTTGTGATAGTCTGCAAGCAGAGACAGAAGACACAAGGAAGAGACCCAAGTGAGATATATGCTAAGGACATCATATTCATTTCCTCAGGGAAGTTTAGAGTTTCTAAAGTTTCCTGAATGCTCTGAAATAGCAATATGCTCGAAGGACCAAAGAGTTGAATATATAAGCCTGTGAGGGACATTACATATCAAATACAATAGCTTCTAGAATTCTCTACCAGGCCATCCTCCAAATTTCCACCAAATTCATGAAACGTAATTCTTCTATTATATCTGTTGCTTATAGAACTAATTCCAAATGAAAGCAAATGTTCCTCTGTCTCTTTTATGACTGTGTCCATGTCTCTTCATAATAGAGCTCTATTTTCATACTGTTCCCATGGGCCCCTGGAGCCCCTTGCTGTTGCCTCAAAGCCCCATGTTTGTTCCTTCTCCTTCTGATTACCTCTTTACTCAAAGTCATTCCTATACATCTGTCAAGGATCTATTCAGACACCACGGCAGCTGAGAAACTTAGTTTCCATGTTCTCTGTGTAGACTAGTTCACACTTTAGTTTCTGTAGCAATT
The DNA here is from genome assembly GCF_003668045.3 of Cricetulus griseus. Taxonomy (NCBI): domain Eukaryota; kingdom Metazoa; phylum Chordata; class Mammalia; order Rodentia; family Cricetidae; genus Cricetulus; species Cricetulus griseus. Next base: position 157,186,554 of record NC_048596.1, read on the forward strand.
AAAGCCAATGCACACCTTTATCATAACCTTTAGCCTTGGTTGACAAATGCTTCTTTATGGCCTCTAGAAGGCTGGAAAGATATTCAGAACAATCTATTATTTATCTTCTCATTTATTTATTATTTAGTTATTGATTCATATTGCAGTACTTGATGTCCCATAGATAGTAAATATTAAAAAAAATAATAATCAGAGCTAACTTACAATGATCTTTTGGTCTTGATCAGACTTTCCATCCTCACAGATTACTTTATTCATTCTCTATAAGGCTTTAAGGTAGATAACATAGCCAGTGGCCAGTGCTTCCAGTGTTCCACGTTCTAGCCATTGCTCTGCCAGACAATTTTGTGAGAGTACAGAGTTACTTCTAGTGTATTGTGTGCATCAGCCTGCTTTCTCTCCCATGTCTTCTCCAAAGCAGCAGGAAGTCACTGCATCTTTGCTAGCCTAACACAAATGGAAGGAGATTTAGCATTTCCAATCACCCCTCAAGCATGGGTGAAAAGAGCTGGTGAATGTCCATCACTCTTTAGATGGACAATTTTACAAGGTCATTTTAGAGGCCTCAGTGCCTCAGCTGATTCAAACCCCCAGTGTTAGCAGAAGCAACACTTGTAATTTATCTTTGTATAACTCTCACTCTCAAAACTTTTCATTTCGTCCAGAGCCATCTATCAAGTAAACTTGAAAATATCCCCCCGTTTTATTTTGAGGAAATTCAAATTAAGATAAGAACTGCTATTGTCCCCATTGTGTTAGAAACAGGCATAGGGGACTATGAACCTTATATAAGATTCTGTCCCTGGAAAGTGAAGTGGGCTGGATTCAAACTCAAAGAGCTTGCCTGCAGAGCTATTTCTATGATCTTGTCTTCAAATTGATTTATGGTGGTAGCAGATTTAGGAAACTCTAACTTCCTGACACAAGCTACTTCCTGACACAAGCTTCCTGTTGTTTTTGTGTTTAAAATCTGTCTTGGTGGAAAGCTGACATATTTTGCATTTGGGAACAAGACCATGCTACTTCTTAAGTGCTCACATTTAAATGGGAAAATCTCTCTGTTCTTCCCCCAGGAAGCTTAGTCTAAAACAATGGTTCTCAACCTTCCTAATGCTAACACCCTTTAACAAAATTCCTCAGGTTTTTGGCGACCCCATCCACAAAATTATCACCATTGCTACTTCATACAGGAAGTTTGCTATGGTTACAAATTGTAATGTAAACATATATCTGATATGCAGGATACCTGATATGAGATCTTCATCAAAGGGTCATCAGATCTCAAAGGGGTCATGACCCACAGATTGAGAACACTGCCCTAGCCTAACAAAGCAAACACTGAGGTGTACCATTTCAGTCTAGAAGATGCCATTGTAAGGCTTCCCAGTGGATAATTCTGACAAGTTGCTCTGTCGTTCTCAGGGTAGATGATTGTCATCAGTGTGGATGGAGAATGAGCAATTAAATAACATTCCACATGCCAGGGACACTGGAGACAGGGCTTAATATGCTTTTATGACTCTGAGTGATCCTGGAAGTCTAACCAGGTCCCATTTTTTTCATGTTTAGAATGAGGTAAAGTGGATACTCTTACTTGTTTTAGAGTTTAGAGCCCACTGAAATATATTTTTACCCTGATTTCTCTCCTCTCTCTTTAAATGCACATGCATAAAGCCATGCGCCTTTCCTTATATAATTGGAGGGTCTTGGGTCCTCTCTAGTCCCTATGGACATGTCTCCAGGTTCCATTCCAGCTCTGGCCTTCTGTAATCAATTACTCATCTTTCAGAAGACTTTTCTGTGTGAAACGTCTGTTTCTATTGCTAACGACCAGACCTACTGGGAGTCAAATATTTGATAAGCATCCATATGACTCTTAAATAGGCATTAGGGAGAAGCACAGACATTTATATCTACTTATTCTGGTAGTAGTCTATGTTTAATTATCCTTTAAGCCATAGTGATAAGAAATATATATGGAGTGATATAAATGAAATTAAAGGAAATTATGTGATGATGGTTTAAATGAGTAGGTTTCCATATATATATATATATATATATATATATATATATATATATATCATATATATGTCATATATATATATCCTTTGCTGATTCTATAGTTTATAATTAGTGTGTTTGTGCAAATGTTATAGTACCCTGAACGTTTTTATTGGATGTTATATTACTTAATGTTTCTATTTTGTTTGGCAAGAAGAACAATGTTAAATAGGAATCTAATGGGCTGGAAAAAAAACAACAAACTGACTTCTGATGAACTAATATGTTTACTGATAGAAATATAGCAGCTTGTTTACTGGAAAAGAACATTAGTTTTGATTTACATTATACTGAATCTTGATAAACCAGTAGCTCTTTCATGAGTTTCCTGTATAAATTTTAATGAGCAAAAATTTTGGCTCATGAAACAGATAATTAACAATGAGAAAAATAGACCTCTATTTTAACCCATGTTAGATAAATTAAAGAACCTGGCATGCTGTATGAGTATGCTGGGCTATCACCTTCTCTCTGGATTGATAGAAACTATCTGCAGTGAATAAGTTTGTTCCATTTTAATCAATTTTGTTTTAAATGAATTTTGCTCTCTTGTGACTGCAGGGGAGGGAAAAGACTCTTCTTGATATTTTATTATGGGATCTCATGTAACCTGGGCTGGCTTCAAGCTCTTTATGTAGCTGAGGGTGACCTTGAATATATTATTCTCCTGCCTCCTGCTTGGATTCCACTCATATTCCAATACACTTAGTTTTGATTCTTCTTTTTCTGGCGAGAGTGGTGTGTGTGTGTGTGTGTGTGTGTGTGTGTGAGAGAGAGAGAGAGAGAGAGAGAGAGAGAGAGAGAGAGAGAGAGAGAGAGAGGGAGAGAGAGAGACTGTGTTTGCTGGGGATGGAATTCAGGGCTCCGAGAATGCTAGACAGGCACGCTACCAACTGACCTATACCATAGCACTAGTTCAAGATTCTTGAACATTATTCTGATTTCAAGGGTCACTTTCCATTTATATATTGATTGCTCATCATATCTTTCTTTCCAAATACAACTGAAGTCTTTGGTCCAGTCTGGCTTTTTAGTCCAGGATACTGTGTTTTGAGGTGATCTGTACTTACATCTTAAAGCTAGAGTGGTACTCAAAGGTTCATGGTTTTGAAAATGGTTTTATTGAATCACAGACTCAGGTGTTTAGCTTCATCCACCCAGCCCTGACTACCCCCAGAAGCAACAGTTGACCCCACTTGCTTCATTGGTCCTTGAGGCCACACTGATAGATAATTAAACTTTACAGATTCCATTCCTTTACTCACTTTCTCATCATCTGCCTCCACTATTAAGAAAGCAAGTTTTGTTGCTGAAATCTATGAAATTGAACATTATGCACTCTCTGTCCAGCTTTGTTCTCATTGTGGCTTCATCTTATACAATTTCTTGCTGACTTTCTGGATAATTTCTGAAAGCAGCTGTGTCACATCCAAAGACTTGACTATCCACCTACCCTTAGAATATATGACAGACTGAGAGAATGGAACTCATTTGTTTCTTGATCTATTGGGTTTATGTTTCTTTTGGATTTTTCTGTCCATGCCAAAGTTCTGGGCCTCATATCGGATCCAGGCTCTGGCCCCGCCCCTATGGTCTGTCAACACCCCATATTCTTGCCCTCACCCCCTATTCTTGGCTCCACCCCCTATGCCCTGGCCCCACCCCATTCTCTGTCCCTACTATGTTTTACCCATTGCCCCTCTACTCCAAACAGGTAAGTTGGGGTTCTCTAGTTTCTTAAGGTTTTTCAGGAAAGATCCTTATCATCAATGATGAGAGATGGGTAGGGGGATAAAGAATGCACGTTTATAGTGAAGACATCTTTAGGAATCTGATATACTTTCTTCTCTCTAGAGCATTTCCTATGGAATGAGGCTGTTTTGAATTCTGATATATTCCTAGAACAGCAGCTTCTTCTTTGTGTTTTGTTAAAATAACTTGATTCAGTACACAGGGTGGGAATTCAGGATCATCAGAGCTCAGAGCTCCAACTAAGTTATTATTATCTCTCCCTCTCTCTCTCTTTTTGGTTTGAAAGAAACTATAACATCAACAACTTCTTTGATGTCAGCCCAGTGTGATGCTGTGCCAGCTATTTTCTGACAGTTGCCTTGAATGTTTTATTACTATATAAAGCAAGAAATGACCTTTGAGAGTTTCAGTAGCTGTTTGATGTGTATGTTCATTCATAGACTTTTAAAGAACCACTTTGGGAGGGTCAAGGAATGAATCCAAAGATTTCTGTGGAAACAGAATGTCTCTCTCTCTCTCTCTCTCTCTCTCTCTCTCTCTCTCTGTGTGTGTGTGTGTGTGTGTGTGTGTTTACAAGATGCTGATCAAATAGTTTATAATTTGGATATAAATCATGCATTTTTACTGTTTACACATATGCAGTTTTGTCTGATATTAAAAAGGGAGCTTAAAAATACCTTGAAAATGTGTTTGAATGTTTTAGAAAATAAAATTATGCTGTCATTAATTAAGTCATAAAAATAGCATTTTGTCATTACTTGTTGAACTGGAAATGAAGCATCTTAAAATGAATAAGTTCAAGGGATTTCAGAACAGAAAGCACTTAGGACACTGTGAATATGTTTAATCATTAATTTCCTGCGTAACTTTCTGACCCCTTTTTATAAACCTTAAATAACTTCATTTGTCTACTTCTTACATTGTTTCTTTGTTGATTTTTGCTTTCATGTTCAAATATTCTAAACAAAATATGTGCTCTCATCTTTGGAAAATGCCCTCACTTCAGCAAAGGACAAATATAACAGTTGAATTTTGTTTACAATGAATTCTGTAGCTAGCATTATGATTTGCAGTTACTAGTGTCCTGCCTTTTACTCTAATACTTCTTGGTCTTCTTTAGAAGGGAAACATGTGAAAAATTGTACATAGTTGTAGCTTATAGTTTCCAAGGATATTATATTGTAACTCTTAAGCTTGCTTTCTACTCTTAATCATGTGTCAGTTTTTCTGGTTAAACTCCTCCATCCTGCTTCCACCAGGCAATGTCTCAGCACTTTTGTGCTAAAGGGAGAAATGTACATGATATATATTTGTTATTTCTATTAAGCTATATTTATTTTATAAGTCAAATGTGACAGTGATCTTTAATAAATATTAAAAGCTTCTGTTAGCTCCAACAAATTAATATATTTGGAAAAATATTTACTTGGTCATAGGTTATTATGCAGTTTTCAGAATATTATTTAATGTTTAAGGTAAGATGCTTGTGGAGAAGCTAGAAATGGATGCTTTAGACTTGAAATGTTTTCTCTCAGATAGCTGTCTTTATTGATTGCTGCTACTATAGCATAATTCCTTAGACTGGGTAATTAATAAATAAGAGAAGTTTGCACCCAATGTCATGACATCAGCAGACATGATGTCTATGAGGAGTGTTGTCTCCTCCCAAGGTCAAGGCTACTGCAGATCTGCTGTCTAGGAGGATTGTAGTCCCCTCTAGGTGATGGACCCTGTTGTGGGTCTCATGAAGTAAGAGGTATAAGGACAAAAAGGACAAAAAGCTCTTTTGCAACTCATTCATAAGATCATTAATCTCATTCATGGCAGCCCTGCCCTTGTGTCTCAATCACCTTCTAAAGGTCATACAACTTAGTACTGTCACACTGACAATTAATTTTCAGCATATGATTTGGGATGTGGAGTGCATACAGGCCACAGAAATGACATGGCTAGGAGCCAGCATTTCATTCTTGCTGCCACATCCTTTCCTTGTTCTTACACAGACTCCATTGCACACACTCACTGCATTTCACTGTAGCAATGAAGGATTTGGTACTTGCTGCTCTCTGTGTATTAGAATAGTGTACAACAAAGAGGTAGATATACACAAGTCAGGCAGAGAAAGTCATAGAAAAACTTGGTGTGGCTCATCGAAAAATGCTTCTTGGGATTGCCTTGCCATGATATGTCATAAACCTGTTTTCACTAAAGCAGTGGCTCTTGACTTTCCACTACTGAATAAACTCACATCACAGGACAGTGGTGATGTCTAAATATCACTAGATTGAAATATTTTTATCAGTAACATGCCTTATCTTCTCAAGGATTTTCTTTTTGACTTTACTAAACCACACGGGTATGTTTGCATTTGTATGAGGGAACCATGAGATCTACTTGGAGAAATGATATGGCTATGGTTGCAACCAGAGTGTTCCCTGGAACTCTGCAAGATCTAAAGTGACTCCAGAATGGTAAGAGACACACATGAGAATCAGCACATAATAGACATGTAGAGATAATCCAAATGAATGAATGAGAACATGCAGTATTTCTCCAAGACAACTGTCATAGTGCATTCTTGCTGCTATGACAAAATCCCCCAACAGGAGTCATTAATAAACAACAGAAATTTACTTCTTATAGTTATGGAGGCTGGGAAATCCAAGGTCAAGGTAGCAACATATGTGTTGTCTAGAGAGGACTGGCATCTATTTTCCAGGTGGTTTCTCTTGGTGAGTCTCATAAAGCAGAAGGTATAAGGACAGGAAGGACAGCTGACTCCCTTTTCCTCTTACCACCACAGATACTATGAGTGAGAATGCCAACTCTACCTGCATTTCCAGCCACAGATTAAAGTTATGCAAACCACTTTCCTTTTAAATGTAATTGTGTTAAAACTCCTTGTTGGACCAAACTAGTAGCAACTCAAACCAGGCTACCCTTAATGTCTACTTAACTGGCAGTCCAATATTTTGAGAATCTATACAGTTCCCAAATTACCTGTTCAGAGGGAATCCCTAATGCATCTTCTTGTGTAATATCAGACAAAAGTGCCTGGTGTAATCTCTCTCTTCCCATCAAAGAGAATGAAACATGTAAGCTATGGAATGCCACTTATTTTCAGTCAGCTGGATAGTGACATTTGGATTAAAATTTTCAGAAATCCAGTAGGTTTTAAAAATCACTCATAGAAAGACTATAGTAATACCTATTATGGACATAAAAAATTCAAAATATGTGTGTGTGTGGTGTGTGCGTGTGTGTGTGTGTGTGTGTGTGTGTGTGTGTGTGTGTGTGTGTATGCTGGAAAGTGAGAGGAATAAAAATAAAAAAAATGATTATGAGTTTGCTTCACCACTAGAGAAAAAAGTTGGTGATGGGCCTGTATTCAATTTGTAGGATTCGCCTAGGAACCTTAGGAAATGTACTCACCTGAAAGATAAAGAAAGAGCCCAACTGAGGCCAAGAAGGGGAATTGGGAATAAAGAGAAGGAACTGCCAATGAGGTTTTTAGAAGTGGCAATACCATTGATAGGTGACAGAAAAGGACTTTGGATCCCTGGAACTGGAGTTACAGATGATTGTGGACTACCTGACCTCAGTGTATGGGACTGAACTCTGAACTTTGATTCTCTGCAAGAGTCATGGGCACATTTTATCACTGAGCCATCTTTTCTAACCCCCTTTTAGCTGTTGCCTTAGGGATTCTATTGCTGTGAAGAGACATCATGACCACGGCAACTCTTATAAAGGAAAACATTTCATTGAGGTGGTCGCTTACAGTTCAGACTTTCAGACCATTATCATCATGGTGCAACCTGGTGGCCTGCAGTCAGCTGTGGTGCTGGAGAAGTAGCTGAGTGTCCTACATCTTGGCTTGCAGGCCTTGGAAGTGGCCTGTGTCACTGGGCAATATCTTGAGGTATATTAGCCCCCTAAGACTGCCTCCACATTGACATACTTCCTCCAGCAAGACCACACCTACTCCATCCAACAAGGCCTTCTTAATAGTGCCACTCCCTTTGGGGTCATTTTCTTTCAAACCGCAACAGCTATTTCATATAAAATTGACCATAAATTCATTTGGAATCATTAAATCGATCAAATTCACATTGTAAAAGATTTGCTATTAGTCATTTTACATATTGGGTTTTATCTATTTTGGTGTGTAGGGGTCAGGCATTGATCATTTTCTCAGCATATTTTATTGCTCCATAAGAATTTCTTCCTCTTTAGTATTGATGCTATCTGGAATCAACCATGATGTCTTTTATAAATTCAGATACTAACTTAAAGTGTCTGCTGGTTATTCATATGAACTGCCAGTTTGACAAAGCAATTACTTCTCACAATAATTGGTACAGTTTTGATGTTTTCCACCAAGTTTTCTGATTTTAATACTCCCTTTGCATCCTTTCTGTTTGTTAAAAGACATTTTACTTTTTTCCACATGGTACATAGAAGGAATGCTGTGGAGATGATTTTTTACTTTTTTTTAATATGTAGGCATTAGAATAGCATTTCAAAGATTTACTTGTTCAGAGATCATGCTCTGAATCTCGCAGAACTATCTGCATCATTAGGAATATGGGTTTCTGTGCATTTCCAAACTTTGTCAGTTGTGTATTTAGCAATTCTACAGACAGGTTTGGGTTTGAGGTATTTGAGCTTGGCTTTGCCTATCTAGGGCAAATACCATTAGAAAAATGTGACAATACAAAGTTTATGATTGCTTTTTCCAGAGCAGACAAAGGGATTTTATTATTGTATTCTGAGGTGGGTACCAGGTAGCACTGGCTAATTTCAAACTCATATGCAGCCAAAAATGGCCTTGAACTTGTGGTCTCTACTTCCTGAGTATTGATATTACAGGCATGAATCATCAGGCCAAGGCTACATGGTACTGGACATTTTAAGTTTCTGAGTATATGCTCAGCCTTAACCAGAGGTGTATTTTACAAATACTCTACCTGCTTTCTGCTCCTGGGTGAGCTAATTTGACCTCAGCACATTCCCTTTTGTTTATTTGTTCCTAGCAGAATTTCTTTATGGTATTTGTTATCAACAGCAATTTTTTTTTTTAATACTGGGGACTGAACTCTGGCTTTGCACATGCCTGTCAAATGTTCTACTACTGAACTACATCCCAAGTCCTTATGATAAAAGTAGACATTTGTGTGTGTGTGTGTGTGTGTGTGTGTGTGTGTGTGTGTGTGTGTGTGTGTGTGTGTGACAGTCTCAGTAGAGGAGCTGAGGCAAGTCTAGCTGAGATACGAATGGCCTCTGTGGCCCTGGAGAAGTCATTTAATCTTTTTGTTGCCTCCTTCTCAACTGCTTTATTTAATCAAAATGTATTGAGTATCTCCTGTAAGTGTTTATATTCAACTTTTGATGGGAGTGTAGGAGGGCATTTTAGAATGTGGTAGGAGAAACAAGACACATTAAAATTTGTTCTTAGGTAAACTATAGGAAGCACTGTTCTTACTACCCTGGGTATTGTCCCTTGCAGCACGCTCAATAAAATTGTTTTCTTAAATCATACTGCACATATAGAATAGTAAGAGAAAGTGAATAAAATGCTATGAGATGCCTCAGGGTGCAGAATTTGGTTTGAGTTGCAGTCATCAAAAACTTTGAGTAGAAATAATTCTGACTGGTACTGGAATGAACTTATGTTTAGAAAGAAGTAGAGCTAAGAAACACAGTATTGAAACTGGGAGAACAAATTTCTGTGGAAGCCTTGCTGGCAGGAGTCCATGGGCTTGGGAAAACAAAGTCACTTCAGCTTAAGTGAATGAGGTTGCCATGAAAATGAAGTTGGAATTTTAGATGGTGACAGGTTTTAAAAGACCTAAATACGAAACAGGGCGTTATGCTTATTTTGTAGACTTTTTTTGAGAATTCTCTACATTTTTGGTTTTGAAGAAACATGGTTTCAAGCTGTATCTATCCCTCTTCCCCTCCTTTGTCTCTGACTCCATCTTTTCCTCTCTCCCATGTACCTTGGTGTTAGGTCCTTATATATTGCTGGGGAAGTGCTTTACAATTGATATGCCGCACCTGGCCTCAAACTGATGCTAAGGCTCATTCAGGCCTTGGCAACCCCATTGCCTCAGCTTCCTATGTAGCTGGGATTTCAGGCTTGCAACACCAGACCTGGTACTCTTATGAGCTTAAAGGCCGTCTAGCCAGCACCCAAGAAACTTGATTTCTTGATCTACAAACCCCATGAAAAGCAGTATGGTCACTCCAGGTCTCTGTGTGGGTGATGGTGTCTGGCACCGTCATCGCTCACTAAGTGTTAGTAGTTACTATCCAGACACTGTGGACATAAACAGGTGAGTTCAGAGGACGCTTTTCTTTTTCATTTGCTTGATTTCCGAACCAAAGCAGCCTTTGAAGTATCGGTCTACCCTCTGTTGGAAGCAAGTGTTCTCCTCACAGCCCTTCTGGTTTTATTTCCTTTTATCATCTGGCCTCTGAGGGAAATGCAGCTATGAGAAAATTTACCATTTTCCAGGAACAAACATTTCCATGGCTGAACATTTAATGGCTTGAGAAGTGTTTTATATATTGCTCTAGGTTGTCTTGTCAGTTCCACAGATTTGTTCTCTCGGCCCTTATTTCTGCACTGTCAAGTGGATCTCCTCTCACAAGCCAGACCTTACATAGCCAACCAAAGCTGTGACTTCCTTCCTCAGGTCCCTTCCAATCATTTTCTTTCTAGAGCAAGTAGCTTTCATATCTGACTCAATCACGCAGCCCCTCGAATTCCAGTTCCTTTGGTAACAATCTGACCTTAGGTTTCAAAATTATGGTTTCCAGACCTAATTGACACCCGCCGGTGAGATCTATTCAGAGGCAAGCTCAACAGATCTTGTTGGAGCTAGATTCTAGACAAGTATCAATTTTACTATGGAGTTTTACCAAATGTATAAAGTCAGGTCTAAACCCCAAGTATTTTCATGCAATGTCTGAATCTGGGGGGTGTCTCTTGACATTATTAGAAGCCTACAAAAATGGGAGAGAACATGATTCACTGCTATAAGAGATATAAAATGAGCCAGGCTGTGGTGGCACACGCCTTTAATCCCAGCACTCGGGAGGCAGAGGCAGGAGGATCTCTGTGAGTTCGAGACCAGCCTGGTCTACAAGACACAGTTCCAGGAGAGGCTCCAAAGCCACAGGGAAACCCTGTCTCAACACCCTCCAAAAAGGAGATATAAAATGTTAAAAAGGCTTTGTATGACCCCATGGCAGGGTTTCACTATAAGACCCATGAAATATACACTGTTAGATTGATCTAACTTAACTGAAAATTTACATCCACATGAAAATCTGCCCATGGATGCTTAAGCAGATATATTCATAATTGTCCCAACTTGAAAACTTCTTTGTCACATTAATAGGTGAGGTAGTAAATAAAGAGAGGTAAGTCCAGATGACAGGATATGAATTAGCACTGAAAAGGGTTATTGAGGGAGGGAAAGTTATGAGCTATACAGTTCCCTATCACTAAGAGAACGAGCCAATCTGGGAAGTCCACAGACTGTATAGACCCATAGCTACTCTGGAAAAGACAAAGCTATGAAGACAAGAGAAACTTTAGTTACTTTCAGGGACGTTGGAGGGAGGAAAAATGAATAGCAAAATCATAGGATTTTGAGGGCAATGAAACTGTTATGCATAGTATTATAACAGTGGGTACTTGTTATACAAATGCTAAAACAGAGACTGCACTAAAACAATAGTATGTATTAATAAATATCACCAACTTTGAATAATAATGATATGCCCATGGAAACTTCTGGCAGAGCAAATGCACCATCATGGTAGGCTTGGACGAATGCACATTTGGATGGTTGATAATGGTGGTGGTGGTGGGGCTCCTGTGGGAGACAAGGAGGTCTGTGAGAATTCTATGTACTTTTAATTCAAGTTTCTGAGAACCTAAAACAACTAAAAATATTAAAATGTACTATTTAATCAATTTTTAAAGTTTCCACATATAATTTAGTATTTAGGCTTGTCTGTAAGAGACAAAATACTTACTACAGAATAAAATGTTTATGGCAATCATAGTACACAATTCATTCTACTTCAAGTGTCAAGGGGATTAGAACTATTAGGGCTCCTTGTTAGAGCATTCTCAAACTGTCCACCACATTTTCTAAGAAGTAAATCTATGGCTTCTATTTATTCTGACTGTAGCCATTTCTGGTTATCATTCTTCCATGCTTTCCTGCCCACCTGACTCATCCCGATAACCTGAAGGAACCATTTGTTCTGTGTAGAGATTCCAGAGTGACAGATTTAGCAAAAGCTATAGATTTGGGCCTTTGTCCTATTCATCACTGCTCTTCCCTGGTGAGCACTCTGTGTTGCTCTCACTCTTTCATATTTGACACATCTTTTAGTTTGACTTTGACTCACCTTTCACTTTGTGAAAGCTCTAACACTTGCTTATGGAACTGGAAGCTGACAGGGGTGTCCCTGGAATGGGCAGTGTGGGAAGTAACTTCCCTTCCTTGCAGTAATGTTAGGCATCTTACTACTCTTGATAGTCTCATAAAGTGATACTGATGTAATTTAGAATGATTTTGGCCATGAGTATGAGGAATCCCAATTTAAAATGTCTTAAATAATGGAGGGATTCATTATCTCACTCAGCAAGAACCCTGGAGGAGGGCCATTCCAAGGTGAGGCAATTCAGGCAGGAGCCTTCCTGCCTTCTAATCTTTTCACTCTGCATGCCTCAGCACTTCTGTCAGGCTGACTTCCTCCATGGCCTCAAGATGGCAGCCACAGTTTGGCAATGGTGTGAAGGCAAGACAACCTCTTGAAGAGAAAGGTGGGGATTGAGGTGGGATGTGGTCTGGAGATGGGCCTGCTTTTCCAGAAGCTAATGGAAGCCTCTGTGCCTGACTGAAAATGGGGCTTACTGAGTGCACGCTAAAGAAAACTGGGGTTTTGTGGAAAACAAAAGTGATTTGTGGGGAATAATTTCTGAGTAAGCAAGTACAAGTGTTTAGTACATTCCTAAAGCACAAAGGCATTTTTTTTTTTTTTTGTTCAGAGCATGTTGTTACAATGTTTTTGGAAAGATAGGGCATCACAGGAATGGCTTGTTGCTTAAGAACAAAAAATATATTTGTTTAAAAACTTATTTTTGAGAACTTTACACATGAGCGCTGCATCTACATCACTCCTGTCCCCTCTACCTCCCAAGACCCCCCACTCATGACTCCTTCCTTGTTATTGTTGCACATACACAGGCACACACACAGGGACACACACACAGGGACACACACACAGGCACACACAGGGACACACACACATGCACACACACACACAGGCACACACACAGGCACACACACATGCACATACACACAGGCACATACACACAGGCACACACACAGGAAAACACACACACAGGCACACATACACTTAGACACACATACACTAACAGGCAAATACACAGGCAAACACACACATAAGCACACATACACATACACACACATGCACACACACACACACACAGAGGCACACACACACACACACACACACACACACACACACACACACACACACACACACACACGCACGCACACATGCGCACGCACGCATGAGTGTGTGTAGATGTGACATGCTGGGTTCATTTAACATTGCTCAGATGTACATGTGTCCAGAGCTGATCATTTGGGCTAGACAGCATATGTAGGAGCTTAAACTTAGCAGTATAAGTTACTCTGCTGGGCACATGCTTCCAATTTGCATTTGTCTAAGGATAATTAAAGTCAACATAGGAAGCAATGTGTGCATGGATCCAGATTAATCATAGCTAGATTGTTGGGCCAACATGAAATGCTCCTTGCTCAGCAGGGCAGACCTTCATCTCTCAGAAGCAATGGCTCTTTTATTATTTAATTTTTAGAAATTTCTTTCACTATGACAACCTCCCAATAGTTTTTTTTTTTTTAAGGCAGATTTGAAATGGGAGTCTCTTGCATTCAACTGATCCACGCAATATGATCAAAAGGTCATTGGCAAAAGCATCAGGAAGAGAAATTGTAATGTTTAATAAGCTGAATAATTAAGCACAAATTACACTTCTGCTTGAAAACTTCATTCAGTGTCAACATAGAATTCTTTCTAATTGAGCACAGTCAAGCAGAGAGTCAGGAAATTAAGTAAAGTCAGTATTGACATACATGTCTGAAGAGACATGTGCCGTGACTTGCTCGGTCTCTTTCAGAAACAAAAGCCTAGCTGGGTGAGTGCTGACTGGTGCTGATGTTTAAAGTGAACTTGCAGAAAAGACTAACAGGTTTATGAAGATAGATGGAGTACTAGTGTGTGTCACTCACAGAAGAAAATGGAATAAGCAATCAGAATGAGATTTATCCCGACTCAATGTTCAGAGAGCTGTTTCCCCTCAGTCCTCACCCCCCTTGAGGCAGATGCAATCGGAGGCCAGGTATAATCATGAAGACTTACCTGTTATAGATCACAATGTGTTGTACTAATTCAAGACATTTTTAGTTCACGTCTTTGTACATATGTGTCAGCCTGTTGCTCAGCACACTCTTTTCCCTCAATATTAATATTAATGCACAAAATCCCATGGGGCAGAGTTTAGCTGAGTGAGAACCATTAAGTAATTTTATCTTCGATGCCTATCCTTATAGTTAGTACATTTATCAAAGCAATAACAAATTACAAAATCACAATCATAGGACTGAACCTTTTCATGCATGTGCACGTGTGTGTGTGTGTGTGTGTGTGTGTGTGTGTGTGTGTGTATGTGTGTGTGTGTGTGTGTGTGAGAGAGAGAGAGAGAGAGAGAGAGAGAGAGAGAGAGAGAGAGAGAGATACCACTTTGGTAGCATGACATAATAACTCCAGCTTTGGGAAAATATTTCTATTTTGTTAAATATATTTTAAAATTAAAATATGGTTATCATTTCCCTCCTTCACTCTCCTTCCTCTAGTCCTTCACATTTTTCCTACCTTTAAACCCTCTGAAGCTCCACTACTCTTAAGTTGATGACTTGGCTTCTTTTTATTCTGTTATTAGTGTTTTACACACACACACACACACACACACACACACACACACACACACACACACACACAGCCAAAACCTGCCAAATCTGTTCTTGATGTTTATTTGTATATAATTTCAGGGCTGGCCACTTGGTATCAGAAAATCAATTAGGAAGTTCATTGCTGGGAGAGGCTAATTCTGTCTCTCCCTCACCCTTCCCATCCTGGATTCTGTGATTTTTCCAAGTTATATAGGCATATCTGAAGAGTTGGAGCAAGGAACCACAGATAAGAGAGAATATGTAGTGTTGAAGAATATTAGTTAAACATGTGCTACTTGGTTTTATTTATTTTTTTATTTATTCATTTTTTTTTGCTGTGGAACATCTGTTTAAGATGCAAAGATTTGCTGCATTCTTTTATGTTGCATCTGTTTAACTTTGTGAAGCTGTGCTGCTTTGCCTGTCAAAAACACCTGATTGGTCTATTGAAGAGCTGAACAGCCAATAGCAAGGCAGGAGAAAGGATAGGCTGGGATGGCAGGCTGAGAGAATACATATAGGAGAAATTTGGGAAGAAAATATCAAAAAGCAAGAAAAGGAGGAGGGGAGGACTCCTTGTGCTAGTTACCCAGTCATACAACAAGCCAATGAGTAAGAAATAAAGAAAGAAATATGGAAATAGAAAAAGATAAAAGCCCAGAAGCAAAAGGTTGATGGGATAATTTAAGTTAAGAAAAGCTTGCTGGAAAGAGGACAAGATAACACTGGGCATTCATAAGTAAGAATAAGTCTTTGTTTATTTATTTGGGAGCTTGGTGGTGGGCCTCCTAAGAAGCCTAAGAGTAAAAGACAACCCACTAAATTCAGTGTTTGTCTTTCTAGGTTTGGGTCACCTTACTCAATATAGTCTTTTCTAGGTCTCTACATTTACCTGCAAATTCCATGATTTCCTTTCCCCTGACAGACAAATGGTTTTTTTTAATGTACCATGTGTACATGTATTACATTGTTACTATTCATTAATCTATCAAAAGACACTTAGATCTTTCCATTTGCTGGCAATTGTGAATAGAGCAGCAATGAATATGGCTGAGCAAGATCTGTGGAGTAGAATGTTGTGTCCTTTGGGCATATGCCAAAGAATAATATAGTTGGTATATACTATAGTCAAATGTCAGATGGTTGTAGTTGCATGTACTCATGTTTGGCCCTTCTACTTTATTCTACTGGTCTACATGTCTGGTTTTGTTTTAGCACTACACTCTTTTTATAACTCTGAAATATACCTTGAATTCTGGATTGACAATCCCTCCATCATTATTCCTTTTATTTAGGATTGCTTTGGCTATATTTCTGGTTCCTTATGGATTTTTAGGATGTTTTCCTATTTCTCTGAAGAATACTGTGGGTATTTTGCTTAAGAATGTATTGCATCTATAAATTGCTTTTGGTAGGATGGTCATTTTCACAATATTAAATCTACTGCTCCATGAGCATGGGATGTCTTCCTATTTTCTAATGTCTTTCTCAATCTTTCTTAAAAGACTTGAAAATTTTCAATGTAGAGGTCTTTTACCTCCTTGATTAGGCTTTTACTAGGATATTTTATTGAGGCTTTTTGAGGACATTATAAATGGGAGTGTGCCCATGATATCTATTTCTCAGTGTGTTGTTGGTATACAGAAAGGTTATTGATTTTTATAAGTTAATTTTGTATCTTCCCACTTTGCTGAAATTGCTGACTTGTTTCTAGAAATTTTCTGGTGGATTTTTTGGAATCTCTTTTGTATAACATCATATAATATGACAACAGGGATACTTTGGCTTCTCATTTTCCCATTTGTAGCACTTAATTTTCTTCTTTTGCCTTATTGTTACAGAAAGTGCTTTTAACACTGTATTGAAAGGGAGTGGATATAGTGGGCAATCCCATCTCCTTCCAAAAACATCCATAAAACCAAACCAAACCAAAAACCCAAAAACAAACATCCCAGGCACAGTTAGACCCATAGCAGAATCCTACCATACATTCATAGAAAATCTACAACCAATAATTTTTAGCTATTAAAAAGAGATAGAAACAGTTGGAGCACACCCAAACTTATTTCATGAAACCAGGATTACTCTAATACCAAATCCAGGTAACACACACACACACACACACACACACACACACACACACACACACACACACACACCACATATAAAAATCCTCTAAAATACTAGAAAACTAAATTCAGACACATATCAAGATTAGTCACCACAATCAAATTGGCTTTATCCCTGAGGTGAAAGGATAGATCAACATACCTAAGTCAATAAATGTAATAAATTATTTAAGTGCACTTAAAGACAAAAATCACATGATCATCTCAATACATACAGAGAAAACCCTTGAAAAAATTCAACATGCTTTTTTGATAAAAGTCCTAGAGAAAGTAGGAATGAAAGAAACATACTTCAAGACATTCAAGGCTATATATGACAAACCCAAGCCAACTTTATTCTAAACGGAGGCAAAACTTGAAGCAATCCCATTAAAATTAGGAAGGGGATGGGGTTCTTCTGAAATTGATAAGGCTTGTTTGGGGTCTCAGCATGTGTTCTACTTTAGGGAAGCTCTCCTGAGATTTGAAACAAAATGCATATCCTTTGGTGTTTGGGTAGGTTAGTTATTTGTTCAGTCTATTTGATGTAAGATGCCATTTATTTGAAGTTTTGGCTCATTTTTTGTTAAGATGACTATTGGAGAAAGTAGGGTATTGAAATCACCATTATTGTGTTGGTGTTAATCAGTGCTTTTAATTCTAGTAGTATGCTTTTATGAAATTGTGTGTACCTGAGTTTTGTGCATATCTGTTTAGGATTACAATATCTTCTTTAATTCTCTTAAAAATGATTAATTTCATATGTATGGGTGCTTTGTCTGCATGTATGTCTGTTCATTACATTTACATCTTCTGCCCATGGTTAGAAGAGGATATCAGATTCCTCTGGAACTGCAGTTACAGATAGTTGTGAGCTACAATGCTGGGTAGTGGGAATTGAACCTAGGTTGTCTGGAAGAGCAACAAATTCTCTTAACTGCTGAGCCATCTTCCAAACACCATGAAATACATTTTTATTATTATTTGTTCCCTTGATTAGAATGAAATCTTTATCTCTTCTTATTAATTTTAAATCTATATTATTCAATATTAGGATAAAAAATGTCTGCTTTCTTTCTGATTCATTTGTCAAAAATTCTTTGTTCATCCTTTTACTTTAAGATCGTACCTATTTTATTTTATTTATTATTATTATTAGTTTTTTTTTGGTTTTTCGAGACAGGGTTTCTCTGTATAGCTTTGGAGACTATCCTGGCACTCGCTCTGGAGACCAGGCTGGCCTCGAACTCACAGAGATCCACCTGCCTCTGCCTCCCAAGTGCTGGGATTAAAGGCGTGCGCCACCAACGCCCGGCTGATGGTACCTATTTTTAAGGCCAAATAAGTTTCTAGTAGACAATAGAAATGTGTTTGTTGTTCCCTAACACATTCAGCTAGACCATGTCTTTTGACTGGAAAAATCAAGGCCATTAATATTTAAAGTTATCATTAAGTGATGCGCATTGACTACTGTCATTTTGAAGTTGGTGGTGATTTTTTTGTGTTTCCCCTAACTCTTAGTTATGTTTTATATTTCATTAATTATAGCTTTATTTGTTTTCTTTATCAAGTCTCCTGTCATTTCCTCTCAGCAGTTTGAACTGTTGCTTCCCATGTTCTCTTCAAAGTTGTTTTGGTGGACATGTATTATTATTTTTCTGTTTTAGATTGCTTGTATTATGAAAAGATTTTATTTTTTCTTCCACTGTTGCAAGTAGTTTTGCTGGGTAAATCAGCATATGTTGACAGCCATGATCACATTACTCAGTCTGTTCTGGCTTCCAGAGTTTCAGGTGTTGCTCTGATAGGTTAGTTTTTTGTTTTGTTTGTTTTTTGTTTTTTGTTATTTTGCATGTGATTTGTGTCTTTTCTCTTACAACTCAATATTTTTTCTTTGCTCTGTATGTTTAGTGTTTTAACCATGATATGCTTTGGGGAGTTTCTTTTCTGGTCTTGTCTACATGGTATTCTTTGTGCATATTGTGTTTGTATGGGTATATCTTTCCTTAGTTTGGAAAAGTTTTCTTCCATGATATTGGTAAGGAACTGGTTTATGGCATTGATTTGAGTCTCTTCTCCTTCATCGTTCCCTATAATTTAGAGTCAGGTTTTTTATGGAGTCCTTCTTACCCCATATATTCCATCTGGTGTATTTATTTTTTCATTCTTGCTTGTGTTGTCTAATTTTTCTAATTCATCTTCATCTCTGATATTCTGTCTTCTCCTTGATCCATTCTACTTGCACATCTTTTGATGGGGGATGTCCTTCTGTATGCTGTGAATGTATGTTTTTCTTATTGGTTGATGAATAAAGCTGTTTCAGCAAATAGACAGGCAGGATGTAGCCAGGCAGGATGTATAGGTGGGGCTACCAGACTAGGAGAAAGCTGGAAGAGGAGGCAGAGAATGAGTTGCCAGTGAGACACCATGTAGCTTCTGAAGGAGCAAGAGATTTGGGTATCACTGGTAAGCCAAGACCATGTGCAGACAAACAGATTAATAGAAATAAGTTAGTAATTAAGAGAGAAATAGCCAATAAGAAGCTTGAGCCAATAGGTATTTTATAGTTACTATAAGCCTCTGTGTGTTTATTTGGGACTAAATAGCTGCAGGAACAGCAGTACAGAAACTTCCATCCACAATATTTCCCTGGAGTTTTCTGTTTGGGTTACTGAGTTTTCCAATTCTATTTCCATTTCAGCTTGAATTCTCTTTAATATTTCTATCATTTTGCTGAATTCTGATTAATAATCCTGAATTGGCTTTGGTATTTTATTTAGTGGTGTTTTATATTTTCTCAGGCATTTATTATTGTCTTCTTGAAATTCAATGAAGTTTTTGTTGAAGTCTTAACTCAAATGTCTTAAATTCTTTGATAAAGTTCTTTGAAAATTGTTCTTTTAAATTCTCTGTCATGGTGTTCATCTAGATAGTTCTCATTAGAGAATGTTTTCCTACAGGACTAGTGGGCTTAATAAGAGACATGTTGTCTTGCCAATTCATGTTGTGTTTGAGTTTGTGGTGTGACCTGGGCATGTAGACTTGTTTCTTTGTGTGTCTGGTATGTCTGGAATGAGAATCTGGCATGCATTAGATTGGACCAATGTTTTAAGACTTGAGCTAGATCAGCCAAAGTTAGTTCATGAGCTGTTTAACCGACTAGGCAAAGATGGCGTGTGAGTGTGGAGATGACTATGTAGGAGGAGGTGACTATGAGAGAAGAAAGCAGTGAGTCTCCAGGCAAGGGTAGCTCGTGGACAAAGTTCTTGGGCTGCATGTCTGGAGCTGGGCCTGTGAGACTTTATTTGTTTGTTTGTTTGTAGAATTTCATATATTAGTGCTGTATTTAAAGCATTTATATACTTGGTCCAATTCCTCCTATGTTACCCTCCTTCTCAAATTCATAAAATTTTCTTCCTTACCATTCCTGACAAACCCTTCATTCCAACCCCTTTCTGCTCCCCAAGGAGTATGAGGCCTTCCATGTGTGATCTTCAGAGTCTGTCATATCATTTGGAGCAGGGACTATACCCTCCCCAGTGTGTCTAGGCTGAAGACATTATCCCTCTATGTGGCGAGGGCTCCCAAAGTTCATTTGTGTACTAGGGGTAAATACTGATCCACTACCACTGGCCACATAGATTGTCCAAACTTCCAAACTGACTTCCTCCTTCAGGGGGTCTGGAACAGTCCTATGCTGGTTTTCTAGCTATCAGTCTGGGGTCCATGTGCAACCCCTTGGTCAGGTTATCAGTTTCTCTGGGTTTCTCCAGCCTGGTCTTGACCCACTTGCTCATGACTCCTCCCTCTCGGTTACTGGATTCCAGAATTCAGTTCATTGTTTAGCTGTAGGTGTCTGCTTCTGCTTCCATCAGCTACTGGATGAAGACACTAGGATGGCATATAAGGTAGTCATCAATCTCATTATCGGAGAAGGGCATTTAAGGTAGCCTCTTGACTATTGCTTGGATTGTTAGTTGGGGAAAACGCATAGATCTCTGGACATTTCCCTAGTGCCAGAATTCTCTTTAAAACTATAATGGCTTCCTCTATAATGGTATCTCTTTTCTTGCTCTTCTGTATTCTTCCCCTGACTAGATCTTCCTGTTCCCTCATATCCTCCTCTCCTCTCTTCTTCTCCCCTTCTCTTTCTTCTAACTCCCTCTCCCCTCCCCCTATGCTCTCCATTAGCTTAGGAGATCTTGTCCCTAATAGCCAATTCTACCCTAAGGGTCAGCCATAAATGATAGCTTAAAAATCTCTGGTTTTCAGAAGTGATACATTTTATAAAATAACATAGCCTGCATTCTTTTTTTTTTTTAATTTGAGTTACAAACATGATTGAATTACATGACAATCCCAGTTCCCTTCTCCCTCCCCTCCTCCCCTACCACCCCCAACTAAAACCCTACCTATTGCATATCCTTTCTTCTAATCTATACCTGAATCAACCTTTCTGCTCCCTCATGACCTCTGCATCCTTCCTCTTCTTCCCTTCTCATTCTTGTAGCTCCCTCCGCCCTCTTCCCATGCTCTCAATTTGCTCAGGCGATCATGTCCCTTTCCCCTTCTCCAGGGGACAAAGTTTGTCTCTTTTAGGGTCCTCCTTGTTTATTAGTTTCATAGCCTGCATTCTTAAGGTTGTTTATATCATAACCAAGGCAAAAAGATAGTATATAATGGTGAACACTGGTGTGGGCTCAAATGAGAAAGAAGAAAAAGTAGGTTTACTCTGCATAATATACTTAACTGATTCACGTCTGCTCATAGTTTGAGTTTCAAGCAATTATTTTCCTTGTTTGTCACATTCAGGGTCACCATTACCTCAGCTCAAATAAAGCAGCTCATTAGGAAGAGATGTCTGGGAGAACAGCACGACTCATTTACTTGAAAAATGGAATGTGAAAGAAACCCCCAGCTAATAATATTTTGGAGTTATTTTTGATTCTAGACGAGTTGCAAGGGGGTTATCAAACATATAAAGAGACCTATAGAATGAAGAATTCACACACCCTTCCATGCCTGTTCTGCTAGTTTGGGAACCAAACAATTGGCATGGAAGTTATTAGAAGTGACCTTCCTATTGTCATTCTTGTATGTTGCTGAAGGTGTGAATCAGTAAAGCATTCAGCTTTCTTCATGGCCAGGAAGACTGGGATAGAATATGTGAGAGAAAAGGAAGGGAATGAAGGAAAATAGATGAAGAGTGGAACCTGGGGTCTCAGGAGGCTGATTGTGAGCTGTCTTCAGAGTTTTTCTATGAAATTACATGTAATAACCTTGCCAGCTTTTTAAATGGCAATTTGCAAAACAAGAAACTGACTCTAGGATAGTTTTTTTTGTATTTTGTTGTTGGTGGTGTTATAAACATGCAGACATAAAGCTCATCTTTTTGGTATACAGAGAAAGAATATTTTATTAGAAAATATTTTATTTCCTCTTTGAGGGGCATATTCTACTGTCATGGGGTTTCAACGGTGTAAATTTATGTGCAAATGAGTTTGTGGGGCTGGAGAGATGGCTCTGGTAAAGCATTTGCCATTCAAATATGAGGACTAGAGTTTGGATTCCCTAGAACCTATATAAAAGTTAAGAGCGCTTGATGATTGCCTGTAATCCCAGAACTCAAGAGACAGAGTCAGGGGTTCCCAGGGTGGGTTGGCTAGCTAGACTAGCTGGATGCAGGAGCTCTGAGTTTAGTGAGAGAATCAATCTCCATAAATACAGTGGAGAATGGTTGAGGAAGATTCCAATGTTAATTTTGGACCTCCACATACACATGCACACACATGTGTGCCTGAATACAGATGTATAGACACAGTCACACTCTCACACATGCAAACATGTGTACACCACACACACACACACACACACACACACACACACACACACACACACACACACACGCACGCACGCACGCACGCACGCACAAGACTGTGAAAGAATCGATCTTTTCTATTATTGAAAGACATATACTCCCAAGTGTCTTCACTCACACAAGCCTTGGTCTGGCCAAACAGTGATTGGGAATGAAAACACTTGGTATGCAAACTTACTTTCACGAGTCCTCCTTTGCTAACCCGGTATCATCATAACATCTGAGCTGCTCATGAGTGGATGGTAATACCATGTTGACAAGTCAATTTTGACTTCACCTTAAAGAAGGTATGAAACCACATAGAATCTAACAAATCAAGCTGACTAGCAGGTCATGTTGGATATGCATAAATACTTCATGAGTTGGGACTGACAGGAATATGTTAAATCACTATTGTTGATGACCACAATCATGGCAGTTAGGTGTTAACTATTGACAAGATATAAGGAACTCAAAAGCATTCATGTTACTTCATTAGGTGTTGTAGTTAGGATTCCTATTGATATGATGAAACATCATGTCCAAAAGCAAATTGAGGAGGAAAGGGTTTATTTTGCTTACAATTTGTTATCACAGTTCATCATTGAAGGCAATCAAGGCAGAACTCAAACAGGGTAGGAACCAAGAGGTAGAAGCTGTAGCAGAGGCCATTGAGAAACATTGTTTAATGGATTGATCTTCATGGCTTTCTCAAAGCACCAATGGAGAGTGCCAGCCCAGGGATGGCCCCACTCACAATGGGTTGAGCCCTACCACATCAATCACTAATTGAGAAAATGCCCCACAGCATTGGGAGGGGGTTCTTTTTCTCTTGTCTGAGCTGGTCCTGTGGCCCTTGTGCCCGAAATAAATACACAGATGCTATATTAGTTATAAAACTGTTAGCCAGTGACTTGGGCTTCTTATTGGCTAGCTCTGTCTTAATTATTAACCCATTTCTAATAATCTAAATATTTCCACATGGTCATATCTTACTGGAGAAGGTTCTGGACCTCTAACTCCTTTGGCAGCTCACATGGTGACTCCTGTCTGACTACACTTCCCAGAATTCTCCTTCTCTGGTAGACCTGCCTATCCTTCCTGTCTGACCAGTAGCCACACAGTGTCTTATTCATCAACCAATAAGAGAAACATATACACAGAAGGACAACCCCATCATCACAGGCTTGTGTATTGCCAGATATTTTAGAGGCATTTTCTTAATTGAGATCCCTCTCTCAGATAACTTTCTTGTGTCAAGTTAGCATGAAAACTAACTAGTACATTAGGTCAAGATATAACTCATCTGTGTAAGGTTAAATCTGATATATAGTCTTACAAAGTTATTGGCTTGAGCATTTAACCATTAGATTGCAACAAAATAATGTTTCTTTTTAATTAAAATGTCTTGGGCTAAACATCTATAGAGCTGTCAAAAACAAAGACTCTTTTGCATGACTCAAGGCAGAGGGCTCTCCTCTACCCAGAGTGTCTTGCCCTGGACAGGGTGTGCAGGAAGTATTTGTACTGTTCTGAATAAGATCTACAAACCCAAGCTTAGTGTTTCACTCAAAGGAGATACTTGGAAAGCCCTTGGTGGGTTACTAGGGACTACCTGTTAGCATATCTCACTCCTTCCCTTGCTCCTAGTGGAAAAGGAGTATTTGCCATTTTTCAAAGAGCTCTTGGGATGTGTAGGAAAATATTGCTGATAAAGATGGCACATCTTTTCCTTTCTAAGGAGTTTCTAGTGGCACAGTGTTAGCCTTGAGGCCATTGATAACTGACAGTGTAGCTACAATCTTAAAGGATGACCGAGGGTCTGTAATCAAGTTCTAGATGCCTTGCAGCTGCATTCCGTGACTCTTTCAAGGACAAAGAAGGGCTCATTAAGTCCAGAATTTACCCAGCTTTAACATCAAATAGTAAATCCAAGAAAGGGCAAAGTCTCCTTGTTCTACTACAGCAACCAGCAGGCATTCAGTTCTGGCACATGAAAGACAGTGTTTTCTACTGTATTTTGTATCATAATTGTACATGACTTTATTTATGAGCTAAATAAATGAATGAAAAAAAAAGATGCTGTGCCCTGAGCTTTGGCACTAAGAGACTTTGAAGCATGAATCTGCTCCATGGTCACCCACTAATAAAAGGATTCATATATTTAAAAAAAAGGAAAGACAGTGTTTTCGAAGCATCTAGAGTAGAGGCCTAGACAGCAGACAGACAACTGAGGTCACATGTGGCATGTGGACTCTATGTGTGACATTTGACACTGATCCTCAGGAAAAGATGAAATGTCATTTTCTGGCTTGCACTCTCCAGCCTGGGAGGCAGCGTTGGCCTCCTATGCCTCTACTCCCTACATGGAACAGTTTCATTTTCTTTCTTAACTGCCTATGGTGAGATTCACTGATCTTTATGGTCAGCCTGGATGACTCCTGGCTGCTAGTGTTCAGTTGGAGGCTTTACATATTGTAAGGTGGGCTCCACATCCCAAGTTGTATTAAATTGGTGAAAATGGAAACTTGTTTTGGGAAAAGTAGATGTATTCAGGATACAAAATGCACCAGTAACAGTGGAATAATTTTAAAATTCATGGGAAACACTAGAAACATGGAAAGCAAAATGTACAGTGCTCAGAAGTAGATAAGAAAAGAGACAACCCCAGGCTCTCATTAACTGTGTTTTTAAGACAATGTTTAAGACAAAGTGCTAAGTCATCCAGGTTCCAGGGACAGTTTTGTAGTTTTCCTCTTGAAGTATCAGTGAAACGCTGTATAACAGATTAAACAACTCCAGAGTCAAACGTAGAATAAGTGTAGACCTTACAACTGTGTACTGGCTCATTTTTTAATGTCACCTTGATACAAACTAGGGTCACTTGGGAAGAGGGAAACTCAATTGAAGAGTTGCCTCCATCAGATTGGCCTGTGGGTATGTCAATTGGGAACTGGCTTGAATGTTGATTGATGTTGGAGGGTCTAGACCACTGTGGGTAGCACCATCACTAGGCAGGTGTGTTTGTACTTATAACACAGCAAGTTGAGCAAGCAGGAGGAAGCAACTTCATGAACAGAATTTCTCCATTCCTCCAGGGCCTCTGCTTCAGTTCTCACTGCCAGGTTCCTGACTGGAGTTTCTTCCGTGGATTCCCACTATGCTGGACTATAACCTGAAAGCTGACATGAACTCTTAACTCTCCAAGTTGTGTTTGCTCTTGGCGTGTATTACAGCAACCGAAAGCAAACCACAGCAAACGGTCACACCAGTAATTACTGGTGATGGCTGTAGTATTTTCTACTGACTTCTATTTGCCACTGTTCTTTTGCTGCATCCTTTCCAGGTAGAAGCCTTGGGCTTAGAAGGGAAATTTGATTACTGTGTAGAATAGGATGAAAATTCAAAGAGCATGGGATCAGAAGTATCTTGAGACAGTCTTTAAGAAAACAAATTTATGAAACACTTTTCAATCATACTGAGACTTTCATCAAAGAAATCAGAAACACACTCAGAGGGAGGGAGGATGGGAGGCTGAGGGAGAGAGAACTTGCTTGCTGTTTAAGCCTATTTAGCATTGTGGAATCTTTCACAAATTTAATGCATTAATTAATCAATGGAATTCTCCTCAGTAATCCTCTCTGATTACCCAGCTTGACATTTTGAACTCTATTATTTCTACCCCTTTTGCCCTTTTAAAAAAACAGACAAACAAGCTAACATTTTGTTTTGTCTCTTTGTTTTCTACTGTTTAAATTTCTCAAATGTACTCATATTTACCATTTGTGTTTGTGTATATGTGAATGCTGTTGCATGCATGCCATGTCACATGTGTGGAAGCCAAAAGGTAACTCTCAGGAGTCCGTTCTCTCCTCCCACCCAGTTGGGTCAGTGTTTCTTCCTGTTTCTGCCATGCTGTGTATTCCAGGCTAGCTGCCTGCCCCAAATTCCCAGGCAAATAAATGTTTTGTCTCCACCTCCTCTTTGAGTGTTGGGTGATGGGATTACTGATGTGGCTCACTGCTTTTTTAAAAACATGGATTCTGAGACTGAGCTCAGGTGTCAGGCTTGCTCAGCAAGCACTTTGGCCCACTGCGCCATCTCACTGGCCCTGCTTATCAGCACATTTTACATTTCATTTTTTAAGAGTAATAAATGCCATGGCTGCCTACAGTTCTGCATGTATAGTATGAACTGACCCTGTTGTCCTTTCTCAGTATTTTTCAGTGTTGGACTATTTTTACAACTATACTCTTCATTTGTCAAGTGGTCACACAATTCCTGTATCTATTTTTACAGTATTTGCTGTTATTTTGTGTACTGTATTTATTACTGCCACCATTATTTAAAAAGTTTCCACATTAAAATCCTGCATCTGATATTTTTGCATTTAATGCTCCTACCATACATTTATTCCTCATTAAATTATCCACAAGACAGTTCCTTTGGTCATATCGTTTCCTCTCCAGAACATTATGATATTTCCCAGTGTTGGCAGACATGATGCATAAAACCCTTGAATTGATACCAGGTGCCACTCATCACTGGTCTAATTTTTACTCAGCATTCACTTTTGGTTTGATTGGCCTGGTGACTGTCATACACAGACCCTTCCCCATTTCCTGTGTGTGCTGTGGCCAGGCACCACCTGCTCTTCTCTTGCTTCCCGGTAGTCTGATGCCTTCCTGTGTTTCGGTGTCAGTTTATGTACTTTTGGTGAAATCACCCTTTCATGTCATCAAACATCCTTATGTTGTTACACAGTGGCTGACCTTCTCCTGCCTTCACTTTGGAGTATGTCCATTCAGAAAGGACCATAAGGTGGTAAAATACACTCATTTTCATCTTTCCCCACCATTTTCCTACCGAATTAGACCCTTAAAAAGTAGGACTCTTATTTTGCTCTGTCAAGGTCACAAATGAATTTCATTTGTGCTGAACACAAATCAGAACTGGTCCAAAATTACAAGTGACTAATTTTATTCTCTTTATACTTTGAGGTTTTAAAAATATTCCTTGCTAAAAGGGACATTGCTATGAGTAGCTTAATGATGGTCACATGCCCTTTTAGTGTGGCAGGCACCCTGCTAAGTTCTTTAAAGGCATTCTTTCACTTCATTCTGTAATACCATATAAGGTGAGTATTGCTATCTCATTCTACATGTTAAGTAATTCGTTTGAACCTCCTGAGTGTGTTTCTGATTCCAAAGCTGAACCTTCTGACCATTATGTGCCTTTTAGCTGCCAGGGTGGAAAAGCTTCATTCTGGGCACTTTTGAAAGCATTACTCATCTCTCCTAATTTAAATATCATTTGCAAGATTACAAGTGTCTGATACCCTCTGTTCAGTGTATGAGGCAGATCATGTTTTGGTACTTATCTGTTGCCTTGTCCATCCATCCATCCATCCATCCATCCATCCATCCATCCATCCATCCATCTATCCATCCATCCATCCATCCCATTTCATACACATTTTTCAGGTGACTGACATGCTTGTTACTGCATGTGGGATCAGTTTCCTTCTTGTAAATCTGAGCAGGAGCTTACACAAGCAGAGCGTGACAGATTCAGTCTTTTCTGGCTCCCTAAGCTATGGTATGAAAAGCTTCTGTGCTCTCTCATTTGCTACATCTTATTAATGGTCCCAATGATGAGAGAGAAACACCGAGAAAGGAAGGGAAAGAGAAGTGGAAAGGAAAGGAGAGAGTGAGGGGTATTCAATTTGGAACTAGCACAAAGTAGATAAGGTATTTATTATTGTTGTTGTTGTTATTTGTTCATTCATTTATTTGTTTGTCATTGCTGGGGATCTCATTGAGGACCTCATGCATGGTGGCCAAGTACTCTAAAAGTGAGTTCTACCTCTCAGGAGTAAGATTTTAAGCAAGAAGTAAAATAGATAGTTTTACATGGATATAAGATTATTTGGCAGAAATAAAGGGGGGAGTGATCAAAGCCTGAAGCAAGAAAGACATGGAGCACAGAGTTTCAGGAAGAGTGCTTTGCAGCACATTTGCTTATGTGGCACATGCACAGCTTTTAGTGCTGCTAACAACATGGTTAGTTACAATTGATGGGCTCTGTGAGAATTTAAGACATTTCTAAGAATTTAACACATAGCACATGTCACAGAAGCCACAGCTGTAAGATAGGAAATATACATGCGTAAAGATATAAGCAAAACCTGCTCAGTCCATTTAGTGTTACTTGTGCATATATGATTTCAGGGTTAACCATGTGGTATTGGATAGCCAGTTAGTGGGCTTATCCCCCAGGATGGTGATTTCTACTCTCAGCCTTTCTTAGTTGCTTTGTAGTTCTTTTACTAGGAGTGGAGGCCCATGAGTTTCCCCCTTTCAGGGTAAGCATGCAATTCATGGTGTACTTGTTTGGGTCTTGTTTAGGCAGACATACTGCTGAGGTTTCATGGCTGAAGCTTCCCTGCCATTTTTAGATGACACAGTCTCAGAAGATTTCCCATTTCTCTGGCTCATCCAGCCATTCTCCCCCCTCTACCTCACTCTTTCCTGAGCGTTAAACACAGGGCTTCTATGGTAGATGTATTCACGGGAGCTGGGCACCTCATGATTAGTTCTCTGCATTTGACAGGTGGTTTTCCGAATGGCCTTTGCCTGATGCAGAGAGAATTATTCTGTGAGTAGCAGGACTAGTATTTAGAGTGTAGTTAGGAATTTTCCTGATTTGGTATAATGGATGTGTAAGGTTCTGCTTCAAGATTCATGATGTCGCTAGCCCCAGGAAGTTGGATAGACTTCCAATGCCAGGCATGATTTTCCACCTGTTGAATGGGTTCAAGATCCAATTAGACAGCTGTAGGTTGTCACCAATATGTATGTGCCACTATTACAACATAAGGGCTATCTTGCCAAGGTTTGTTATTGGCATGTATCATAGGTGTCACAGCTGAGTAGGACTATTGGTGGCTTCCTTCTCTTGGCTGCTTGCATAGCACTTTCTAGTACCATGAAACTATTCCTCAGAGAGTAGGTTTTCAGGTCATATACAGCTTGGAACCTCTGAGTCCTCTGTCTGAAATGAATGTTGTTTTAGCAACAGGGACTTACCTTCCACCTCTGAGAGGCAGCCAAGGGCAATGGCAGTAGTCTGTACTGTTTTGGGAATCTCTTGGGTTCCCCTGGTCTACAACTCAAAGTGGGTTTTTTCTTGCCTGGTGCTGGGGTTTTGTCAGGATGTCTGTGACTCTTGGTGGGAAGCATTGTCATCCCAAATGGTATAACGTCATTACACTATACATGTATATGAAACACAAGTACTATGTGCTATATGTAATTTTAGGTAGTTAAGAAATAATGTGATTCATTGGAGTTTTTATTATGTATTTTTAAAGATTGTAGTTTAATTACAGCATTTCTCTCTTCCCTTTCTTCCTACTAAATCTTCTCGTATTCCCCTCCTTGCGCTCCTTCAAATTCAGCACCTCATTTTTCATTAATTGTCATTGCATGTGTGTATGTATTTGTGCATACACAGATATTCCTAAATATTACCCATAGAGTTCCTACAATGTCACTTGTTTTCAGGGCTGACCATTTGGCACTGGAAAGCCAGTTGGTGTGCTCTTCTCCCACTTCCAGCTTCTCCTTAGTTGTCTGTAGTTCTTTATGTATGGTTGAGGACCCCTGGGCTTTTCCCCATTCAGTTTGGCATGTCCATTGATGTCATCCCGTGATGCTCACATTTGTGTGATCATGTTGGCAAGACTTCGTGGGTACAGCTTCTGATGTTACTTGGAGATACAATCCTACAGTAAACTTCCCTATCTTCTGTCTCTTACACTCTTTTTGTCCTCTCTTTCCTAGTGATCCCTGAGCTGGGAGGAAGGGTTGTGATGTACATGTCCCATTTAGACAGAGCACTCTGCAGTCTCTTAATTCTTTGCAAATTTTGGGCAGTTGTTGGTCTCTCTGTTAATTTCAATCTACTGCTAAAAGAAGCTTTTTGGGGGAAGGTTGAAGGGCACATTTATCTATGGGAGTTGGCCATTAACAATGACAACTTATACCCAAAGGAAGAAACACATAGGCCAACTTCTAAGTGTGCACCTGAGAACTAAGGAAGCCTGAGGAGGACTGGGGTCTGAGATCTGCACTATGCTATAGTGTAGCATTAGGCCACACAGGGCTTTGAACAAATTGTAGCTCCTCTGCTGTTGATCTTTTTTCCCACAGACAGGGTTTCTCTGTATTGTTTTGTCTTGAACTCACAGAGATCCACCTGCCCCTGCCTCCTGAGTGCTAGGACTACAGGCATGCACCACTAATGCCCGGCTGCTGCTGATCTTTTGACCTATGAACTTCCATAGACATTTACTCAGCAGGTCTAGGACCTGTCAGTTCTTCAGGTTTGCAGCTGATGGCATTTGTGTCACCTGTGGATAGTACAGAGCTTTGAACCCAACATGGCTAAAGAGAGACTTTTCTAACTCCTCAATAATGAAGTCAGTCAAATTTGGCAATATTGCTGTCAGAAACAACAGATAGGGATAATGAAACACTCTGTAATTATTTTAATAGACTAGAACACTTTGTGCTAATAGTCTATAAGGCTGTCTTTCACTGAATTTAGGGGGAAATGGTGAAAAAAGATTTTAAAAGATTTTAGTGTAGAAGGATTCATCATGTAAGCAGCCTTATTTCATGTACCCTTAGACCTCGTGTGGTGCTTAGGTGCTGAGAATAGGACTTAGTTAACTGAGTTGTTTTTAATGGGCATCCAGTCAGGGATGCAGACACTGCTGGGTCACCTTCCACTCTGTGTATGATGGATCTAGACTCTGACAATCTGACTTTGATACTGCATGAATAGAAGTTGAGAAAATGCAATAAAATATGTATAGAAGCAATCTAAAGAATGATTTTGGAGCTAAGAGTGGTGGCACACATCTTTAGTCCCAGCACTTGGGAGTCAGAGGAAGGCGGATCTCTGTGAGTTCGAGGCCAGTCTGGTCTACAGAGGGAGTTCCAGAACAGTCAGAGATGTTATACAGAGAAGTCCTGTGTCAAAAAACCAAACCAAACAAACAAAACAACAACAAAAATGAGTGTGGTGTGTATGCCCGCTTCAAGTGAACTGGAGTACAGCTTGCCTTTCTTAGGACAGAGTATGCACTCCAAACTCAAGGCTTGGCTTGTTTGTAATTTAATGAATACTTGAAAAATAGAGCATACACAGAACAGGAATATATGTAGTCTTACATAAAATGGATTATTTCACAATTAAGAGATAACTGTGTGTGTTTTAAAAAATATTTTTATATGTATGTGTATGCACTAATGTATATATGTGCATTGCCTGAGGAGGACAAAAGACAGTGTTAGATCCCCCAGAGCTAGAGTTACAGACAGTTGTGAGCTGCCATGTGGGTTCTGGGAATTGTAGCCTCTATAAGAGGTTGCCTCAGTAAGAACAGCCAGTGCTTTGAGCCACCAATCATCTCTTCAGCCCTGAGCTAATGTGTCATAATAAGACATAAGAACATAATATATTTCATAGCACTGTTATGTTCATGGAGAGAACAAAGGTGCATTAGCTCAGCTGAAGACTTGGGATAAAATGCTGAGAGCTTCCGGACCACAGATCCTACTTTTGCTCTCACTGTCCCTGTGACTCAGGCATTTAGGGTGCAAAGTATGCTTCAGCTTCATTACCTGTAACATACATCCTTAAGAACAAAGGCTGTTATTGGGATTAATGGGCAAAAAGCAACCAAGAACAATTATTGGCTTGGGTTTGACAGAGTTAGATATTTCTATTTTTACAAGAAGAGCAAGAAGTCACTTTCAAAATAATGCAGACTTAAAATATTTTATAATTTAATTAAAATAAAATCTCATAATCTCCTCCCTGTATCTTCTCCTTCTTATTCTTGCCACGTCTACCTACCTTTCTCTTCCAAAGTCATGAGCCTCCACTTCTTAACCATGGTTGTTATATATATTCACATATACAGATATATGTGTATACA
Organism: Cricetulus griseus; assembly: GCF_003668045.3. Lineage (NCBI taxonomy): Eukaryota > Metazoa > Chordata > Mammalia > Rodentia > Cricetidae > Cricetulus > Cricetulus griseus. The sequence goes on from NC_048596.1 coordinate 157,219,428, forward strand.
TGAATAAACATATAAATAGAACCTGCTGTGTCCATTCAGTGTTGTCTGCATATACAGATGTAAATAATTTAAAAAGTTCTCAGGAACAGAAGTTCTGAGCCTGCTAAATTGTGTATGGACATGTTTTCTTCTTCTTTTTATTTCAATCAATAACAAAGAACAAATGTAATTGAGGAAATGAAACTGTTGGTGATGTTAGATAACCTCTGCATCTTTGGCTCCTACATCCACATAATCAACCGATTGGAAATGGGCTATATTTGGTTAAAAATTGCATCTGTATCAAACATGTATATATTTTTATCTTGTCATTAACTAAATGACAGAATATAGAGTTTACTCACACCCATCTGCCTTATGTTTGATATTGCATAGAACCTAGACAAACTTATAAGTGTACAGGATCATATGTAGGTTATATGTAAGCATTATGTCGTTTTATGTATGGGACTTACATAAAGTTTGTGGATTCACAGTGGTTCTGGAAGAAACCTCCTGCACATATCATAGGATATTATTTTAAATGTGTTGGAAGTTAATAACATAGAGATTTTTTAAAAGAATAGGATGAAAGATTAGAACTGAATTTTTTCTACCATCCTTCTTTCTATGCTTTAAATGTGGAATTCATCCTTGTTTTATTTCTGCCTGTATCTGGCATGGCTTGAGTACACCTATCCAAGGGTCTGGCCTTAATCATTTCCTTCGTGCTTTCTCATTAGTGACTCCTGATATAGCTTTAATTATGGGTTACAAACAAAAGGGTTTCCTGTCTGATTGCTTGTAGGTGGATACAAGCAGGTATTTAGCCTTTTAGAAACTCCTATTTATACTCTCTCTCTCTGCAGTTTAAGTGTAAAGGCTCCTAAATGTAGTCTGCAACACTAAAACTCTGTTTAGTTTATATTTTCTTTTTCTGGGCTAGTTATTTTCTATGCTAATAAGCATGGGAAATTACACAGCAATCTAATTGGTAGTATGTTTAGTAAAATTTGCAAAAGCAATTAATTCCAGAGATTATCATACTGTCAATCTGATTCTGTTTCCTTGCTAAAGTTGTATAAATTAAAAAAACACAAACATATGCACTGTTCAGTATTATGCAAATATGTTTTAAAAACTGAGTAGTGTGTATACTTTGTTATACTGAAAATGTTTTTTTCTAGAGAATAATGTTCTGTTCCTGGGGCTGTCTTGAAAACTTGATTCTACAGTTATAGATGGTAATGAATTCTGCATTTTTATTTCTTCCTTATGTTGTTTCAAATTGGGAATCATTAAGAACATCCACTTGTGCCACTTGTGAGAGCTGTGGACAGAGAGCTATGATGACAAGGGTACCTAAACATTTTTTGAGCCATAACAGGCCTGTGGAAAAGCAAATACATCTTAAGTGTACAACTTTGTAATTTGTTTGCCAAAGGGGGCAGAACTGACTTAAATGCCAGGTCAATAAAATAAAACATTTTCAGCAGCCCAAAGGCTCTCTTTAAGTTTCCATGGTCACTATGCTCTGCGTTTCCTCCATGTTTTAAGTCAGTGGCTACATGTAATCCTTGGCACACTCAGGGCTATACTATAATAACTTGAAAATATCCTAAGTTGAAAGTGCCTCACACACACACTGCTTACTGAGCAGTACACCCCAGCAATGTAATGCACTCGAGGGCATTTGCTGCCCTCACTATATCCCATGTAACCATGGAGCCCACCCAACACCACTAGAGAGTACCACACTGCAAACCACAGGTGCACAAAGACCAGAATTCAGAGTGGACTTTCTACTAGGGAGTGTGGTTCCATAGCTCCATGAAGTTGGAATTTGCAGGAGGCACTCTCTGTGCCTGTGGAGCCTCTTAGGAGGAAATCAATCATTAAGGATTAGAACAATGCCAAAGGATGCCATTGAGCTATCGTCACAGGGGCTGGTGAGATGGCTCAGCAGGTAAAGACACTTCTTCCCAAGGCTGGTGACCTAAATTTGATCCTTTGCACCCACATGCTGGAGGAGAAAAATCAGCTCATTCAAGTTGTCCTCTGACCTCCTTTCCATGGCACAGAAGCCCTCCTCCCACCAAACAGACAAATAAGTGTAATTGAAGAGTATTTTGTTGAAGCAAAATACACTGATTACTTCCCTATAAGCCTCATCTCTAAATCATTCCAGGAGTCAATGTTTCACTATTTAAATTTTAAGAAGACACATTTGGATGGTGAGAAAAAAGTTATCTGTGGTACAAACATCCTTGTATGTGATTTCTTGCCTTTAACATTGTATGAGACATTCATCCACATTGTTCATGTAAATGAGCTTTCTTCCTTCTTAATATATACCATTTAATTGTATTAAATATCTTATATGTCTGTTCTGTTGACAGGGATTTAGGTTACTTAATATTTTCCTGATATGAGTAGGACTCATATGAATATGTCTGTATGTAAGTTTTTGGAAACCATAGGATGCTTTATCATGGCTATAAGCCTTAGCATGAACTTGCTCAGATAAGAGTTGCACAATATCCATAAAGTTAGTAGACTCTACCATTCTAGTTTTTAAGGAACTCTACCCATTTCCATGCCTTGCCACCAGGCTACAGCTATTCCATTTTTCCCACATTCTTGCTCATTCTTGGCAGTAACTTTCATTTTTATATATCGAGGGCAATTTTTCTTTATGTAGTTCATCTGATATTTTATCTTGCATTTCACAGGACTAACAAATTTGAGGATTTTGTAATATTATTGTTGAAAAGTCAAGTGCCTTCTTCGGTGAAGTTTCTATTTATCTATTTTCCATTGTTTTTATCAAGTGGTGTGCCTTTTTCTTATTGTTTGTAGAAATCACTTTATACATTCTGAGTAGGAGCTATTTGTCTGATATGTGTATTAGAAGTGTGTTCATACTCTGTGGCTTGACATATCATTCTCTACTTGACATTTTTTGATGATGACAATATTTGTACTTAAATACAAGCAAATTTATTATGGATTTCCATTGATGCATCAGTTGAATGATGCTTAAGAAATCACTGTCTACCCCAAAGAAAATAAAAATGACATTTTCTTTTAAAGTCACTAGCTTATCTTATCTTCCATGTACTAGATCTATAACCCTTGCAGTGGAGGTTTGGTTATATGAGTCAGAATTCCTTTTCCTCCAAACAGATATTTTGTATTAAGATTGCTCTCCCTCCTACAAATTTGTGTATGTTTGTTTCTGGACTCTATGAGAAGATGTGTGTATACACACAAACAAATTACTGTCTTAATTAGCAATTATTCTAATAAGCTTTAAAAATTGATTTTTTTGTGTGTGTATGTGTGTAGTGTCTATGTTTGATTGGTGTGTCTGTGAGTTCAGGAGTGTGCCATATATAAGTGAAAGTCAGAGGATAACTTGGGGAGTTAGTTTTCCCAATATATGTCTTTGGGTGCCTCTCTTGCTTCTTGCCTCCTCACTTCTAACTGATCTTTATAACGAGAGTGAAGACAATCCGTAGTCTGTAAGGTTAAGATATCTTTATTCAGATAAACACTGGCCAAGCATAAGCCAGAGTGTGCCCAGAGGCAGCAGGCTAGGGAGGCCAGAGAGAAGGGCTCCCCGGTGTCTGATGCCCCCTTAAGAACTCCCCACTCGTCATCCTGAAACTCACCTGACCATGCCCTGACAGGCATAGTTAAGCACACCTGTAGCTAGCTCCTAGGAGGTGGGGTTACAGTGTCTCCCTACAATTCTCCTTTTAGTCTAAAAGAGGATTAGAACTTAATAGTGTAAAACATCCAAAATGAACAATCATAAAGGTGAAATACAAGAAGATACAATAATCTGCTATTGCACATCCTAACTATGTCTATTCCAGCTAAGCCCTAAAGTCATGTGAAAAGGGTGTCCAACTTGAACACATCCTTCCAATCCCAACTCTAAACAATAAGAAAGTTATTCCTAACTAGGCTTACACTGCCCTAATAGACAATAATGGGGAATGGGGGAGTAGCATCTTCCAAGTTACTTCCTGCTGAAACAGGACGATGGTAGCCTTGTGGGGCCCTGTGGGAAGAGAGTGTTAGTATAGTGAAAGTCTCTGATGGGTTATCTCCAGTCCATGTTAGATGGGATTTGCTTGATTGAAGATCTAGGTTGAAATCCTCAATTTGATTGAAGCCAGTACTTGAAGCCCTGGTTGGCGTGTCAGTTGAAGATGAGTAAGTAGGATCCAGTGCAGTCCAGGAGGTATGGCCCAATTCCTTTTCCAGAGCGTCCAGGGATTGTTGTCAGGCAGGTCTTCATTGCCTGTATGGGACTCAAACATAAATGTTAGCAGAGCAATGTTTGCTTGCATATGTATGTATGCTGGGAAAGGCAACCATGGGAAAATGACAATTATGAGAGGATGTATGCCTTGAAGGAAAGAGCCAAGAAAAGACAAGAGATAGTCCTCAGATTCTTCATTTATTCTGTATTACATCAATTGGCTTCTTGAATAATACAGAAACTCTTAAATTTAGTTAAACAACATGCTAGGATTTTAGGGGAGGAAAGCCAAATCCAACTCTAAATCCAGCATTGACTTAATTGAATAGGGACTAGGAAGTGAAGAGAAATAAAGTTATTTGAGAGACAGCTATAAAGTTTACCGTATGGCACATTCCTTTTGTTTGATGGTTATAGCTACCTTCTTTTCTTTAAGTATCTACCCATGCAGTTTCCTTTGACTTCTGGAGGTGAATTTTTTCTGTGAAGATAAAAACAAAGCACTTCCTTTTCCTTTGGGAGGGTTTCATTTAGTTTATGAGATATACCTCAGTAAATTCCTTCTCAGTCGTCGAGGTTGTCTTTTTCAACTGAAATCTTGATCAATTTTGATGGTATCCAAAGTTTTTCTTCTCCTGTGGAAACAAATGTAAAACCCCTATCCCAATGTAACACATGTCCAGGCTTCCATACCGAGGTCAGTACATCTTTGAAGTACACTGGTTGATTCAGTTCATCAGTTTTTTTCCGTAGTCCAGTGTCTTTCCGAAGCTGTTTGTCCTTTGTCATTGGCATTAAGAAAGTTTAGTGTCAATAAAGCATTATGCAACCTGTGTTTGGGGGGTTTTGACTTACCAGCTTGTCTATGGATCATCTCCTTAAGCATTCTATTAGATCTCTCAACTACTGCTTGTCCTGTAGGATTGTGTGGTATACCGGTAGCATGCTTTATGTTATAATATTTGAAAAAATGTTCCAATTTTGTAGAGACACATGCTGGAGCATTGTCAGTTTTTATTTGTGCAGGTATACCCATAACTGCCATCACCTCTAGCAGGTGTGTAATACAAGAATCAGCTTTTTCAGTGTTGAGAGCGGTAACCCATTGGAACCCTGAGAATGTGTCTATGGTATGATGCACATATTTCAAATTTCCAAATTCTGTAAAGTGAAAGACATACACCTGCGACATCTTATTCCTCTGAATGCCTTTAGGATTACAGCCTGCTGGCAGTGGAGTTTGGTTATAAAAGGAACAAGTAGGACAGTTTCTCACTATCTCCTTGGCTTGTTGCCAAGTGATGGAAAAGTCCTTTTTTAAACCTTTGCTATTTGCATGATGTTTTTTATGAAATTCTGAGGCTTCTAGCACAGTGCCAATTGATAATCAATCAATCTTGTCATTGCCTTGTGCTAGTGGGCCTGCCAGACCCGTGTGGGATCTGATTTTCATAATGTACAGAGGATTACTTTTGTTTCTGATTGTTTCCTGTAATTGTAAGAACAATGAGGTTAATTCATTATTAGCAGGGAAGAATTCTGTGGTCTCTATGTGTAAGACGACTCTCTCTGTATATTGGGAATCAGTAACTATGTTAAGAGGTCCTGTGAAATCCATAAGCACCATAAGAATTGCATATAATTCTGCCTTCTGTACAGATGTGTACAGGCTTTGAACTACTTTACTTACCTCACCTGCTTTATAACCTGCCTTACCTGATTTGTTAGCATCAGTGTAGAAAGTAAGAACTCCAGAAATGATAGTTTGCCTTACAATGTGTGGAAGAGTCCAGACTGTCTTTTTTATGGGTTTAATTCTGTCGGTTTTGGGATAGTTGTTGCTAATTGTTCCCCAAAAGTCGGTAAGAGCTATTTACCAATATTCATTATCCTTCCATAAGGAGGAAATTTCATCATTAGTTAAAGGTACTATAATTTCTGCTGGATCTTTTCCAGTCAGCTGACGAAGTCTTAATTTGTTCTTTAAAATCAAATCAGAAATCTTTTCTATATATGTCTTTAACTTTTTATTCTGTTTATGTGGCAGAAATATCCATTCTAATATAGTGTCTTCCCTCTGCATCAGAATTCCAGAAGGATATTCTCTGAATGGCAAGATGACCAGAATGCAATCTAAATCAAGGTTTATCCGATCTACATGAGCATCCAATATTCTGTTTTCTACCCATTGTAGTTCTTTTTCTGCCTCGGCAGATAATATTTGTGGACTGTTGAAGTCCTTATCACCTTTCAGCGCCATTTTAAAATGTTTTAAGTCATGATCTTCTACTCCAATAGTCTTCTGTAATTGAGAAATTTCTCCTAGTAGCCTCTGAAGACTATTAAGAGTTTGATAATGATCCCTTCTAATTTGCACCTTCTGTGGCCTAATTCTTTGTAAGTCTATCTTTTAACCTAAATAGTTAATAGAATCGCCTCTTTGTGTCTTTTCCGCGGCTATTTGTAACCCCCATCTAGGCAAAACTTCCTTCACCATGTCAAACATATGTTCCAAAGTTTCCTTATTAGAATCCGATAAAAGAATATCATCCATATAATGATAAACAAGAGATTGTGGAAATTTTTTATGAATTATTTCCAAAGGTGGTTGTACAAAGTGTTGACATAAAGTAGGACTATTTAGCATCCCCTGAGGTAAAACATTCCATTGATATCTCCGAACTGGCTGTGAGTTATTAAGAGTTGGTACAGTAAATGCAAATTTCTCTCTATCACTTTCTTGTAATGGTATAGTGAAAAAGCAGTCTTTCAGGTCAATTACTATGATCGGCCATTCTTTAGGTACTAAGGAAGGCAGTGGCATTTCAGGCTGTATAGAGCCCATAGGTTGAATTACCTTATTTATTGCTCTCAGCTCTGTCAGCATTCTCCAGTTACCTGACATCTTCTTGATAACAAACACAGGAGAATTCCAAGGGCTGGTAGACTCCTCTATGTGACCAGCCTCCAGGTGTTCCTGTACTAACTTTTCTAGAGCCTCTAGTTTCTCAGATGTCAAAGTCCATTGCCCAATCCAGACAGGTTCATCTGTAAGCCATTTTAATGGCAGGGCCTTTGGTTCCTCTAAAGGTCTATCATTTGTATTTAGTTTCTGTACAGCCTGGATAGTTGGTAACCATTTTCCATAGCATCTTACCTGATCCTTCCTACTATCCAGTGATTTTCTATAATTTGTATCTGACATTGGAGGGATGTTAATTTGAGTATTCCATTGCTGTAAGAGATCAAGACCCCAGAGGTTAATAGCTATATTTGCTAAGTAAGGTTTCAGTCTCCCTTTCTGTTCTTCTGGTCCAATGCAGACCAGGGCATGGTCAGGCACACCTGTAGCTAGCTCCTAGGAGGCGGGGCTACAGTGTCTCCCTACAGACCTTGAGCTTCTCAGTGTTTCTCCTGTCTCTGCTTCCTGAATTGTAGATATGCACCTCACATCTGGTCCTGTCTCTGCCCCCTGAACTGTAGATGTGCGCCTCGCATCCGGTCCTGTCTCTGCTTTCTGGACTGTAGATGTGCACCTCACATCCAATTCTGTCTCTGCTTCCTGGACTGTAAATGTGCACCTCACATCCAAGTTTTACATGAGTTCAGGATCAGAAATCAGGTTGCTAGGCTTGTATGGCAAACATTTCAGTGAGCTGTTTCTTGACCTTTTAAGTTTTGATATGTGAAAAATGTAAGAATTCAAAGTTCTTTTTTATTGACTAACATTGACTTGGGTAATCTTTGTCCTTACATTTCTGAATAAATGTTTGCTTATTGATTCTTTTTTAGTGTAAAAGAATGAAACAACCAAACTAACATGACTAAGAATTGACTGTGAGCATCCTGAATGCATGAGTCAATTTTAGGAGGATAACCATAGCACAGAGGGAGCCTTCTGATGCATGGGCATGGCATGCCACTCTCTGCTCGTTCACATGCTTTCTAGGTCTTTGATATAGAAGTTATAAGCATGTCTTGTTACACTTATTCCAAATTTAGTTTATTATTTCATCCCAAGTGCCATAGCTTCTGTTTTGTTATTTATTGATCATTTTATAATAATTTACTTTTATACAGTGACTCTGAGCTCAGCAATTTTTCTAGGTTTGCAAATTAAACCTAAATTAATAAATAAAATAAATTAATTTATTATATAGGTGAGCAAGTGTCCTTGTGGTATGATTGAACATCCTTTGGGCATATGTCCATAAGTGATAGAGCTGGGTATTGAGGTAGATGGATTCCCAACTTTCTGAGAAACTGCCATATTGATATCCACAGTGGTTATAAGTTTGGAACTCCCACTGGCAATGGAGGAGTGTTCCTCTTGTTCCACGTCCTCTTCCACATAAGCTGTCATTTGTTATTTTGACCTTAGCCATTCTGACAGGTGGAAGATGGAATCTTAGAGTCATTTTGATTTTCATTTCCCTGATGGCTAAGGATGTTGAACATTTTTAAAAGTAATTCTCAACTGTTTGAGAGTCCTCTCTTGAGAATTCACTGTTTAGATCTTTACCCTATTTTTAAATTGAATTATTTGTGGGGGTTTTTTTTGGTGTCTTGTTTCTTGAGTTCTTTATATATCTTAGAAACCAGCCCTCTGTTGAATGTAGGGTTGGTTGGTAAAGATCTTTTCCCATTCTGTAGGCTGCCATTTTGTCCTTTTGTCAGCATCCTTTGTGTTACAGAATCTTTCAGTTTCATGAGCCAGAGGGGTCAAGGACATTGCAAGAAAACCCACAGAATCAACTAACCTGGGCTCATAGGAGCTCACAAAGTCTGAACCAGCAACCAGGAAGCCTGCATGGGACTGTCCTAGGCCCTCTACAGTTGGTAGCTTGGTCTACTTGTGGACTCCTAACAATGGGAACAGGGTCTGTCCCTAATGTTTGGATGGCTTTTGAGAACCCATTCCTCATACTAGACTGCCTTACCCTGCCTTAACACAAGGGGAGGTGCTTAGTCCTACTGCAACTTGATATATCATGCTGTGTTGATATTCATGGGAAGACTGCCTCTTTCTGAACAGAAGGAAGGAGGAGTGGATTTGTGGGGGGCAGAGGGGAAGTGGTAGGAGGAAATGGGAGAGAGGTGACAGGGGACATTGTGGTCAGGATGTAAAATAAATAAAAAATTTCATTAATCAAGCAACAAGAAAAAAATAAATTGAAAGTGTACCTTTACATGGATAGATGCTATTAAAGCAGAATGATTGTTTGTTCTCTGACTTCATGCGTAACACTCAAGGAAATGACTCTGCCATTCTGGTCTAGCTTCCTCATCTATAAAATAGTGACATCAGCTATGTTAGTTTTCATTCTCTTTTATAGGGTGGGTTGATGATTGGCTAAACTGAGGTACTTTCAGATGTGGTCTTGGAGTTTCAGGAGGGGACAACATTCATAGGATCCCATTTTCAGGCAGGGTAGTGGGTGGTACCACCCTACTCAATATTTCCATTCTCCTTGTTGAGGACATTTAATAACGTCCATATCCTTTGCACTCCTCCTATTGGCTGTGGGGATGACAAGAATCTGTCTCAGCACCATCTCTGTGTACAAACCCTTGTTTTACACATCATACTGCTCCCATGATGTGACAAGGGCTTCTAAGTCTAATTTTTCTGAGAATCTTGACTCTTCTTGAATCCGAGTCCTGAACATTTGTTTCTCCTCTTCCCTTCATGTCATTTTCCTATGGATAATAAGCTTAAGGAGAATGGGAATGAGAATTTTATGTTGATCTTTTCCTCTTCAGTTGTCCTTGCTGTTTCACACCAATGTGACAATACACCCAACCCAATCAACTTAGAAGAAAGAAAAGTTTATTTTGGCCTCCTGTTTCATAATTTTGGTTCTGTACTTACTCTGCTCTTTCTTTAGGCCTGTGTCAGGGCAATATGTCACGATGAAGGGTGCATGTTAAGGAATGCCTGTTTACCTCATGGTGGCCAGGAAGGAGGCAGGGGAGGGTTATGTCATTTAGGGTTCTGATATTCCTTCTAAGGACAGGATCCCAATAACATAAGCTCTTTCATTCTCTCATGTCATGTCTTAAAGGTAAAGGTGACACAACTGCCCAGTAAAGCTGCATATGTAGCTTTGGGGGGAGAATTCCAGATCCAAACTATTAACCCTTAAGGCCAAGGGATGGAAATAACAACTTGTACTTCAGTCTTTTGTTTCTTTTATTTTGAAGTTTGAACCCATGGTTGAGTTCTACAACTTCTAATATTTTTATGTAAAACTTGTTTTATCTCTAAGTAAAGCCTGACATTGCTTTGGGTCCAGAATTCTTGCCAGATGTCAAAACCTACACTATCTCTTTTTCAGCTTATCTTTTAACAATCTTAATTCTCCCTGAGGCAAGTGCTATCCCTGGCAGAAAAGCAGGTCAAATGCAGACTGTCTTTAGATATATTCCTGCCTAGTAGCATCCTTTTGTGTGGTACTGTGACTTCTTCCATGCTCTTTTGTTTTCTGTGTCTTTTTATCCTATAGGTTTTTGAAGAAATTTTATAATTGATGTGACAAAATAAGGCCTTGCTATGCAATTGTTCTCCTAAGACACGGTGAGTTATTCATGCTACACAAGTCAACTGTTTCATTTGTGTTAATATTCAATCTGTACAAAGTGGAATACATTTATTACCGATTCTTTTGTGCATTAATCATTGGATTCAGTGGCAAAGGAGGTCAGCGATAGGCATAGTATACAAATGCCCTTGAGGAAATTGCAATAGTTGGAGAGACACAACAATGCAAGGAGGCAAAATAAATTGCAGGTGTTGACTGTAATTTCTGTACAGTGGTGGCAAATGATACAACCAATGGAGTCCAAACTACCTGTGGATCATTTTGTGGGAAAGTGGGTATTAAAGTTTTGACTGGTGGTAAATTTGGATAGTGACGAGAAGAAAGACCCGAGTCACAAGCAGAAGGAGCTGTTACTAAGAATGGAAATGTGTGTGTGGTGTGTGTGTGTGTGTGTGTGTGTGTGTGTGTGTGTGTGTGTGTGTGTGTGTGTGTGTAAATGTGTGTGTGGTGTGTGTGTGTGTGTATGTGTGTGTGAGAGAGATAGAGATAGATAGATAGAGAGAGAGAGAGAGAGAGAGAGAGAGAGAGAGAGAGAGAGAGAGATCATGGCAGTCACTTGGGACTCTGCCTGGTAGAGCAGGAGCACTACATTGGAAGAATGATAAAACATTCATGGAATGACCATAAAATGAAATAAAATACAGTATACAATAGACAGGCAACTTTTAGGTATTTTCTTGTAGGTGAGCAAGAATTGTGAAAAACTAATACTAAAAAGTGTAAAATAGTTAGAATTTGACCCCTTACAGCAGTGGCTATCAGATAGTCACATGATTTATGAGCATTATCACCCTAGAGAAATTCCCCATTACTAAGAAAGGAATCAGATAAGTCCTACATCTCTAAAATAAAAGGGTTTTGAGGTTTGCAGAGTATGGGGAGATTTATTTGGAATGAGCTGAGAATGTGCTAGAAATCTCTCTCTGTGTGTATGTGTGTGTGTCGGGGGGCAGGGGGGGGTTGTTTCCCTATTGGTGCAGGTTGGTATGAGGTGCTACAAGGAGAGCTTAATTCTGTCTCTTAAAGTTCAAAGGAGAGAGCAGAAGCAGTAGCTTGGTTTCTGATAAAGAAAAGGCAGAGAAGAGCCAGTGAGCAATTTACCATGCAGCCAGGAGTCAGGGGTGGCTGTGCAGTGCGTAGTTTCCTCTGGGAATCTTCTGAGTTACCTTGGAAACACATGAAGCCAACAACTGTATTTTGGTTGATGTAGGTCCCTCCTTAAGAGTGGTCCAGCAGCTAAACTAGTCTTGGTAGATAAAAAAGTTAGTGGGCCAGGCATTGGTAACACACGCCTTTAATCCCAGCACTCAGAAGGCAGAGGCAGGCAGATCTCTGTGAGTTCGAGGCCAGCCTGTCTACAGAGTGAGTGCCAGGATAGGCAGAAGGGATGCTGTTACCTTTTTATTTTTTCTGAGACAGTGTTTCTTTGGGTAGCTTTGGAGCCTATCCTGGCACTACCAACATCAACCAAAAATATGGTTGTTGACTTTTTTTTAGACTAAAAGGGGAATTGTAGGGGGACACTGTAACCATGCCTCCTAAGAGCTGGCTACCGGAATGGTCAAGGTGATGTCAGAGTTATGTGGGAGAGGTTTTAAGAGTAAGGGGATGCACATGGTAGCCCTTCTTTCTCCCTGCTTCATCGGCTTGCACTGGTCACTGTGTTTCCTGTCAGATGGCTAGGTGATCTGTAAGTAAGGCATATTCCCCAATAAATATACACTAATCTTATCTGTTTGCATATTGGTGAATCACCATTTATAGGCTTTGGTTGCAGCAATTCCTATGTCAGGTCCAAGGATGCAGAGATGATTGACGCAGCAACCTGGAGAAAAGCACCTGTAGCTGACTCAGCTTTAAATGCTTGCCAGACCCAGATCCCAAGTCCTCTTGGCTCAGTGTCCCAAAAGTAAACTCGCCATTTCTCTCCTCATTCTCGATTTCCTCTTTTGATTCTATCACTTGCTCCAGGGACATCAAAGATACAAAGTTAGCCATTTGGTAAGGAGGAAACAAAGAGAGCAGCAGTTGGTTTCAGCAAACTGGCAGGGTAGCTGTGGATTCCAACTCTGAAGAGAGAATAAACTTTAAATCACGTTTTTATACATATCTGGGTTTTGCTTTCTCAGTTAAGAATGTTTACTGTGAGCTAAAGGAACTTGATAGAAGCTTCTGGGTGGTAAGAGTCTAGGCAGAGCCTGATTCCATCACTGAAATGTCTCATTAGTTTCTTAAAACAACATCAAATTCTCACAGGCTGTGTTGTTTCAAGGAAGAAATTTATGCTCTGCCACTTCCAGTGCAGAAGTCCAAAGCTTTCTAGTTTCATTTCTGGTCATACATTCTCTATTTTCAAGATACACAGACTATGCTTGTGATTCAAAAAATGCTTCCTCTCTGCATGTGTGCGTGTGCACATGTCTACATGTGAGTGCATGTGTCTACACGTGTGAGTGCATATAAGTGTGTCTATGGGTAGGGGTCATGCTAGTAGAAATCAGAGAACAACGTTCTGCTGTTGGTCTCAGCCTTTTACCATGTTTAATACTTTGGAGCTGGGCTTCTTCCCTGCTGCACAAGACAGAGAGTTGACCAGCAGGGTTCTGAATTTCTGTCTCTGCCTTCCATCTCGCACCGGCATAGTGGCATTGAAAATCCCTGGACTAGGACATTTGACACTTCACTTGGGTTCTGGGATATAAATACAGGCCATTCATCATGGATAGCAATATTTGTGTTATTTGCATTCACTGAGCCATCTCCCCTGCCCTAAAATGGTATTTTTTTAAAAAAAATCCATTCTTAGGAGTGTTTCAGTTACTGCAATTGCTTATGTTTTGTCGCTTTCATCCCAGTGTTGCTGATTTTCCTCTAGAGAGTCTCAGTACAGCAGATCTTGTCATAGCAAAGTAAAGTAGTCTTCATGGTTTTTATACTTATACTTTTCAGTCTCCCCTGAAAGTTTGAATTTGTCTGCTTCTTGTTACTATAACATAATGAACGAAGACAGTTATTTTATAAAGTGAAGGTTTATCTTACTTCACCATTCTGGACGTGTCACTCCCAGGTAAAGTGGCTCCACAACATTCAACTGAAAAATTCAGCATATCATGGCTGGAGTAAGTGGTTAAGCCTATCCCTCACTCCAAGAGTCAGGAAACAAAGAGGAAGAGGATAGGAAGAGTTCCCCCAGTCTTTATAGAGATGCTCCCCACAAGGTAAGGACTTTCCACTAGACCTCATTTTCTAAAGGTTCCATAATGTCCCCATAGCACCTCCCTGGGAACCAACGGTTGAATACATGGGCTTCCCAGAGAGGGCATTCAATATCCAAATGACTCATTCTTCCAAGGGCTTGCTGTCTTGTGAGACTTTCATAGAGGAAACCACTTCTCTTTGTGTCTGTGTATGGATTGTGTTTTAGATTACTTTTGAAATATTTTTCCCATGGCATCATCTTCAGTTCCCTACAGTTTTCCTTTCAATGTATTATATGTTGTTTAGTGATGACAAGCTTACCTATTTCTTGGCATAATTGTCTAGATATATGCTTCTCTAATTAGAGCACACCTTTGTTCAGTTTAATTTTTGTTTATGGCAGTTTCTATTAAGTGTATGAGACTCCAACTTTCTGTAGGTGTTTCTAGAAGGGAATAAATACTTCTCCAGAGAGGACAAGTTTATATATGTGAAGAGAACCTTGAAACCTATCACAGTGTGTTGGAAGGCTTTTTTTACCCATAGAACTGAAGAAACTCAAGAAGAAAGTCTTCAGGATAGCACTTGATAGCTTATATGTGATCTTCCTGAAATATGGGTCCAACTTTATCACCTATCTGCCAAAGACCTAAACTGAGTGTTTCTTCACCTATCATGGAGTTTGATTCATCAAAAAGGAAATGAGATAATTTCCAGTGTGCTGTGGTGTAGTCATTCCATCATGCCTGTCTCTAGGATGTTGATTCTCAATGGGGTCAGAAGACTTCCCCGAAGCAGATAGTTGCTAATAATTGTAATAACTTCACCGATAATTGTATTCACTAATACTTTTTATGCTTGGCTGCCACTGCTTTCTGTCCTTTAGATTTATTTATCCCAATTAATCATCATACTAACTCTAGGAAGTAAGGGGCGTAATCAGTCCTGTATTGCAGAGGAAAAGTGAATGCATGCAGAGTTTAATTTACTTGCCCAAGTCCTCACACCTGGGAAGTGTGGAGATTGCAGCTAAATGATTACCCTAATAACGGCTGACATAGCCGATTATTTAATGCTGTTTTTAACTGTTAAAAATCCTCCAGTCATATAACTTTCTTAAATAATGAATTTAAAATTCTCACCTACTTACTTGACAGCCCTCTCTGCAAAGCTATTGCTCAGACCTGCATTTCTCATCGTCCAATCTGCGCATTGAGATAACGATGCAGTAAACTCTTTTATGGGACACTCCTTGAGATTGTAATATGCTCAGGGAGGGAACAAGATATATTTCCATAACTTCTGACTCATATAGAGTGCTTTCCTCTCTTTTCACAACACAGAAAAGCTTGGCAATCACATCTCATAAGGAGGGTAATCTGCAAATTATTTACAGTCACTCTATAATTTCTCATCTTTTCATTTCTATAGTAAGACACAGACTCTCATGAATATTTTACAGCCCATCCTCACGGGGAGAGGGGGTGGAGTAAGTTTGGATAATTGCAAATTTCATTCAGTCTTTTGTGTTCCCATAAATGTTGGGTCCCAACATGGCTTACAGTGTGTCTTTTGAAATGACGGAAGCTAATGCTTTCTCTTGCCAAGTACAAATCTTATTTCTGTGTGAGAAAAGGAGAGAATCAAAGAAAGCAGGCTGAGGATCTGTCACAGTCACCCATGAGCTCAGCTGAAGGAGAGAGAGGACCTTTGGGGAATTATTTGGCATTTAAGGCAAGTGGCTCCTGAGGCAGCTGCTGAATGAAGCTGAGTATCATGTTAAATGATTTCTTCTCTGACCTTTATTACTAATGAATCTTCTTTAAGAAGCATTTAGAGAGTAAAAGAAAGGTTGTTTTTATTAATCTTCTCTCTTTGCCCACAGAACCCAAAGAAATGGTGTCACCTGGCAAGAGAACTGCTGTGTTTTATGAAAATTCAGACGAAGGTAGTAATGCTTATTTAGAATTAATGCTTTTACAGTCTGTTAAGTACATGGAACTGTTGAGTTTCTTTGATGATTTTGAGTCATCAAATAGAAATTTATTTATTTGAAAAGCAGAAGGAAAGATTTGTGATGATCATCATATTTATAAAGTGGACAGTAAAAATTAAAATACAGAATAGCTTATGAAAAATTGTGGATAACCATTAATTTTTGATAGTTTTTCAATTATATGAACAAAATCTCAAGAACTTTGCATTTTTCTTTTTGAAAATAACTCAAGTTGGTGAACCATGTTTACAAATGGCAGGCAGAGAGAGCAGTGAAGATTCTGTTAGGATATAGTGAGGGGAGCTTATCTTTTATTTAAGCATTAGTCAGAAGGCTTTGCATATTAATTTTTGAAAATGCAAAAACATGTCAATACAGATTTCCAGAAAACTTCATCAAGTTTTGCAAAGATACTTTTATACAAAACACGTATTTTCTCTGCAAAGACTGAATTACATCACGAAGTTGTTGAATAGCATGCCTGATTATGCTAACAGATTGCATATTTAGCTGCTAAAATTTCAAATCGCTGTGTGATTTATTTACATATGTTGTCCTAAGAGTATGAAAACTCATGCAAATAGTCTAATGGCATATACATGAAAACAAAGTGAATAAAGATGAAGACATATAAAGTGTGTGTGTGTGTGTGTGTGTGTGTGTGTGTGTGTGTTTTGCAGAAAAATTTCAGATGGGTTAGAATTGTGAGCGAGTCTAGGTGTAGCTGTTGAATGATATACTCTCTTAGAGCCATACTGAGGTGTATTATATGGTAGCATACAAATTGGAGCTAATAGGATTTTATGTTTGATTAATTGTTGAATATACCAAACCCAAATGGGAACTGAAATTAAGATATAATTTTAAATTTAATGGACATCAATAGAAAAACTGTTTTTGAACTTTGATTTTCACTTGGCCCAAACGAAATCATTAAATTACATTATAGAGGAGGGTGTTCCCACTCATTTTGGGTCTTCCTTGATTCTTAAAAGGAGCAGAAAGCCCCTCTGCCTCATGAGAATTTCTTTTTATAGAGGAGATGTCTGAGTCATAGTCTTCTACTCAAGATTTATTGACATTAACATGTCTTCCAAACTTAAAAATTGTGCCTTGGCATGATTCCAAGGCTCAGGAATCCTCAGAAAACAGTGGGTAGAAAATGTATAAAGGTGGATGATGCTGTGAAATACTGTCCTCTGAACATGACATGGGTGTTGTATACATGAACTCACAATAATCACTCACCACAACCCCTGTACAAAATCAAACCCATTAAAAATTCCAGCATGAAGAAGGGCCGGCTCCTGAGATCGTACCCATAGCCGAGGAGCTAGTGGCAGTTGTAGACTGCTTGGACAGAATGTGTGCCAGTTTTCTACAGGACTATGACTCCTGATAGGCTGCCTGTGCTTCAGTGGATGCCCTGAAATGCATGCACACAGTTCCTGCACTAGGTCAACTCAGTGGGTTTATGAAAGAGTTTATGAAGTAGGGAGGGGAAAGAAGCCAGGGAGGGAAGGGAGGATCAGAGGGAGTGGGGGCTAGAAGATGTAATTTAAAATTTTCAAATACTTAATTAAATCACTTGATGGCTTCTTTTTGCTTACAGTCATTACCTGTGGGTCTCTAGAGAGGAATATAATAATAACTTATACCTAGAAAATATGCAGAAGATGCTGAAGTTGAGCTGAGTGATGGTGATGTGTGAAGAAGTCTTGGGGAGATGATAGACAAGAGCCTGTTGCAGGGGAGTCAGTGGAAGATGGTACAGTGGGGAAGGAGAAACATGCTGACTGGGGGAAGAACCAGTAAGCAGGGTGCTGGATCCAAGTGCTACTGGTATAAAAATACAGCATGAGGAAAAGAAGAACTTTTGAAGGTATGTTAGGTGATTTTTTCCCTTTACCATTTCTCAGATGTCTATACAAACTAATATATTCAATTTGTTAGATGTTTTTCTGATTGAGTGGTTATGTGGAGAAAAGTTGTTTGAATGTAGTAGAGGAAGAGTTAGGGTCAGGGAGGGAAGTCCTATCAGCGTGGTGAAATTAAGGCAATGAACCTTGCTTCTTTCCTTTTGTCACTCCACGGGGCTTTGTAGAGTAACAAAATCTAGGTTTTTGGTGGGACAAAATCCCCCAAGAAATCATAGTCTAAGATCTAATTTGCATTGGTGTCAGGGTGAGAGCAGGGTGCAGAGTGGCTTATGATGGGAGAACTGACATGGAGAAATGAGCTAATGTTATGATTTCTTGCTAGTCTTTTGGAGTCTTTTAACTAGGTATGCTTGCCTTATACATTATTACATTATTCCTCTTTGTTTTTTGCTTGTTTTCGAGATGGGGTTTCTCTATGTAGCCCTGGCTGTCTCAGAGCTCATTTTGTAAACCAGGCTGGACCTGAACTCACAGAGATCCACCTGTTTCTGCCTCCCGAGTGCTGGCATTAAATCATGGGCCACCACCAACACCCAGCTGACAGTATTCCTCTTAATATGATGAGCAATTGTGTGTAGATGCTTTGCCCCTGTTGGCTCAGGTGAGAAATGTACATGCAAATGTGTGTTTATGTATAATGGAATTAGTCTTAGATGATGACTGATATGCTCCTGTTTTGTCTAGGATTAACTGCCAATGGGGCCAAGAGTGCAACCTGTTGGATTAACAGGAAACACTATACTTGAGTGTTTTAAAAAGGATGTTTAAATAATTTTATATGAATTATTGCATTGTTACATTTTTGACATCTATTAGTTACATATTCCTAATTTTGTAATCCAAAAGTAGAGGCAATTTCCATTATTCAAGTCAAAATGCTCTTCTTCATGCATAGTGTGATTATACATATTACATAATATATAGTTAAAATAGAGTACATTGATGCATACTATAAGCTGTAACACAATAGTGTCAGGGTGAGATTTGTTTTCAGTTTCCACTAGAAGCCAGACAATAAGTCACTGGACAGCTTCACCAAAAACAGATTAAAAGTTATTCTCCCCACCCTCATTTTTACTATTTATATATGTATTTAAAGAATTTCATATAATGAGTACAATATATTTCACCAGCTCTATCCTTTCTCTTCCAACTCCTCCTATGTCCCTCCATATCTCCTTTCAAAATCATGTCCTCCTCTATAGGTGTATATTACATAAATAGAGAGGGACTGGCTAATATATTACCTACTGAGTCAGATTAGTGATGCTCACATGCATGTGAGGTAACATGCTATTTACTTGGGCATGAGCAACGTATCAGGGGGCTTGTCTTTCCCTTCAATCCCAGTGTTAGAGAGGTGGGGACAGCAGGGTGCTTTGTGCTTGCAGCCTAGCCAGAGGTGCTGAATCGGAGAACATCTGGCCCCGTGCAAAATCCTATCTCAAAAACCCAACGAAGTGGAGAGGGATACGGAGAGATAGCCATTGGGCTCTAGACTTCACAACCAGGCACACATACTTGCATGCATAGTGGCACACTCATGTATACACACGCATACACACACACACACACACACACACACACACACACACACACACACACACACACACAAATTACCCTTCTGAAATCTTTATCATAGTATAGGCCCCCACATCCTTGTCTGTCTTTGAGTACACTAATGTGTCATTTCTTACACACAGAATCTATCACAGCATCTTTGATTTACATTGGCTTGTGTATGTCCTTGTGCTTCAGTTCATATATATTTCTCATTTAATATAAAGGTATGTTTATAGTTTTTTTCTCTTCTCAATATAATTTTGAAAATATGTCTATTTGCCGTTGACTTTCACTCCAGTCTGTAAATATAGACACTCTTTAGATGAATATGCTTGTTCTTTTATTCTCTAATATTTCCACTGGAGGAATATTTAAAAGGCTAAAGGGTTCCTTTGTGCTACACAATCTAAAATTTAGCTATGCTTTGTATTAATCAGGCTTACCTTGAGGGAGCACTCTATTTTTATCACTTATTTTCCATGATAATAAAATCAGAGTGCAAATCCAGTGATTTATAAAGCCATGGGTGGAACACACTTTGGGCCATGGGGAGATGCCCTAATCCTATCTACCCATTGGCTGTGGGCCACATTGCACATGTCATGATGAAAAATTTAACCTGAGTTACTCAGCAAAGTCACTTTGGCCCAAGAGAAAAACCAGTGCTTTTGAGACCTGTTCCTGTTTCATATCTTACACAAAATCAATAAAAAGTAAATTATATTTATCTATTAATTTATCAATTTAATTTCTACCTGCTGTGTCCACAAATGCCTTAGCTGAAGTAGGGGGGATGTGCATCTAGAAATAGAGTATCTTTCCAACTTACACATGCTTACTCACACCTGAATGAAAAACTCTCTCTCTCTCTCTCTCTCTCTCTCTCTCTCTCTCTCTCTCTCTCTCCCATACACAAACACACACACAGTTATCTGTTTGGCTGTTTATATTTTCATAGAATCTTCGGTTTCTCCTGTGGATTCTATATCATCATTCATGTGAATGGCTAGAGACTCTTAAAGAAGGCCCCGACACTGGTTTTAGATTGCTTATACTTGTGGAATTACACTTGTAAGGGTTTCACGGCCATTTTGAATGTGCTGGTTTGAGGAAATGCAGGCTGAGAGGACACACACCATGCTCTATGGTAGGCAAGGATTCTACAAGGACACAAACACTGGGTGTGAAAGCTGGGGTGTGGTAGGCCTGTTTGATAAGCTGGGATACAATAAGATCTACTAGGTTAAATGAGAGCTTTTATGAGTTGGTGTTCCCATCATCAATACCAGAAAAGGACTAAGGGGGTTTGAGGTAATTAGTTTCTTTAAGGGTTAACAGATGTGTTAATTTCTATTTCGTCAGTTTTGAGGGACTAGTCAATTGAAATTTAGTACCTGGGCTGAAATTAATAGTTCATAATGCAGGCCTTTCCCATATATATGTGTTTCGATTTGTACAATGTTTATATATGTTCTATGTATTCTCTGGAGGGTCAGTATAGTCTCTCTTTCTAGATACATTAAGATTTTAAAAATGATGCCACTAGGTGTCAGCAACAACCTCTAAGGGTTCCTGTGACCTTTGTAACTTTTTAAAAAAGAAACTTTATATTGTACCTGAAAAGTTTATTTCAAAAGTTTAAGACCAATTCTGAACCATACAAAGTAGAATCATGAGCATATAAAGTCTTATGAGATTATTTTAAACTCATTTCTGCCCATAGTTACTGTAACCTGATGTTAGAGTCCTCCATGCATGCTCTCTGTGTGTTACATTATTGCATAAGCATTGGCTCCCTGGCTTTTATTTTCATTGTCTTTGTAGATGTGTGTTTTACAGCTATCAAACATCTGAAGACAGTGCAGCATTAATTTTTCAACACACACATCTGTGTCCTGTTCACTTACTAATGTCTAACAGGTTTAGAATCTGTTCTGTTATTGCATGGAACTCAGAATGTTTAGAAAGACAACACACAGAATTATGGGTGTTTCTCACTAACTGGAGATAAAATAGCATGGAACTAGAAAAAATTTATGTGTTCTGTGAATTTCAGTCTAAAATCTAGGCCTTAACAAGGTTAATAAAAATATATTATACTTTTATTTATGGAAGTTATTAAGAAACCATAGTTTGTTGATGTTCCATGGGTGGGATTTACTTAATGATGTGGTTATTATCTGGTCAGATTAAGCTCCATTGGTAAGACTCAGTCTAATATGTCAGCTATCTGGCACTAGGATCCTGCCATAGATGCCTTTCTGTCAACAAAGTTCCAAGCAGATTTACAAATAGTCAAAATGTAGACTGCTTTCCATTTCTCTCCTCCAGGAAATTTTGACATAAGTTGCATTTAAAAACATTCAACAGAAGCTGTCAAAGAAATATAAAGAGAACCTCTTTTCTGCAGAAAATTCTAGCAATGAGTATGCTAATGTAAAATTGTCTCTGCTTTTAAAGTAATTAAAATTGTGATAGTTCTAGCAGGTAACAGTAAGGTGGAGTAAATGGCTTAGTACACAGGCTAGAGAAAGAATTGCTCCACACTGAAGTTGTTCATCTGTGAGGTTTTAGTTTAACTTGTAAGAGGAACACTGAGTTTATCTGAGTTTGCATATCTATTTTAGAAGGAGAAGTAAAAGACCATGCCGAGATTTCCCCTAACGCTGTGGCTGTTAGTTTTAATTGTATTCACTGGTGATGAAATCATGCTGCAATTACTTGACCCATACAATGACCTCACCAGGAGTAGATACAGGGGGCAAGTGCTGTGGATATGTGAGAGGCACAACATTAGTCAACCTTGAACCTGGGGCGGAAGTATACAGCTTGCTGGTTCTGCAATGGCCCAGCCTGTGATTCTTTTATCTAATACCTTAAACAAGAAGTCAGTGCTGAGATCAGATGGCACATCTGTCTTCCATCTGTCTGCTTGTGAGGTATATGGGACAGAGAGGCTGCCAGTTTTAACCTGACTCTACAGTAAGCTAGTCTTGCTTCATATGTATGTATGTTTCTCCTTTTAAATTATAACTTTTAGCTGAGACAATATGGGTACATCTTTGTGTAGTGTGTATATAAATTTAGTACATATATATTTATATATACATATATATGTATATATATAGTATATTATAGACTAATAAATTGGATCCCTTCATTTATCATTTTTATGTGTGAGAATTCCATGCCTTCCTGGCCATTGTGAAATGTATCCTATATGGTTTAATCATTGGTTCCCTGCTATGATAATCAAGAACAGTGACTCCTATTCTACACTGTGGCTGGGTTCCAGTGTCTTTATGTGAACTCTGTTCTATCTCTCTTACTCTGCCTTTCTCAGTCTCTAGTTTCCCCAGAAGACATGTGGCATATGTTTTTCTGTGTCCTGTTTATTTCACATGGAATAATGCCCTTCAATTTCATGCACATTGCTTCAAATGATAGGATTTCGTTATTTTTATGGTGAAAATATGCCATTGTCCCTATTCATGGAAGGCCATCTGGGTTGAGTCTGTATTTTGGCTATGGTGCACAGGGCTGGAATGAACAAACGTCTGTAAGAATGTTCTTGATGGAACAATATCTTTTCCTTGGCTGTGGGCCAGGTAATGGGATCGCTGGATCCTACGGTGGACCTATTTCTAGTTTCCGGAACTATTGCCTCACTGCTTCTCATAATGGCCATTCTAATTTACAACTTCACCAATAGTGTATGCACTTATTTTTCTCCTTGCCTGTGGCCACATTTGTTAATTCCTGTCTTTTTGATGACAGCAATTCTGACTGGGTTTGGATTCCCACTCTTTTAGGCATCTCTTCTCAACAGATTCATTAGACTGTTCATCTACATGGACTGGATAACATATTTCAAAGATCAGGTTCTAGTTAGGATGTTCTGTGAACTCAAATACCTCATCAGGTCATTCCAAAACCACTTTACTGCTGGCCACATCCCAAATTTTTGCAATGTTATTTCTCACCAATTCCTTGCCCAGATGTTTCCTTGTAACTCACACAACCCAGATAAGCCCAGTTGTACATGATTTCTTTTTTCTCAACCTTGATGACTTTGCTTTTACAGTTCTCTCCTCATAGAATTTGACCTTTTCCTCCTCTCCCCTAGTTTCTTCATTTTAGGTGTAGCAGAACAAGAAAAGGCATATTTTGGTAACCAGATATGCCAGGTTCAAATCCCAGATGGACAGTTTGCTTGTTTGTGTATTTCAAGATAGGTTCTGACTATGTAGCCCATTCTGGCCTAGAAGCCAAGACCTTCCTGTTTTTTCCTCCTTAATGTTGAATTCCTCACGTATACGCCATCTCCAGTGTCAGTTTATTAAGACATTGTTGATTAACTGAACAAAGGCTATTTAACCCTCAGTGTTTCATTCTGATTTATCCTACAAACCCTGGAAAAAATAACCCAATAATTGAGTTTTCAAAATAAGACTTTTATTATTAATTTATAATACTTGCTAGCATATAGGATCCCTCAATATAAACTAGACAGTGAGCTTAGAGCATTGCTTAGTTAGCAAAGTACCACTGTTGGAAGTGTGAAGACCTGAATTGGAGATTGAGACCCATATAAAGAAATCTGTGTGCAATGTTGCATTCTTGTAATCACAGAGTGAGGAAGGCAGAGATAGGCTGGTGCTGTCTTAACAGCAACAAATAAAGATGGGCAGTGCCTGAAGGATGGGGATGGCACCAGATGTTGTTCTTCATCTTACACACACACACACACACACACACACACACACACACACACACACACACACGCACGCACGCACACACTCAGACACACACACACACAAACATATATGCATACACACACACCTACCTCCATAACAAATGATTAAACACATAAATAGCCAATATTAATTTCAAACCAGTCCCAGAAGTCACTTCCATGAAATTTAGTCTCAAGATTTATTGTCATTCTTAGACTTACTAAATACATTGATGTATATTTGAAGCTTTTCCTGATCTCTTCATCAATACTTTTAAACTTGTCACCTATTTTTAATTATATCCTGTATTAATTTTCTCATCAATAAAATGGGTCAGCAATACACCACAGAGGTATAGTTAGAATTAATATAGAATCAGACTGGAACATAAAAATAATAGGTCTAGTAATAGTTATCACTTATACCATTCTTGTTATGAATTAGGAGCCAAATTAAAGGCTTTATTTACATCACTCTAGCTGCTAGAGTCTAGCACAATGGTTTGCAGGTGCTTCATGGGTGCTGGATAGGGAGGCAATGAAGTCACACTTATAGCTACTGAGGGAAAAAGATTAAGAACATCCAAACACAAAATCAGCATATGTGGAAAGATAAAACTGGGGTTTAGAAGGGAAGCTAGAACTTGAGAGTGTGGGAACTATTACAGAAGTGGGCTGAAGTTGTGTGAGTGGTTAAATAACTGTCAAGAGAGCTGGGACAGTGAAGAGCCATGAAGAATGCCCCATACCCCCGCCTTCCTGTTCACACATACTCTCATGTTTTCTACAACCTCTGCACAGAGGCATATAACCGAATTTTCTCAGGGGCAACACATTTGTCCTTTTCAAGTTTATGGTTGAAATTATCACTGAACATAGCAACTGTTTTTGAAAAACCAGTGAAGGTGAAATTACTCTTGACCTAGTTCTTGACATGCTATAAATATCATTAACAGCAACAATTAACTGTGTCGTGAAGATTTTATTATACATTTTGCAAGGAAGAAGTTTGATTCTTGATTGAATTGTGATATGATGGTTGGACATCTGCCAGCCATTGGAAGTCTACATATTACATATCAGAGGCTTTGGAGATTGATTTTTTACTTCATTGACAATAAATGATTTTGTTCCCATTATCAGAATGTACTTTTGACAGAATATATGCCTTTGTGTATAGATTTATTAGGATTGTTAAAACCTTAACAGGTCAGTACTCACTCATACTAACTCCAACAAAGTTTGTGGTAGACATCCAACTTTTTTTTGCTTATATTTAGAGTTTAGTTAGGAGAATTTGTATTGGAAATGACCACAGTCTGTGTGAATTTGGCATATTATGGAAAATAGTAACAGCAACCACTAATTGACTACAATGAGCCCTCTGTATCTGAGATTTCTACATCCATGCCATCAACCAATTGGAGATATATAATATATAATATGAATTACATATGTACTGAACACAGACATCTCTTGTTGTTATCTATATGATATAGTAGGGCAACTATATTATATTAACTATTAGAAGTCATCTACAGATTATTTAAAGTACATCGGGAATGTGCTTAGTCTATATGTAAACTCACCATTTTGTATAAGGGATTTAAGCACATGTAGACTTTAGTAACCATGCGGGTCCCCAAGGACAGCTGAATTTACATTTGTATCTATCTGTCTTATGGGTTATGAAGCTGTGATAAAACACCATGACCATAAACAACCTGGGGAGGAAAGCACTTATTTCAGCTTACAATGCTCCATTGCTAAAGGAAGTTAGGGAAGGAACCCGGAGGCAGGAGTTGATTCAGAGGCCATGGAGGGGTGCTTCTTAATGGCTTGTTCCTCATGGCTTGCTCAGTTGACTTTCTTATAGCACCCAGTTTGACTAATGTATACATAGAACCATTTACATCAACAATTAATTAAGAATTCCTGGAATCCAGTTGTACAGAGAGAAGTGTGATGAGAAAAGGGGTCAAGACCAGGCTGGGGAAACCAACAGAAATAGCTGACCTGAAAAAGGGGGATCTCATGGACCTCAGACTCACAACTCAGAAACCAGAATAGAACAGAACCGGGCCCCTTGAACATGGGTGTCATTTGGGAGGCCAGGGCAGTGGCCTGGGGGCCTCTGGTAGTGAAATAGCATTTACACTTAGTGTACAAATGGACATTGGGAGCTCATTACCCTTATAAAGAATGCTTTCTCAGTCTAAACACATGGGATAGGGACTAGGCCCTGCTCCAAATGGTATGACAGACTTTGAAGATTCCCCCATGGAAGGCCGCACCCTTTCTATGGAGCAGAAGAGGGATATGGGATGGGAGTCAGTTGGTTGGTTGCATGGGAGAATGGAAGGGAGAGGGAACTGGGATTGATATATAAAATAAGATTGTTTCTAATTTAAATAAAAATATAAAAAGAAAATATACTGTAGGCTTGCCTACAGGCCTGTCTTATGGAGGTATTGTCCTGGTTCCCAAATACTCTAGCTTAGGTTAAGTTGCATAAAACTGGCCAGCACACTCTCCAACACTGATAAATCTGCTATAACAAAACACTATTATCTGGTTACCTTGTTAACAATCTCTCACAGTTCTGGATTCCAGCAATCATGTTATAAGGGAGTGGCAGAATTAATATCTGTTGTGGGTCTTCATTATCACTCACATATGGTGTTTTCTAGATGTATCTTCACATGGTGGAAAGGGTCAATGAACTACCTGTTTCAGAAGGATACTAATATCAACCAAGAGCATAGAGCCCTGAGGACCTAATCAAATCTAAGGAACTGTCCTAGTTAAGATTACCATTGTTGCAGTGAAACACCATGACCAAAGCAACTTGGAAATGAAAGGTGTATTTGACTTAGACTTCTATATCACTGTTCATTGACGGAAGTCAAGACAAGAACTAAACCAAGGCAGGAACCTGGAGGCAGGAGCTGATGCAGAAGCCATGAAAGGGTGCTGCTTCCTGGCTTGCTCTTCATGGCTTGCTTAGCCTGCTTTTTTTTTATAGAACTCAGAACCACTGACTCAGGAATAACACCACCCACAATGATCTGGGCCCTCAACAACTAAGAAAATGCTCTACATAATGACTCAGCTTATGAAGGCATCCTCTCAGATGATTGTAGCTTCTGTCAAGTTGACATAAAACTATCCAGCACAGGACTGTTCCCTGGTACCATCCCCATGAAAATTATGGTGTCAACATAGCATCATTGGGGTAGATAGACCTTCAGGCTCCTGTAGTCCCACAGAAACTGTAGGCATTAGGGGATGTTTTATCCTTTGTTTAAATTTTCCTTTGTTGTAATAGTCCCGTAAAATGTCCAACCACAAAACTTAACAGCACAGCTCTACAAGAGTGTATGTAAATTATGCTGTTTGTACTCTGATGTTAGTGAGAGAGTCAGTTACAGGTTGGTTTTGTTGCACACACACACACACACACACACACACACACACACACACACACACGCATGTATGCACACAAACTGACACACGTGTGTGTGTGTGTGTGTGTGTGTGTGTGTGTGTGTGTGTGTGTGTGTGTGTGTGTGCATCCACCTGTGAATTCAACCAGCACAAACTGTTCTCTCTGGTCCCTCTCCTCAGTTTTATATGCTAAGCTCGTCTCTACAACTTCAACATGAGTCTAGGAAAGGAAAAACTTTTCATTTAAGAGTGCTTAAGTTCTGTCCTTCATGCTAGCAAACACTACAGACCATTACTGCCCCAACTCAACCACCAAACAGACCCCACTGTGTGAGGATAAGAAAAGCCAAATCATATCTCAAATGGTTGGCTAATGACAACTGGAGAATGAAGATCATTTATGCAAGCAATGTCCATCCTACACAGGAGAAAACCAAAATGAAATAAATGTGTTGGAATAGCTTGATATTTGGATGTACTCAGGACTTCTACCTGACCTGCTACAGAATTTCATTCTCAGAACCCAGCGATTTGACAAGAGGTGGACACACATGCTATATACAGGATCTATTGTCACACAGGATCTATTATATAAGGCACAAAGACACTTTCTTTAGAACAAAAACAGGCAGAGTGCCAGCTTACAAGTTGGTTTTGTTCTGTCATTTGGGGAAGGTAATGACACAGCTATTTTTAACAATGAAAAAAGAGAAACAGGTAAGAGCCAAGAAACAGAAAATGAAGGAGCAAGTATGAGGAAGATGTGGTTGCGTCATCAAGCTGTTAGAGCCAGCATGTTTCCCACCCACCCATCTCTGTTATACGTTGGACTTGCTGAGGTTTTTTCCTGTCCCTGTGGCTTAAATAATCCCAGTAACTAACAGTGACAGATTGTTTTGCAGAAATGAGCACCACACTGATTCCAGTCACTTGTGCTCTTTCAGAACCTCCTTGACACTTTTTTCCCATTTTTCTTATTTGAATTAGAAACAAGATTGTTTTACATGTCAATCCCAGTTCCCTCTCCCTCCCCCCTCCCCTGACACTTTTTATTATCAGGTGAAATGCTTTTCCATTCTCTTAAACCTGCGTAGTTTACATCACATACAGTAGAAGTGATAGTGTATGACTTCCAAGGTTAGGGCACAGTTAGACTATGGGTTTGGTTTGGTTTGTAACTCTTTGGCGACACTTGTCTTTAAAACCTGATTATCATTTTGTAAGACAGCTCAAACATTAGAGAACAGCTAGTTAGCTGTCTAGATGACAGGTTCCTCTAAATTATTAGCCAAGAGCAAGTGTTATATGCCAGTCATGTGCATAAGTTGCCCAACTCCTAGCCTAGGGGATGCCCATGTAATAATGATGAGTAGAACAGGGAAAACTTTACTTTCCTAAGCCCTGCTCCAAATACAGATTCATGAACAAAACAAATGCCACCATGGTAAGCCTGAAAAACTTGGAGTATTTTATTGGGCAGTAATGAATGATTGTGACATTAGCATCATACTCTTAGGTGTCTCCTTCTCAGGGCTCTCGTTTCCTCCTAAATACTTGTCAGGCCTTGCTCCACCTAGTAAGTGATGCTGCTCTACAATACATTGCTCTAAACTTTTTTGTCAACTTACCATGACTTACTTTATATTTTTGTACACACATGTATTGCTGTTTTCTGTGGCTTTATGACACAGCTTTTCTAAGATGGAAACATATTGAGGGTTCCCATGACTTTATTAAAAGTCTAGAAATCCCATTTTGATAATTTTTCATCCCATTCTCTAGGAATTTGATGTCGAATATGGCAGGCTGTAGGCACATTTGATTCTTCAAATCTGGATGGAATTAAAATGAAACATAATTAGAAATTTTGTTCTTTGACTACATTAGCGACATTCAAGTGTTCAATATTTATGTGTGGCTATTGACTAAACATGTTAAACAGTGGCCAATGTCAGAGCCTTCCCATTGCCTTACTGTTCTACTGGACTGTGCCCTGATCCACAATTCACACTTGTGCTTTAAGGCTAAATCCTTTAGATACTGAGATATCATCGTGGAAAAATACCAGTGACCTTGAAGGACCTGCTTTCTTTCCCAGTCTGAGCTCTGAAGAAGACAGACATGGGAATCTTTATCCAAGTTAACCAGGTTGTTTTACTTAGCATCCACACAAAGAGCACCTTTTGTAGCTTTCCCCAAATTCTTTCCTAGTCCCTGGACTCAAGGACAATGATTTATTTTCTTGGTTACATTAGTTCCTTTTTTAAAAAATTCATCCTGACTTCCAAAATTGTTCAATTCACAGACATTTTCCTAGTGACAAAAGATATCTCTTTGCAAATACTCAGGGATGCTGTTCCTGCTGTAGAGAGCCCTCAGCACACAGAGCTCCTGTTGACTTGACAGTGAACTCTGGCATGGGGTGGATATTGCTCCCTTAAAAAGAAAAAGAATAACTTCAAGGCAAAGGGGTCTTTATTCTCCCTGGCTGTAAGTTTCCTTGAGAGTTTGTTTATTGATTTTCCTTGTAACAGCAGAGCTTGCAAACTATAAAAGAAAAATAAAAGCAGCAGAGAAATAATATCAGTGATCAGTAGGCTTATTCATCAGGTTTGCCTCATTTGTAGTCAACCAACTAAGCTGTGAAATGAAGAGCCCCACAAGCCCTGATTTAATGGCTCAAAAGCAAAAGTAAACACTAACTCCCAAGCACAGGTCACTCTGATTAAAAGTGGTTGTGCCTGAACTGGGTTCAGTGAGGGAAGTGCTGGGTGCAGCTGAACAGAAGAAAGAGGAGATGATGTCTATTGCCACCTACATGGAGCCTGATGCTGGGTGATAATCAACCTGTCACTTTACCCTTTTGTATTTTCTGTAGCTATTTCTATAGCAAGATATTTTCCTAAAATTTCTGACTCTTACATTGACCTTTCATGACCTTTGACCTTTCCCAAATTTCTGGCCTCCAGGGAGCCTGCTTTTACTAAGACGATTTTAGAAAATGGTGTATTTCATATCTCCCTCCAGTAGTTCTGTGATGCACTTTAGAATATGGATGTCTTGGTTTCTCTCTTGCAGCTTTGATAAAATACCCTGGTAAAGCAACTTAAGGGACAGAAGGTTTATGTTAGCTCACAGTTCCAGAGCAGAGCAGTCAATGATAGCAGGGAAGGCCTGACAGAGGAGCAAGAGGCCGTCCTGATATATTTGCATTGACAGTCTAGAGGCAGGGACAATAGGAAGTTGAGCCAGGCTACAAGCCTTCAAGGCCCACCATCAGTGAAGCACTTCCTCCAGCAAGGCTCCTGAGAGTTGTATAGCTTTCCCAGACAGCACCACCACCTGAAGCTAAGAGTTCAATACCATTAGTGTATGTGTGTGTGTTTGGGAGGTGGGGCACTCACTTTCAAACCAACATTGGATGTCTGAAATTTCTATTTAAATTTGTTTAACCCAATATTTTCTAAAACTAGTAGATCATGAAAAAAATTACATTTAGTGCACATTTTACTTGGCATCCATAAAGAAAAATCTCTTTTAAATACTAGAGAGATAAATTTTTTAAAAAGACTAACATTTTAAAAGGACTAAAATGTGATTTGTTAGAATCCATAAATAGGTAGTTATTAATAGTTTTCTTTTTATATGCAATGACTGGAAAGTACAAGGAAAATAAAAGAAAATGAGACAGTTTTAAATCCCCTTTAGAATGGACAGTATAAGTGGGTGTGTGCACGTATGGGAGTGTGAGTGTGTGGGGGAGTGGTAGTGAGTGTGAGTGTGTGATAGAGTACCAAAACATCAGAGACCTAAGCGACATGTTTGGGCATTTGTGTTCATGGTAGGTCAACCAGGTGCAGAAGCACCTGTGTGGCAGGACACACATGTCCTTTTCCTTTTTTAGAGATTTTCAATCTCAGTCAACAGTATGACCTGCTTTCCCTCCATCTTTTGTTTGGCAGTCTCAAACATTTATGCAATGACTTTGGTGATTTTCCCGCCCATCCTCTACTTTTCCCACTACCATTCTTCTCAGAGAATTCTTCTACTTCCACACCTTCTTTTTCTGTGTGGTCCACTGTGCTTACTTAGGGTTAATTTTTCAGGCATGGATAAGAAGTTGTTTAGTGGAACAAGGGAAATTCATTTGTAACTCCAGTACTAAAGAAAGCGACACCCCTCCACCAGCAAGCATCCACTGCCAATTCCAACTTTTGTTTAACAACTATTTTAGGGAATTATTTTTGTTGTAACAGAAACCCTTACATTAGATAATTTGTAAGTAATAGAAATTTATTTCTTACAGCTCTAACGGTGGATGCTCAAGACAACTAATAGAATTCAGTGTGGTGAGGGGTTTGCCTCCTTGTTGTTTTCTCAAGAAAAAAAAAAGATGGAAGGACAAAAGGCCAAACAGCTGCCTCTAGCTCTCTTTCTATTACTGTCAGTCCCCTTTACCAGGTTTCATCTTTGAAGTTTTGCCCTTCCTAAACATTTTCTCTTAATCTCATTGTGTTGGTTGTTAAGTTTCACTGAATTAATTTGGGGAGGACATATACAGACAAGAGCAATGGCTAGACATTCTTCTAAAAACCTATTATACAGACAGAAGACATGGAAGGCAGACACAACCATGTGGGCTCTCAGACCTACTACCATTGGAAGAAGAATTCATGATTAATGGTAGTCATTCCTTCTTTTATAAATGCTGTTGGCCTCCTCCTGTGGGCCATTAAATCTAGATGCTGGGATAAGGCAGTCTACAAAACAGACGGAAATCCCTGCCCTGCTGGATTTTATGCCAATTAAGAGACAGATGGTAAACAATGTATAAGAGTCTAAAAAAGAGCTATAGAGAAAAGTATTAATGGGAAGGGGACAAGGCATCTGTGGCAGGCGGAGTTTCATATTTAAATTATCTTGGAAATCTTCACTAAGAAAATGATGTTTGAGCAAAGCCCTGGAGCTGAAGGGGGGCAGTGAATGATCTGATAAAAGGCGGGGACCCCGGGTCACATCTGACAGCTCTGAGTACAGACAGAAGGGAGCCAGTTCATTGTAACAGTCTTCTCAGGAGATGGCAGTGGGTAAGGCCAGGGTGGTCACATTAGAAGTAACACATATCCGAGATGTTAACTCATCATACAAATTACATCTCAAATGTTGAGGCTGTTCTTGAGAAATTATAGGATTCTGAGGAGGTGAGAGAAACACAAGAAAGACAGAAAGATTCACTAGAGAGACAAAGGTGATGCAAGCTCTTGGGGGTGGGAGCAATGCTCAGCACTACAGAGAATCCAAGTAGGAATGTGTCTGCAAGAGGTGCACCAAATCTGACAAGCAGAAGGCCGCCAGTGACATCATCCAGGGCAGTTTGAGCTGGCTGCTGAAGCTGAAACAACTGAGAAGTGAAGAGGTACAGAGAGAGGGTGTAGATTTCTCTTCTGGGAAGCTTGGTAGGTGCAGACATGACTGATGACTGATGGAGTTTTCATTATAATCCACAGTGAGACGTAAACGTCCTCTAGCATTCTGCACATGTGCACACACAATAGCCTGTGCCACCAGAAATGTGTTGTGACATGCTCGGTTCTCATACGTGTAGTGTATGCTAACATGCTTCATCCTCTCGCATATAATATATTTCAAAAATTCTTGCCAACATCTAATGAATTGATTTGACTCTAACTGGATTCTCGATTTATGATTTGGGAAGCAGCTGACTAAAGATTTGCCACCTCGGAGCATATACTCACCTGTGAGGGTTAGGATTGTATTTTAGCCATTATGTTCAAACTTTTAGAAACATTCTTTCTTCATGTATGGGGTCGATGCATAGCACAGTTGTGCAGAGAATGCTTAGCATGTGCAAGACCATGGGTTTTATTTCCAACACCAAAAACAAAAATAAAATTAAAGATTTGACCTTGATGTACAGTTACAGGCACAGTGTGTTCATTGTGTTCACAAACAATCATTTCCTGCCAAAAAAAACAACATCAGTGTCTCTGTTTTGATTTTATTCTATATCTGTGATGTTTCATCTTTGATCTGTGACCTAGGGTGGGCTCGTGTTAGCTGTAGCTGGGAGCTTGGTCCTCAGTTGAAATCTAGAACAAATCTTTCTTGAGTAGGGGTTGACATATATTATGAATGAATGACCATCAAATAAACAAGTGACAATAAGTGGTAGTTTTTGAAAGTCATAAAATTCAGCATAAGCTAATGAACTTGTGCTGAAGTCTGTTAATAGAATCTTAAAGACCACAAAACAAAAAGGACATTAAAATCTAATGTCTTTAGATGAACAGTGGACAGGAGAAAGTTTTAACAACCTCACACACCACAGGATGGATCTGACAGGCAGAGTAGGAAGGTGTAGTTAGAGATCTCTGAGGGACAGAGTAATGAGTAGGAGTGAGGCCACCTCTCCTATGAGGTTGGGTAGTTCCAGTTAGAGCTAAATATGTTGACTGACAATAGAAGGACAATGATTTTCTCTTTGACTGTGGAATGGCTCTCGTACTCTGAGCAGGTGTGAGATGAGAGTTAAGGAGTGAAGGTTGGGTTGACCTGAGTGGATGTGCTGCTGGGAGCTTAGGTTCCACAGTTGATGGATTAACAGTTGTCATTTGCACATTGAAATCCTGTCTTTTTCTTTGGTTTTAAAGCTAAGGCCATGAGCTGCCAATCCATCTGATGCATATAGCATCATTCACTTGCTTTGTTTGCTCTCTAGTATTTTATTCTTACTATTTCAGAATTTTTAATAGTAGCAGAAGACCATAGGAATTCAGTTTTCATTTTGTGTTTTTAAAAAAGTGGAAAATACATTCTTTGCACATATTAGTAATTACTATTTTGGGTTCATAATTGGGGAGCTGAAAGTAAAGTAGTAAACATCATGCATGATTATAGAAAGTATCCTATAAAAATGCATTTAGGATACTAAACTCTATTCTTTTCTCTTTCCTTTATGTAAATGTAAATCTCCTTTAAAAATTCTTTGAGAATTTCATATAATGCATTTTAATCATATTTCTTCCATCCCCCAACTCTTCCAGATTCCCCTCCATTTCTCTACCTGCCTAATTCATTTTTGAAAACCCACTGAGTCCAATTTGTACTGACCACATCTTCTGGGCTGTGAGGCCACCCACTGGACCATAGCCAGCATACTAAGGCTTATACCCTTGTACAAATCTGGCCCTCCCTTTCCCAGCAACTATCAATTTCTGTAGCTTCTTATTTAGAGATGTGGCTTTCACCTACTTCTTCTCCCCATGCTGAGATTTTGTCTGGCCTGAGCTTGCACAGATCTGTGTATGCTACCATAACACTATGAATTCATATTTGCAACTGTCCTGCTGTTTCCTGAAGACCTTTGCTGTAGTCATCTACCACCTCCAGTTCCCACAATCTTTCCATCTCCCCCATCCCACAATTATCCCTAAGCCTTGGTAGGAGAGATTATGATATAGATATCCCATTTAGGGATAACATTCTGCAGCCTCTTTTTATTTGTATTTTGATCTGTTCTAAGTCCCTAATACTTAGTAATCTCAGGTTTAAATTAAAAAGCTTCAAATGAAGATGCAAGATTTGGGGCAGGAGGAGACTAAACTGTGATAATGAGAAAACTGCATCAAAAATTAGTGTGTGTGTGTGTGTGTGTGTGTGTGTGTGTGTGTGTGTGTGTGTGTGTGTTTGTGTGTGTACCAAATAGTAAATAATAAAAAACTTCACATTCAGAAAAAATAGAAAGCTAGGAAATTTTCTCCTCTGGGATGGCTTTTTGGGTAAGAGTGGGCATTCACTTTCTCTTCCAAAGTGTCCTTCTTTCCATGTCTTCTTGGGCTCCTTGAAGGAAGTAAAGGCAAAGGGAGGGCTGCCAGACTTGCCCATTGTGTTTCTTGCTAGTGAGCCAAGTGGTTTGGAGGTGGCCTTACTTCTCTGATTAGTAGGGTGATGATTACACAGAGCCAGAGTTCCTTCACTTGGAGTTGACTCTATGGATATGATAGTCTGCCTTACTCTCTCTCTCAGTGCCTGTCAGTGAGTCAGGGTCCCAGACACTATGATGAAGCTTGTATGAAATGCAGGGCAGCAAAGGCAATGGCTAGGATGGACGTGGAAGGTGGGTTTTCTGCTGCCCACAGTTTGGGTTTTCTGAAGGCTAGTCTCTAAATGAATCTCATATGTCTGTTCAGTCTTCCCACACTCTTCATATGGCCAACCAAATTATTTGTCTGTTGGTAGAAAAAAACTAGAATTGTCCCAAAGGAAATAAGGAATAATCTCTTTTGAGTCAATTCTGAGTAATCCTGTCCAGGGAATGTGAATCCAAGTCATATGTGAGCTACCTATACTTTTGTAGTTACATAACAAGAAAAACAAAAAAATTAAGGCCCTTTTCAAATACTTTGAAAAATACCAGGTAGGCAGTTTACAGCAAAGATTGAGGGGAAAAGAACAGGCCGGGACTAAGTACAACAAGCTTGCACTCAACTTTCTCATGAGGGCTCCTTGTACAGTGTATTTATATGGCACATCTCAAGTGTTAACCTGTTTTGAAGTTACAAGATGTCCTAAGATAAACTTTCTGTTGTGTATACATTTCTGTGCCAGTGTTGCCAACTGTGACTTCCTGTCTTTCCCTGTTATCACTCCTCACCATTGTACCATTATGGGCTTAGGTTATCCTGTGCTTTTTCTTGCAAAGTCTGCACACAATATTGAGCTTTAGTGTGTGATGCCTAAGTCACCTATTTCAAGAAGAATTTCTTTTATTGCTTTTTCAATCCTGAGTGTCAGGGATGCTTGCTTCTAATATATAACCAGTTGCTTTTCTCATTGCCATGATTCCTAGTGTCAGGAAAGCTAGAAAACACCACTTACTTCTGATCTGTGACCAGTTACTTTTCTCATTGCCCTGAAGGACAAACTACCTAAGAAGTTTAGTGCAACTTGGTGGCAGAGGAGGCATGGCTTCATTCCTGGTGGCACCAGTGGCTGCTGTTCTTGGTGGGGGGACATGAGGTAGCTTGTTTACCTGCTTGCATATCAGAAAATAGAGGGTATTGGGTTTGGAGCTCATAAGGCCCATGCCCTAGTGAGCTACTTCTTTCAGTTAACCCCTCCCACCAAAGATTCCACAATCTCCCAAAATACACTGCCATGTAGAGATTAACTGCTCAAACACATGATTCTGTGGGAGACACTTCATGTTCAAACTATCATCTTGCTTCCAAGTGAAAATCATGCCCCCACCTATGTAAATGGCTTTCTCTTGGGCCACTAACCAGCTCCCAAATCATGACATGGAGACTTATTATTAGTTATAAATGCCCAGTCTTACTTATCTGAGCTCCCTCCCTCCCTCCCTCCCTCCCTCTCTCTCTCTCTCTCTCTCTCTCTCTCTCTCTCTCTCTCTCTCTCTCTCTTTCTGTATTCCAAGTCTGACTCCCTGATGGCTGCCTGGTTTCTGGCCCTGGTCGTGTTTCTCTTTTTTCTCCTTCATTCTTCTTCTCTCTCAAGCCTAGATTTCTCCTCCTACTTATTCTCTCTGCCCACCAGCCCTGCCCATTCTTTCTCTGCCTAGCTATTGCACATTCAGCTCTTTATTAGACCAATCAGGTGCTTTAGGCAGGCAAGGTAAAACAAATGGAACACATCTTTACATAATTAAACAAATGCAACATAAGTAAATGTAATATACCTTTACATCATTAACAAAGACAACATAAACAAATGTAACACATCTTTGCCTAGTTAAAATAACATTCCACAACACACCTATTAGCTACAAAAGGTGTACTCACAGTCACTCTGGAACCATAAAAGATTAAGCTGAATAGAAGAAAGTTTGGTAAAATGGAGGGCTTTTGACTGATCTAGGTGTGTTGGGAGGGTTGCAAGATCTGGTAAAGGTTAAAAGGCAAGAATCATAGTACTGAGGCTTCTGACTAGATCATTTAGTTTGAGGATGGCTTCCGTCACTCACTAAAATGTAGGAAAAATAGGTAGCTTGTTGGGGGAGGATGATAAATTCAGTCACTATGTTAGATTTAATGTGCCCCGAGAGAACACAGAAGTGCTGTCCAACATGGAACTGTGATCTGGATTAACAACTGAGAAGCAGTGGTCCTGAATATCAAGATACCCCGTGAATCCACAGGAAATAGATTTAGAAGAGAAAAATAAAAGATTGCCCATGAGATGTAGTGTTTTGTGGAGAATTAGAAGAATGGGCCAAAAAAGTGATTGAAAATGGGATTAGAAAGAAAATTAGGAGAATATAGAGTTTCAAGGAAAAATGGCCAATACTCCCCTGTGTCTCCAAACTGCCCAATACTAAACTGTCAGAGAAGTTGACTGGATCTGCTGATTAGACAAGTGATTAAACTGATGGCAGGAGGGTACTGCCTGAGGAAGACAGGGCTGCATTGCCATGGATTGAAAGTGAGAAGTGGGTAAAGATTTCAGGGAGAATTAGCATTTATTTCAAGAAGTTCGTGAGAGAAGAGAATAAACTTGTGCAACATCAGGATCAGGACTCATGGGAGAATCATTCTCATCATTTGTCAATAAAACAATCTGTTTACTTGACAGAGAAGAGTGCATTCAGACTGAAGCAGAACATTCAAGGCAGCAGGGCATGTGTGACAGGACTCCTCAAGGACAGGGGATAGGGCCCTGCATACAGTGCCAGTGGAGGTTAATTTTGGCTCTATTCAATGAAAAGCACATTCAGAGAAATACAAATTTGTGTATTTTATGGCAATAAGCACAGAAAATTCCACATGAAGTTTTCTTTTGTCCTGTGTATTCACAGGGTTCATAGATCTCATGGTTATACGGGATTTAAATAAAGTAGGTATTGAGGAACAGTCTCACCAAATTATATACTATAGCTTGACCATTGTACACACTGCCATAGAACTCAGTGGAATTAAAGTTTTCCCAGCAGGTGTCCTCTTTTGATTTACTGCTGGAAATTAGCCACCCCAAAGTGTTTCACTGTGTTATCTATAAACCCAAATTCAAACTCCAGCACCATGTTCCCATGATGCCATTTTTGATTTGAAGTGTGTCTGCTGTGTTTGGAGCATGTTTTTGTGCTTTGTCCATTCTGTCTTTTTAACTTGCCATCCTGTGTTGTGGGTGAATCCTTAAGTCCTCTCTTTCTGTACTAGCCACTCCTACTGATGTGTCATAATTGGTTTTGGGATGTTACTCTCCTTTTCTGCTGAGACCACTCATCACAAACGTTGCTAGGGCCAACGTTTGCATTTGCATCTCCTTTAAACCTGACCAAGATTATCGTACACTGAGCTGCCCAAATGGTGGAACTACAGATATTTTCTGAAAGCCAGCCCTGTGCTACCAGAACAGATACTGTGTGGTCCCTCTCAGCACTAGCAAGCTTCCCACTACCAGAATGTTTCCAGTGTTCTCTTTGGAACCAATGCACTCTGTCCTCTAAGCAGAGAGGCTCTTTCTGTTTCAGCACTCATTATTTCTAAGGGATATTAAGAACAGTAGCATCCATTCTTTTGGGGATAATGAGAGAGACTGTATGACACTGAAACATGACAGAGGAAACAGGCTATATAAACCTACATATTCATAAACTCCAAATCCTAAGCACTGGGCCCTGTTCTTAATTATTTAATAGCACACACTGGACTCATAAAAATAATGAGCATGTTTTACCTGTGTTCTCCTGAAGCTCTCGCCTTAGTCTTAATAATCTGTTTCAGGCCAAGCCTTTCACCTTTGCTGCATACTGACCTCTTACCAGGAAATCTTTAATAGAATCAACATCCAACCATTTAATCTAACTGAGTGCAAAATTCATTACTCTTAATATATGATATTGACTCATATTTTTAAGAAGAAGAAACTTTTTATTTATTAAAAAATGAGATTCGAACACAGACCTGGTACTCATGAGAAATTAACTGTGTGAGCAAAGATCAATGCTACCAATGGGCCTTTTATGAAATTTCTTGCATTTAAAGTGCTTGTGTCAGTTTGTGAGATTTTGAAGTCACTTCTGATTTATAGAACATCATAAATATCTCAAAATGAGTTATATAAAGAATGGAAATGGGTTCACAAAGAGAGTAGGAGACAGAGTAGCAGGCCAGGCACTAAGTTTTCTTTCTTTTTTAAAAGCTTTTTTCCCACTTTTTAAATTTAAGTTAGAAACAAGCTTATTTCTCATGTCAATCCCAGTTCCTTCTCCCTCCCCTCCTTCCCTGCCCCTCACCAAGCCCCTACTCCATCCCCTTTCTGCTCCTCAGGGAGGGTGAGGCCTTCCATGGGGATCTTCAAAGTCTGTCATATCATTTGGAGCAGGGCCTAGACCCTCCCCTATGTGTCTAGACTGAGAGAGTATCCCTCTATGTGGAGTGGGATACCAAAGTTCACTCTCGTACTAGGGATAATTACTGATCCACTACCAGAGCCCCTTTAGACTCCCCAGGTCTCCTAACTGACATGCACATTCAGAGGTCCTGGTTTAGTCCTATGCTGGTTTTCTAGCTGTCAGTCTAGGGTCTATGAGCTCTCCTTTGTTCAGGTCAGCTGTTTCTGTGGGTTTCTCCAGCCTGGTCTTGATTCCTTTGCTCCTCGAGTCAGGGGAAGAATAGAGGAGAGCAAGAAAAGAGATACCATAATAGAGGTAACTATTATAGGTTTAAAGAGAAATCTGGCACTAGGGAAATGTACAGAGATCCACAAGGATGACCCAACTAAGAATCTCAGCAATAGTGGACTCTCAAAGAGTATGTTTATTCTCTGTTTATCAGGGTAGAAGAGGTCTGTTTATCAGGGAAGAAGAGGCATCCCCTTTCCATTGGGAATACTGAATAGAAGGAAGGGGTCATGAAGGTATCTAGTTGTAGAAATTGTAGTTTTCCAATTGGTGTTTATAGCAAGGCTCAGGAATGAATATATATATGGCAAAGCAGAAGAAAACCCAAATGTTACTAAGGCATATCTTCTCTCCCTCCTACAACTCTTCTGTTTTCCTGGCTGCGCAGTGCTTACTGCTACCACTAGCCATTTGCAAATAGTTTCTGATGCTCAAATTTACTGGAGTGCAGCTGCCTGTGACAGTTGACATCTTTTGAAGGCCTGTGTTTGAACTTCCTCATTTTCTTAGCTCTCCAACATGATTTTTTTTTTAGACTTTCTCCTGCTATTTAGCTATGACAGGAAGGAATATACACCAATCACACTGGAAATTAGGTGCATGTGACATTCTTCTGGGAATGGTGACGGGTTGTTAATGGCACACCATGGCTCTTGCTTCACTTTCCTGAAGCTCTGATGTGTCAGTATGGCTTGTCAGTGGTAAACTGAGCAGATGGTGCTTGTCATGTGACATTTTCTGGGGCCCCTGCTACCTCTCTGTGGCTCTCTGGAATCCAGCAGCTCTCTGAGACTGCCTTTTAAGCTTTGATATTTTCCCAATGTGAACATTTATGACTTAGTAGTCAGGGTCAATTTCCACTGTTTTCAATCTAGAACTCTGACTGACATAAGAACTGACTTTAGTGATAACATCCTGAGACAATAAACATTTAAATCATGTAGATAATAATATTTTTCAGTATTTTAGATATATTAGCTAGGTGATTTTGGCCAAGAAAGTTTTTTAAATTGACATTAGGCATAAAAATATAAATTGAAGACATTTCACTGGCATATAAACACAAAACCACATGATTTCACAGAAAGACCAGGTGACTTGCTTCTCAGAAAAAGATATAATCTGAGGTAGAAAAAAGCAAGAGCTGTTAAAATACAGAATTTTAGTTCCATGAAAACAAACCATAACAAAAACAAGGGATCAATAAGTTACAATATATACTTACTGCTGCTTTTTAAAAAATAAGAATGCTTAGGTTACTTATTTGCTTTGTTTTGTCCTAAAGAGGATGGTTCAGTTTTGAAGAGACATTTAGAAGAAAAGAAGTAATTTTCTCTTCCACTATAGCAAGAAATGCAGAAATACTTTCTGGGATGATTTAAAGGAATAACTACAAAGAATTGTGCAACTGTATTTTACTCTGTATTATGTCATCTGTAGGGAGTAGAATCTCTGCAACCCATACAACTAATACTCCCATTATTTAACATGAAATTTGATGGCTTTACTTAAAATATTGAAAGTTTATTACTGCTATTACACGGCCTTGTGGACTGATGATACAAATTCTTTATTTACTGAGCCTAGTCACTCCTTGCTCCTTCTACCTTTCCATCTCCCCCTCTGACTTAAAAATTTACTTATTTGCATCCTCATTAGCATAAACTAAATGTATCTCCTGACCCTTGCATCCTAGATTTCCCAGAGAGGCCAATCTTTATTAAGTTACTGGAAACTTTGTCGACTGGTTAACTGTTAGGTCTTGTTCTCATGACCACTGCTGATATGGATGTTTTTGGTGATACAAAATTTAGATTTTGATAGGATGATGAGTCCAGAGACTTTTTGGAATTTTGAATAAAGGATAGGGGAAAGTTTAAGGATGAGAAGTATAGGTCAATATTACATGGTATTTTACTTTTCAGGAGAAGAAAGAAAGGATATGGTCATTGAAGGAAGTATTTTCTGTTTTGTCTTCTAGTATGGATGGAATTGGCTATTTGTAAACTGATGAAATAGGGCCAAAGGAGAGAAGAGGAAAGATAACCTGTTGAAGAAAGATAACCTAGTAGGAAAATTGCCTGAGACTGAGTACAGAGCAGAAGGGCTGGCTTGAGCTAAACATACAGAATTCACTCATCATAATACAGAGGGCTGAGATGCACAGGTGCAAATGAAGATAAAAATGTATTGACCAGCATCCATTGCACTAAGAAACTTATCTGGTAAGGTCTGAAAATCCACAAATGTCAAAATACAGAGAATAATTGTCAGTCAGTGGAGTGCTTGTCAACAAATAGAACATTTTTATTTCTTCCACCCCAAGGCTCAGGGACCATTTCAGAGGAAAGGCAGAAAGGTTGTAGCATCCAGAGGTCAGGGAGGA
Source organism: Cricetulus griseus (assembly GCF_003668045.3). NCBI lineage: Eukaryota > Metazoa > Chordata > Mammalia > Rodentia > Cricetidae > Cricetulus > Cricetulus griseus. The sequence goes on from NC_048596.1 coordinate 157,262,208, forward strand.
CAGGAGCAAAACTATGTCTTCTGGACATAACAGCACCACTTCCCTAATGGATTGATAGTGGCCTGCATAAGACCTGCTCAAAATCAAGCCAGTTAACATTCTAGCATGGGGAGGGAAAATGTTCATGTGACCCAACCCTAGCTGAGGAACTGTGGGCTGTTGCTGACTTCTGGTGGATGGAGAGTCAGTTTTATTTATGGGTGTGGCCTCTGCTGGATTGCCCACTCTCCAGTGGCTGGCCCATACACAGAAGTATATGGGCAACACAAAGTAGATTCAATGGCTTATTTAAAAAAGGACATCAAGTTGTAGGGATATGAAGGTGAGGGTTGATTTGGGAGCAGGTGAGAGAGACTTGAGGATAGATATGATCAAAATACAATGCTTTAAAATTCTTTAAGAAGTATAAAAGTATTATATGAAGTTATAAATTGAAATTTATAAATATAAATGGAGTTGAGTTATAAATATAATAGTATTATATTAAAGAAATATAGGTGATACCATTGATGGGCTCATTAATGATATCTGATTGTATGTGTTTTTTAATGAATTAGGAAGCATAGTTATAAGTGACCTAGGATGGAGAAGTTTAGATATTTTGTAAGATTGGAAGGTATTTAGTAGATATGTAGAAAAGTGAGTGGGACAAGAATGAGCTATACAATGGTCATGCTTAAACTCTCATTGATGATAGAGATCATGGGTTTACAAAGACACTTGTCAGACATTTTATTGGACTTTTCTCTACATACACTCAACTTTCCACACTGAGTAGGTCACGGGCTTCAATTCTTATCTGGGTGAGAATTAAAGTGAGGAAGCAGGCAACTAGGTTGACTGGTACAAAAGATTGTAGACAGGAAGTGTCTGGATTAACTGAACCACCAGTCATCAGAGTAGTTGATGATGATGATGATCAACACAAAGGTAGGGGTCAAGACATTAATCACTGTCATTGAATATGCAGCTGTTTAAAGTGGAGTAAGTGTGGACTCACTCCTAAAACAATGCCATTCTCACCCATTGAGCAGTGTGAGCTCATGGTCAGGTGGATTGGCAGAGCTGTGAGGACCACTATACTGCTAAGTAATCACTGAACAAAAGGTTCCTGTGGTTTGGTGTATCTGGAGCTCAAGGTGAAATGGAGGAACTAAGGGGAAAAGCTACATAGAATGTGGAAAGGCGTTTTCTAGAAGCTCCTTTTCCTCATCATGAGATGGGCTCAGCAGAGGTCCCAAGCTCAGAGAGAGAGAGAGAGAGAGAGAGAGAGAGAGAGAGAGAGAGAGAGATTGTTATTGTATGATCTGCCAGGTCAAACTGTTGTACTTGTCTCTGGTCAAGACCATACTAGGTCATACAGTGTGTATATTGCTGGATGAAAGAGAGGGGAATGAGATACTTGTAGCAGTGGTCTTACGACAGTTGGACATTGGTAATAAGACCTAAGATGGCATAATGGAAGTGAGTGTTTCCAGTATTTTGGAGAAAAAGGAGAGGTGGTATTGTGTATTTGGAAATATAAATTTAGAATTTAAGGCATCAGGTGTTGGTCATGTGGCTTTCTGGTAGAGAGCATACATTGCAAGCTTGAGAAAGGTTCTGGGTACAATCTTCACAGCCCAACAGAACATAGTCTAAAATGCATTCAGTAGCAGTACTGCTGTTTAGGTAAAGGACAGCCTAACTTTTCGGCACTACCACACTTAATGATGAGCTCATCTGTATGTTTTCTATGAACAATAGCTTAGGAAAATTTTATCCATTCATAACAATTAAGAGATTTCTACTAGGCCTATTTTCTCCCTTTCTCTTCCTTTCTTTTTCTTCTTTCTATGCTGTAATATCTACAACTATGTTGGCTTACTTTACTGGTGGTATAAGTTTTCACTAACAGTGGACTTTATAAGATGGCTGTGGTAACTTATTTTGGTTTAAAATAAGAGTAATTTTTCAACTGAATGTAATCTATCTATCCAATCCATCAATCTATCTCTCACATTCTAGCTACCTATGTTTTTCAATTATGCTGCACTTAATCTGTTAAGTACCTGATATTCTTGGAATGTGTAATTCCTGAGGGATATTTTTTTTTTATTTTTTCATTTGAATTAGAAACAGGATTGTTTTACATGACAAAGCCCAGTTCCCTTCTCCCTCCCATCCTCTCCTACTACCTCACCGCAAGTAAAACCCTACCTATCACATATTCTTTCTGCTCCCCCTGGATGGTGAAGCCTTCCATAGGGTGTCATCAGAGTCTATCATATCCTTTGGAATAGGGCCTAGGCCCACCCCAATGTGTCTTGGCTTAGAGAGTATTCCTCAATGTGGAATGGACTCCCAAAGTCCACACCTATGCTAGGGATAAGGACTGAACTACTACATGAGGTCCCATAGACTTCCCAGGTTTCCTCACTGAAACTGGGGTCTGGATCAGTCCCATGCTGGTATCCCATCTGTCAGTCTAGGGAGCAAAAGTTCCCCGATGTCCAGGTCAGCTGTTTATGTAGGTTTCACCAGCCTGGTCTGGACCCCTTTGTTCTTCCCTCGTCCTTCTTTGCAACTGGATTCCAGTTCATTTCGGTGACTACGTGTAGGTGTCTGCTTCTACTTCCACCAGCTGCTGGATGAAGGCTATCAGGTGGCATATAAATCAGTCATCAATCTCATTATCTGGGGAGGGCATTTAAGGCAGCCTCTCCTGTGTTGCTTGTTAGCTGGTGTTATCTTTGTAGCTCTCCAGGCATTTCCCTAGTGCCTGATTCTCTGTAAACCTAAAATGTCTCCCTCTATTATGGTATCTCCATTCTTGTTATCTTCTATTCTTCCCCTGACTCAACCTTTCTGCTCCCTCATGTCCTCTGCATCCCTCCTCTTCTCCCCTTCTCATTCTCCTAGCTCCCTCCCCCATCTTCCCATGCTCCCAATTTGCTCAGGGGAATCTTGACTCTTTCCTCTTCTCCAGGGGACCATTTATGTCTCTCTCCAGGGTCCTCCCTGTTTACTAGCTTCTCTGTCAGTGTGGATTGTATGTCTAAATCCATATATGAGTGAGTACATACCATGTTTGTCTTTTTGTGATTGGGTTACCTCGCTCAGGATGGTTTCTTCTAGTTCCATCCATTTTCCTACGAATGTCAAGATTCTATTGTTTTTTTTCCGCTGAGTAGTACTCCGTTGTGTAAATGTACCACATTTTCTCTATCCATTCTTCAGTTGAGGGGCATCTAGGCTGCTTCCAGTTTCTGGCTATTACAAATAGTGTTGCTATGAACATCGTTGAACAGATGTCCTTGTTGTATGAATGTACGTCTTTTGGGTATATGCCTAAGAGTGTAATTGCTGGATCTTGTGGTAGACTGATTTTCATTTTCTTGAGGAGTTTCCATACTGATTTCCAAAGTGGCTGTATAAGTTTGCACTCCCACCAGCAGTGGAGAAGTGTTCCCCTTTCTCCACATCCTCTCCAGCATGAACTGTCATTGGTGTTTTTGATTTTGGCCATTCTGACAGGAGTAAGATGGTATCTCAGAGTTGTTTTGATTTACATTTCCCTGATGGCTAAAAAGATTTAATTGGTGTTAGCTTACAATTCAGAGGTTTAGTCTACTATCACCATGGGAGGAAGCATGATGGCATACAGCTTAACATGGTGCTGGGGAGACAGCTAGAGTTCTACATTTGGATCAGTATTATCCTCCTAATTTTTAAAATAAGGATGTTAATATTACTATTTTCCAAAGAACAGAGGTGAAAATAAAGGAGTATAAGGAAATTAGTGCCTAGAAAGTGATTTGAAGTATCTTCTTCCTATATAAGGTCTTCCCCCTTAGCCAGTGATCTGGGAGTTATGCTGGAACCCCAGGAAGGGAGTCTGAATGCATCTAACTCATGGTACTGGGAAATTCTAGTGGCAATAATGGCTTCCTTTTGTTCACATTGCTCAGTTTGTTCATTGTAATTTCCCAGTACACTCTCTGGTCATATATACTAAGGAAGAATAATAAGCTTTTGCCATTTATTTATGTAGAAAGGCCTTTAAAATACATTGTGGAAGTCATTTTGGTTGAGAATGATTGATAGTACTATTTAATAAAAAGACTTTTTAGATATTATTTTTATCACATGTTTGTACACACACATGTGCTTTTGTGTGTGAGTATATGTACATGAGTATATCTGCCTGCAGATGCTGAGGGGATCTGAGTCTCTGAAGCTGGAGTTACCATCAGTTGACAGCTTTTCTACATGGGTGCTGAGAACAAAGCTTTTGACCTCCTGAAGAGGAATGAATGTTCTTAGTCACTGAGCCATCTCCCCAGGCTTGGATTAAAAACTCTCTCCCTATCCCCCCAGGCTCTCTCTCTCTCTCTCTCTCTCTCTCTCTCTCTCTCTCTCTCTCTCTCTCTCTCGGTTAGCAAAGGTTGGGAGTGGAAGTTGAGGTGTAGGTGGCATTTGTATGTTTCTGAGAGAGAGAGAGAGAGAGAGAGAGAGAGAGAGAGAGAGAGTTACTATATATGTGCGGAGATCAGAAGCCAACCTTGAGTATATGTCTTCATCCTTAACCTTGTTTGAGACAGATCGTCTTAATGTTTGTTACTGTGTGCATTAGAATAGCTGGCCCATGAACTTGTAAAGATTTTCTATCTCTACCTCCCATCTCAACATAGGAGATTTGAGATTTTAGTGAGCACTGCCACATTCAGTTCTATGTGAGTTCTGGGAATACAAGCTCATTCCCACACCTGAACAGCAAGCACCTCATTCACTGAGCCACCTCCTCAGCCCTAATTGATAAAGGGTTTTAAGAGAAGATGAACAAAAATAATGCACTTGGCCTCTTGATGAGAATATTATTTTGATTCACTTGCTAATGTAGATAAATGACTTTTCAAGTTGATTCAAACTCTTTTATTTATGACCACTATTAAATGCAGTTAATTTTTTGTTTGGGAGTGAAGGCTTTGGTGTGGGAAAACTAAAAGTGTTGCATGGGAGGGCAATACTGTGCTCAGTTGTCCTATGTTCAGTCACAAATATCTTTTCATTAGCCGTCTGCCAATTTCCTCTCTTCCCCCCACCCCGGGATTATGGGGATAATGAAGTATTGTGTAAAAGATATTTTAAAAAAAGATAACAATGTAACTTAGGTTGCTAACAGGTGACTTCAATATTATATAAATAAGATATTAATTTAGAAGCTTACCATGGGATAATAGACTACAACTGACATACTTTTAGACTAAGAATGGAATCTTGCCAAATCCCCTACTGTGTTTTGTTCCTGCTGGTTTACTAGTTTAAGAATAAATGCCTACTATGGAATGCACCAGGCTGCACACTGAGGTTTTATCTACTTCCTTGCTGGAGGAAAGTACTTTTATAAAAATACAATATAAAACAAAACAAGTAAAACATGCAAGAAGATGTAATATCACAAGTAATTTTACACTAAAGCAGTGAGACTGTAAACCCACTTTTCCTTGGACATCTGTGTTATTCAGTTTGCTCCTTCACTAGCCTGAATACTGGCTGGATGTAGAGGAGCTGACTTATGTCTGTGCCTCATTTTGAAATGCTCAGAGAACTACAGAAGTAGTAGCTGAAGTGAGGCAGGACTTGAGTGGCTCAACAGATGCCAGAATATGACAATTTAAGTGAGGGAAGCAGGGAAGTTGTGGTGAGAGCTGGGTAAACCAAGATGTAGTTTATCAGCAAAGCAAACAGTAAGACTAGCATGGGGGAAATAAATGTTCATGTCACAAAATTATAGTATACCTGTGCATTTTGTCCCTTCAGCCAGACTGCATGCTCTTGGAAGGCAGATAGCATTCCTTTGTCTTCTAGGCCAACCCAACTATCGCCATCCTGAAGCAGAGTAGCTGTGGTGCTCTATAGGAGACCCCAATGATACTGGACCTACGAACATTGCCTGTGGAGGGAAGGAGAACGGTCAGAGTTTACCAGATTCGTAGGGCTTTTCCTTGATCCTCATGAGGGAACTCTCTTCCACAATCACCACCACGTGAGGGGTTGAACAATAGGATGCTGAGAGCATACTTCTTGATCTCACTGCTTGTAAGTTACCCAGATGATTTCAGAGTGATGAAGCTGTCCAAGAGTCAGCAATACTTCTGGAAGAAACCCCAATAAAGTCATTGGTTGACCAAGATGGCCTTGATTGGAATCTTTTCTTTGATTTTGTCAGTGTCATGTACAACTTGGTTAAAAAGGTGAATTTTTTCTGTCTCCTCAGGAAATTTCATACAGCAGGATGGTAGTTGGTTTTATAATCGCATTCTTGAGTGGTAGGGTATGGTGTAGAATAAGGTTAGTTGCTTCACAGGCTTTCTTAAGATGTCCTATGATGGTTCTGTGGATGCTTCAGGATGAATACATGCTTGTAGTTGCAGGCCATGCTGTCTTGTTAGAGGACATAGCAAAGGTCAGAGAGGAAATATGCTAATTTAGGACCATGGCACAATTCAGTTAACCCAACAGGCTAGTGTTGTCATTGATTTCCTACACCAAGCCTACCTTTCCAGCCTCCTTCATTTCTCTAACCTTTGATGACTGCTTCAACATTTTATGGGTTGACCTAGGAGTGTCTATCTATTTCTCACAAACCCAGCTCTCACATATTCTTATACTTGACCTCTTGTCTGATTAAATTTTGGTTTATCTTGCCCCATCCTGTCCCCTGTGATTCAATGTTATAATATAATACATAGCCTTCATTTGTGTGAGTGATACCAATGTGACCACAGAGCCCTGAGCCTGACAAGTAAGATTTGATTGTAGATAGCTTAGTGCTCAGTTTGACAGATCACTGTAACTGTCTTAATGAACATTATATAACTGATTTAAAGTCTGGTGCACATTCTACTAAGTCATAACTGTTGGATAGGCTCCTGCCTTTGTAGCATGCTGTTAAAAACATGGTGCATCTTATTTTTCTTTCAACCCTCTATTTCCAATCATAGATTTGTACATAGTATTTTACAAATAAACCACTAATTTTCAGATAATTGCACCAGGAAAGTGACAGCTCTATTATACTTGGTATTTTGCTTAGAAAAACACATTAATGATGAAGACACATTTAGATCTTTAGCCTGAGAAAGACTGTTTTCAGCATTATTCAAGTTTATTCTATGTATTCATCTTATTTTATTTTTTATTTTCAGCAAAAGAAAATAGCTATTTAATTTGGCAGGAGTGTCTGTTTGGGGATTTCTGGTTAAGAGCATCCATGCTTCAGTTTCTGCAGAGCTATATAAGAGTTAGATCTATGTGTGAAATCTTCAGCTCTTGGGTTATTGGACATCACTTTCAGAATGCTGTGTCTTTGTTTAGTCATGAAACAGGGCCAAGACTCCGATGTCTTCAAATGGGAGCTTACTTGTCAATAATACTTTATATAATTTCAATATAATTGTAATTTTACTACACAGGGATAAGTGTTCTTTAAAACTAAAATCAAAAGTGAATGTTTAAGTCATAACTCATTTTTGCAGTTTTGTAATTACCCTCAACTTTCTTATTTTTGGAATAATATTCTCCCCTGCTCCCCACAGCCCCACTAGACAGATAGTGACTAGACTTGTATTAGAAGGTGGCTTTTTTCTTGTGTGTTTGCTTTTTGGAGAGAAAACATTTTTTGAGAGGATTTAGTTGGCTTCCCTCCCTATATTATATGTCTTACCATAGCAAGTTTATTTTTCAAGAATCTTTTAAAAGACAGCCGATTTAGTAAATTTAGTCCAACTTAATTTAAAACTATTTTATGTGTATATTATGGTGTGTATCTGTACAGTGTATGTTCACAAGTGTACAGGATCACAAGTATGCATTAACTCCTTCATGAAGTCAGAAGACAGCACTGGGTGTCGTCCTCTGGAGGATACTGAGTTTCCTGATCTGTCACTCTCTGCCATATTTACTTGGGACAAAACCTCCCACTAAATCTGGAGCCAGGCTAGGAACCAGCAATTCCCAGTGACCCTCCTGTCTTTGTCCCTCTCAGTTCTGAGATTACAGAGATGTGTAGCTTCATTTGGCTTTTTACATGGATGTTGGGGATTTAAAGTGGGGTCTTCATGCTTGTTAGGAAGCAGTCTTACCCACTGAGACATTCCCCAGAGACCTCAAAACTATTCATCTTTCTACCAAATAGAAGGTGTAGAGTTATAAAATCATGGATATTTTATTTGTATTCTTTATTTTTAATTTTTTCAGACTTCATATGTGAGTACTGTATTTACATCATTCTTTCCCTTCCTCCCTTCAATTACCAAGTCCTTTTTACTTCTCAAATTCATGATTTCCTATTCTTTAATTACAATTTAATTACAATTGTCACCTCTCTCTCTCCTTTATGGATACAACCTGTTGAGATCATTTCGTATTGCTTAAAGGTATGTAGGAATAACTTCTTGGGGTTGACTGATTTTGCTATTGCCAGCAACCATTGATTGCCCTAAGTTGTTCTACTAAGTCCTGTGAGAATGTTTGCTTTTGTTTCTAACAACACATTTAAAGTAACTGTTAAGCAAATAATAACCCATTCTAACTTGTCACATGTTGGCTTCTGAATAGAAATCCCAGAAAAGATGATGTCACATGGTCTATAAGCCCCACCCCAACCCCACTGCCAATGTATGAAGAGGCAGTCTGAATCTGTTTCACCAATACTGGGTAGATTGTCATAGGTTTTGAGTGAGAAATGAAGGGTCTGCCTCAGGTCTTCTGTTTCATTCACCTTGTTTCAGAGGTGACCATGAGATTTAGAAGAGCATGGCACATGATCATGGTCCATATAAGTTAATCAGTAGTTTTATTCTTCCCCTGTGTTTCAGATGAAGCCACTAGTATAGGAAAGTGTGAGCAAAGTGGCATGTCTAATTCACTCAGTAATTCTAAGACTTTGTAGTTGAGAAATAGCCATCTCAATCTGCAGCTTTCTGATGTAGCCCAAGGAAATATAGAGAAGAGGGCACCCAGCAGTTTCCTCAGTCATGTGATACTACACTGAGGCTATCTTCATGAGGTATGGCCCGGCAACTAGAATTTTAAGTTTGTGTTGCTTCCAAAACAGGATTATAGATACATCACAGACTCCAGTTTACTTGTGGTTTGGAAATGCAAGATCAATTTTCTTCAGTGGTTCTCCTTCTTCTATTTGATTCTATACATATGCATCACGACTTGACTTTATTAAGAGCACTAGTCTGAGCTTTGTTTTTAGAGCTATCCATATTCTAAACATGGTTCCCATGGTCTGTGCTATCTTATGGGGAACAGTAGAGGGATATTTCCTTACAGACATTTACTTTTCTGAAAATGTATCAAAGTCACATTGAAGCCCCTGTGATAGAATGGTTACTATTTTTCTCTAATCTCTTTCACCAGGTTTTTAGAGTCCTATGGGAAATTTGGTGACATTGTGACTATAGGTAATGTTAGAATGAGAAGAGGGCTCTGGAATCTGGTGATGGATCTAGGTTCATGGTTCCTGTTATGTTCTTATCTCTGTTCAGTTCTACAGGTCAGCTAGGCTTCACACATAGGAGGAGGGCTTTACACATCACAGGGGAGGCATCAACATCATCTCTCAGTATCACAAGTCAGTTGGGCTTCACATATAGGACAGAAGGCATCACCATAGTCTCTCAGAACCTGAATAGTCAGACTGACAAAAGACAAGGAATTTTCTATAAGCCTTTTCCTAGGTGTTGACTAAAAACAGCTTTTGAAGGAAAGGTGGCTTGCCGGGTACTGGGGTGTCTGAGCTGATTTTTTAGTCCTTGCTGTGCTATCTGAGGAGCTCACTGTCATCACTCTCCAGCAGGGAAGCGGGATTCTGGGAGCTGTTTTAAGGGTATAAATTGGCTTCTTTAATGAAGCTGAAGCAGCCAGGGGAGGCCCACAAGGAGGAGAAGGTGACCACTTACCTTTCCTTCTCTGGCCCTTTCTGCCATCTCCAACAGCTCTCTGCAGGGAAGCTCTGATTTCATACAAGATTGTTTCAATGTTAAATTGACACTAAATGAAGAGCACAGTAAGCTCCCAACATAAACTTTTTAAGAGAAGAAAAATTTGCAGGCAGCCAGGTGGGGAGTGGATGTAGAAGCAGGGAGGTGACCGATAAAACCACCCAAGGGAATGGGAAGAGGAAGAAGGGAAAAAAGGCATCTAGCTTAGTTTAAAACCTATCAGTAATCCTCACAGATCTTGCACTTACAATACCTGTTAGTGCTTATTTTCCATGATTAATATCTTTCCTAATCTCAAAGAACAAAATGACCATCTGAAATCTTTTCTCCATGTGCTATGTCAAGGTCAGGGCACTCCAGATTATCCTAATTTCATCTGTGGGATGCCTTGTGGCTCAAGCTCTCAGCCAGTGTTTCCATGCTTTGCAACAGAGTCAGGTCATATATTCAAGGAGCAATAAAATGTCTTATTGTGTCCTAAAGGGATGTTAAGGACCAGATCCTGATGTCACATTGTGGCTATGTTAGAAGATGACTAGAACTTTTTTTTCTCAAAAAGTGCTGCTAAGCATGCTGTTGCTTGTTGAATAAAATCCAAAGGGAGATATATGGAGAGATACAAGGTAATATGTCCCAGAAAAGATTTGGTGTTTAGATGACAACTCATTTTGTGCTAGAGGCAGTAGTATTTGTCTATCTGCCTATATCTATCTATCTGTCTGTCTGTCTACCTATCTTTCATACAATGCAGAGACAATTCATTTGACTTAAAATTACATGTATGATGAAAGGAGAAGATAAATATTACTATTTAAACACATGCATAGTGTATCTGAATACACATTTATATAGGACAGATTTAATTTACTCAGAAATGTTTCTGTACAAATGATAAGAGTTTTTGGTAATCACAGCCTGGGTTCAGGTCCTTAAACTAGGAAGGGTGTCACCATGAAGAAATGAATTGTCTGGCCACCAGATGAGTTTCAGACAAGTGGCCAGACCCAAACAACCTTCTGTATTTATACTGAAAAACAAGAATGTTTTTCCATACTAACAGACAGGGTTTTCCATCCTCCAAAGTTAACCTCCAGCAAAAATAAATGTATGAAATATGTTTTCCCCAAAATTTTACAATCTTTTAAACCAAAACAACACATCATTTTGCTAGCTTGGCCAAATATTGAGCCAGGTACATCCTGTCTTTACAAAACTAAAAGGTGATAAACATAGGCATACAGTTTCAAGAAAAAATAATCTTGTTCAAAACTTAATAAAGTATATTTACAGAAAAAGGAGTGATCTGCATTCAATCCTGTTAACACTGAATCAGGACAGTTGTAAGGGTCTGGAGTGACAACTGGCATCCCCAGACAAGAAACCTGAGAAGCATCAGCTCCCAAAGAATTTTAGAGGAAAATATTTGAGAAAAAAATTGGTTTTCAAGAATGATCAGATCTGTTTCATGGGTGACTGACAAATTGACAGTAAAAACTGCCAAGAGAATCGTCAGTATAACGAGATAGAAGAGAGTGTGCAGGTCACATGGCCCAAGCAGTATTCTGGATGGCCCGAAGTTCACTGGTCCTTGCCAAGACTGTCCCTATAGGCTTTGGCTCATCTGGAGACCCATTGGACAATCACTCATATACTGGTATGAAACTAGGCCACATGGTTCCCAAGAGTAATTTAGTAAAATACAATCCTAATGCATTGTAGAATGTTCTCTACTCTCCAACTTACAAGCGAAAGGTGTACATCATGAGAATTAATGCAGTAGAGTCACACTTTTCAAATGTTTGGCTTCTTGTTCTGCAAAGACCAGAAACATTTGAATAATTATTGAGAGAATCTTTTTGTTTGTTTGTTGGAACTAATAAAATATGTGACAGTGGACAATTTAGCATCATCTATTAAAAGAACACAACATAATTTTTACTAAAGATATTGTTCAGAAAATTGTGTTCATTACACACATATGCTCTGCCATTGTGCTGGGAACTTTATTTGGCACTGGGTGCTAACCTGATTCTGAGGAGTCCATAGCAAAGAAACATGTAAACCTGGCATAATACATCTGCGTCTTGTTAGGGGTACCAGTAGATACAATAGTGACACACGATTTAAGAAGATACATGCAGGTTGCATCCAAGAAACAAGGGGATCTGGAATAGGTGGTTTTCCTTTAAATATTATGGAAAAATTCCAGTAAGAGGAAACAGCATTTTCATCATCACAGAGGCAGGGAGGAACTGCCCTGCATGATTTCCAATTGAAACCTCATTTTCATTTCCATATTTGAGAAGAAAACAAATCATGTCGCTTGTAGCAAGTGTGAGACAGGTAAGACAAGGACATGAACTTTAGCAGCAACTAAACAGAATGATTTAATATTGATGAAATGGTTCATTCTGGTGAAGTGTGTCTGTTCTTCTAAGGACACAATGAAATAATTACTTTTAGGAGAGAGAGAGAGAGAGAGAGAGAGAGAGAGAGAGAGAGAGAGAGAGAGAGAGAGGGAGAGAGAGAGAGAGAGAATCTGGAATAGAGAGGTACTGACAGGGAAAGTCTAGATGCTCCTTGCCATCTGTCCATGGACCAGGAGTCATGGGGATGAGACTGTGGACATTGAGGGTGTTAGGAAAGTGTTGTGTTTCCTTCTTGGCAAAAAAAAAAAAAAAAAAAAAAAAAAACACAGAGAAGCTTAGTGAAGTCTGCCACAGTGAGCATTGGTCCTACAGATGGGGGAAGAGACAGGTGAATGACATTGGAGGACAGGCAAAATTGATCTAGAGATGAGGACAGTGGCCTCCTGGCAGTGAATGTGGGTGTGCACATGACCTTCAAGAGCCCCTTAACATTACATCATGCTTTGATTATCTCAGCAAATTTTATCCACACATTTTATACTGACTGTGACAACATCTTCTATTCTTGATAATTTTAATGTGACAACCAACGGGCACTGGCATGTTCTACACCTCCCAGTTACGGGGCTATTCCTGGCTGTCACCTTCTCACTGTAACTTGTCCTATGGAATGCTCACATCTCAAAGGACCTGGACCAGGCCACACCTTCTGTTTCTCTCTCAAAGTTTTCCTGAGGAGAGGCAAATGAGTCAGAATAAGAATTAGCCAGCTCACTACCCCTGCATCCTCCAATGCTTTGAATCCTGGGAAGATTAGAGTTGGATGTGCTCCCTATCTCAACAGCTCTGTAAAACTTTATGTCATGTATTTCTTTGTATAAATGCAAATCAGAGCCTTATTTAATTATCTATGGTTATTTTTGCTTTTGCTTGATTTTCTCAATGCTTAATTTTGTGCCTTGATGTTGGAGCTATTTCAAGAAGCACTCTGAACCCTGTTATAATGAGCTGAAAATTAATAAGTAAAAATAATCAGAAATCTTTCTAAGCTCATGAGTTTCCCCGCATAACCTCAGTTCTCTGCTGAGTTGGTGAACATCCTTGATCCTTTGTCATTGGGTAATTTTTTTAAGTCTAACAGTCTTTCCTCTTAGCACATATAGCTTTCAAAAAGTAATAATGATAATACTAGTGGCAAAACATCACACTATTTCCCATGGATGGGGAAAATATGTCTCTACATTACTTCTCCTAACCTACGTCAGCCATAAGAAAAACTCCCTGCTGTCATCTTATTGCCAGTGATAGAGCATTTTTGCTCTTTATGTCTTAGTTTCCATGGCTTGCCTTCCAATTTCTTTTTCTTTGTTTCTTTTTTCTTTTTTAAGCAGGGTTTCTCTGTGTAGTTCTGGCTGTCCTGGAACTTACTCTGTAGACCAAGGTGGCTTCGAACTCACAGAGATCTACCTGCTGCTTCCTACCGAGTGCGGGGATTAAAGGTGTGTGCTATCACAGGCTGGCTGCCCTCTAATTTCTATAGAGAAGAAACAGACACACATCCTCCCTTTGTTGAGGTTATTTTCTCCTAGCTAAACTGTGTCATTCAAAATTGTTAGCCAGCACTCAAGCATAAGTAAAGTTTAGAACTGAAACTGTTTTCCAGGTATGCTATTGTGTCTTTGGAATGAATTTGATGGTGTAGATCCTATATATAATTGAGAATGATTGTTAGACAAAATTAAGGCTAAACTTTCCTTTGGACCACATTGTGTGATAAGGGCATCTCTATTTTATTACTTCTTCTATACCAGAATTTTCTGGAGGAGTCCTCTCAGTGAAAGCCAGAACAATTTGCTCAGGGACCTGCTAGACTACTGACCAACCCTTTATTTGGGCTTAGCCTGCTTTCATGACTGTTTCTACCACCATATGCCTCACTCAGTTTGGCATCCAGAGTTCTTCAAATCTTATTTCTTTTTGTTTTGGTCTCTTTCTTCTAGGACTTACAAGTGTCTGCCTTTGTCCTTCTCTGCCTCAGCTTGTCTTAAGCAAAACTATCCCTTACCTGAGACCTGAATTACCAGACTATTCCACATTAGATCCTGAATTCTGGCATTCTAGAAAACTTAACAAATTCTTAGGACCACATGGAGAGTAGAAACCCAGTCCTCATGTCTTGAAAACATTTCTAGTTCCAAATCCAACCTGGTTCTAAAAGCTGCACAATTGGGTGAAGCCTGGGAATTTGCATGTATGCAATACAACAGCAAGCCTTCTGGCTTTTGTGACCTATGCCTTGTGATGAGCTATGGGATTTGAAACTCTGGTTTTCCAAATCAAGTATTTCTTTTTAGTTTGGGAACTCTGTTTAGTCAGTCTTTTGTTATTTTCATGTATCTGGCTGATTTTTCTCTACTTACCTGTTTAGGTCAGTTCCCTTGTCATGTGCTTGAAAATGGCAGGTAAAGGTTTGCACCTAGAAAGTCATTTGATTTTAGTGTTTATAATTCATCTATGACTTTAAAGATTGTGTTAGCTTACTAGGGAAATTCTTGAGCACCTGCTAGTTTTAGAAGAGATTTCAGGGAGGAAAATTTCATCAAAATGAGAGTAAACTATGAAAACAAACCATGTGATGAAATTTGCACTGGGGCTGGGGTCACTAAAATTTTTGTATTTTACAAAACTCTTAATTTAACCTTTGAATAGTCCTTGAGATATTACTTACCTAGACTGTTTCCCTAATTAAAGATGGTTTCAACTTGCAATTGAATTTATTTTCTCCTTCCCGAGAAGATCCATGAGATGGTCAGATGCTTTTGTTATTAAGTATTACCTACTTGACTGTCTCTAACAAGTGAGGGACTGTGCTGACAGAATCCAGCTGCCACCTATTAGACGATATCACTATGCCTTGTAAAATTGGGAGGCAGTGCATCCCAAATGACAGTGATCTTTTGATGTCTCACTGATGGTTAGGCCTTTCAGGACTATTGAAGACATACTTAAGTCTGAATCAGGCAATAATGTTAGAGAAAATAAATATCCACATTTTGGCATCAGCTTAAATATATTCAATTTTAAGAATGTTCAAAGGCACACATATGCTGTTTGACTTATTACCTTTTGTTCATGCAGTGTTCAAACTGGCCTTTTGAGATCTGAATTATCACTCTGGCTAATTCCTTTGGCAATCTTTTGCCAATATACTCTAATTATGATTTTGTTAAGGCATTAGTAGTATGGAAGTGATCTTTTTCTTAAATAGAAATACTGGACAAAAGGTAAATTTAATTAAATATATTTTGCTTTTCCCTTTAATCTGAAATGGCCAAATGTCAAAGATATCTCTTTTAAAATGTTTCAAAACATTTGAGGAAAATGCAACTAAATGTTAGTTGTAGGCACTAAATCATAGTTAAGGTATTGGCTTTTTAATTTAAGTTTAAACTCTCTTCTTCTTCTTTAATTCTTAGGATTTCTTTTCTCATTTCTTCTTCTCTGGCTGTTTAGATACCAGGGATTCACAGCTGAAGAGTTCCTTGTATCAGAGAGGGATGGAGGGAGGAAGAAACACTTTTATAGATTTTTTTCATCACTCAGGACAAGTGTTGACTGTGAGGATACCGTCATGCCATACCTCTACAAACAGCCAGTCAAGTGCTCTTTGGAAGATCATTGGAACCCTGCAGCCTCTGATGACTTGAGTCTTTGAAAAAGGCCTACCCTGTCTTCAGAGAATGTCTCACTATGCATAGGTTCATAAAGCCTACCCAATTTTGGCAAACTCCTCTGACAAACCTAGTTGTCTGGTAGATATTCTTCCATCACTTGCAAATGTGAGAAGGCTGGTTTTGACTGCCCCAGAAATGATCATGCAAATCCTGAGCCCTACCACATTCTTCCTTGCTCCTGTGTGTTTTCATGGGCTGAAAATCAGTCCAGCCACTGTCTATTAAATGAACACTTTTCTCCTGACTTGATTCAAATACCTTTCCTCATGTAGTGTTCCAGGATGCCCTTCCTTCTCTTCAAAGCAGAATGGGTTGTAGCACTTCCTGTACTTATTATTCAATTTTTATACCCACTGTAATAGTTAATAGATCATACGATTATATTCTGGTTTGGAGATGCCTGCAGTTGGTTCATGAGACTGTCTCATATGAACTTAATTAACTGCCCTGGTCGTCTCCCGGTGGTGGATAGCATTTTTCTCTCCTCTGGCATGCTCCACAGATGCTCCTTGGAAGCCAAGGAAGCTCATTGTCCTGCACTTTACCTTCTCTCCTCCACATGGATGCCTGCCGAGCAGCTGCTTAAATGCTAGTGTTCAATCTGTTTTTCTCCAGAGCCTCCCTGATGGCAGAGTCCATTCACTCTCTCTGTGATTGTGGCTTATTTTACTGTTCCTACAAAGGCCATTTTATGCTCTCAGTGTCTTATAGAAGCTTTACAGAATAACTGGTGCCCAAGCTTTCCTATCACAGAATTACAAACAAAGGAATCAGAATCTGGAAGAAGAGCAAAAGCATTTAATTACAGGAGGCAGCATGTCTACTATGCATGTCCCATGTTAACAGTGATCTGGGATTTCATGGGTAGGATGGCTAGAGAACCAATGATACAAATGGCTTTGGGGGAGTTAACCTTCACTTATGTAGAAAACCATCTGTCCTAGGAAATACATTTTTCCTGGCATGTCCCATCAGTCATATACATATGTGTAAAACACCCACATAACAATCATCATAATACATTTATTGTACAGTATATGCTCATTTGTTATTACAAAGCTGAAGCACTCATGTGTCAAGTTTCTTTATATACCCATTGACTGGTATACTATTAATATCAACATTGCCATTTAAGTAATTTTAATTAAATTTATTTTAACTAATATGTAAAAGCAACATCATGCCTGTTAAAGAAGTTTTGAGGTATGTATACATTAAATAACATTCAAACTAGGTTGCATGCTTCATTTATTCAAACACTTACTATTTCTTCATAATAGGGTCATTCCAAAGTGTTCATACTAACTTTCCTTTGTTATTAACACATATTCTTTGTATAGTATGACAAATTTCATTGTAACTTTTAAATGATACTTGTAGTATTTATTCTTTGAGAGTTTCATACATGTGTACAGTGAATTTCACCCTTCCCTCTAATGTCTCCAGAATACTCCCTGCCCGCCCTCCACCTTCATGTCTGTTTTGATTTTGGCCCTCTCAACTTGATTAGTTCTGTCTACCCACACATGATGTAGGGCTGGCCACTGCAGCATGGCCAATCTACTGCGGATCACACCTATAAAGAGAAAAGAAACTGATTGGTTCTCGGTCCTCTAAGAGCCACCATTGCTATAGCTCCTCTGCTAGGTCCCTCAACTCTTTGCTGTGCACAGTGCATCACTGACCCTTGAAGCCACCCAGTGTGCAATAGCACATCAGAACCTCTCACTTCTCTCTAATTGCAATTCGAACTCCTTAATCTGCCCTTCTTTCTCACCCCCAATTGTGGTGGTTTGAATAAGGTCATAGGGAGTGACTCTATGAGGAGGTGTGGCCTTGTTGGAGGAAGTGTGTCACTGTTGATGGGCTTCGAGGTTTCAAATGGTTAAGCCAGGACCAATGTGGCACTGTCTTTCTGCTGACTATGAATCTTGATGTGGAATTGTGGGCTACCCCTCTAGCACTGTGTCTGCCTGTGTGTTATCATCCTTCCCACCATGACAACAATGGACTAGACCTCTGAATGGTAAGCCAGGCCCAATTAAATATTTTATTTTATAAGAGGTGCCATGGTCACAGTGTCTCTTCACAGCAGTAGAAACCCTAACTAAGACAGAAGTTGGTGCCAGGGATAGAGGAAGAGCTGTGATAGGCTGAGCCATGTTTTTGCCTGGAGGAATATAGCACACTTTGGGACTTTGGACCAGAAAAGTGATTGGAAGAATGTGGTCGTTTTTTTTCATTTTGATTTTAAAGAGAGTTACACTTAAGAGATTGCCATGAGACTTTGAACTTAGGACTTTTAGCAGTGTGGAGACCTGGATACAATATGGATGGGAACCTTTGAAGTTGGATTGAATGTAGTTTTGCATTATGATATGGCTACAAGACTATGTGGGTCCGGAAGTATAATGTTGTGGTTTAAATGAAAATAACTCCTTTAGGCTCAAAGGAAGTGGCACTATCAGGAGGCATGACCTTGTTGGAGGAAATGTGTTACTAGGGGTGGGTTTTGAGGCTTCAAATGGTCAAGAAAGGCCCAATTTGCCCTCTCTTCCTGCTGTCTGCTGATCGAGATGTAGAACTTCCAGCTACCTCTCTTTTCTTTTCTATTTAGGAATAATAATTTTACAAATCAATCCCCCATTCCCTCTTCCTCCCATCCTCCCATGCCCCCTACCAATCCCCTCATCCCAACCTCCCACCGGATTACCAAGGACGGTGAGGCATTCCATGGGGGACCATCAAAGTCTGTCACATCATTTGAGGGACGGCCTAGGCCCTCCTCCATGTATCTGGGTTGGAATAGTATCCCTCCATAGGGAATGGACTTCCAAAGTCCATTTGTGTACTAGGGATAAATACTGATTCCACTGTTAGAGGTCCCATAGCCTGCCCAGGCCTCCTAACTGGCACCCACATTCAGAGGGTTTGGTTCAGTCCAATGCTTGTTCTCCAGCTTTAAGACGGGGATCCGTGTTCTCTCCCTAGGTCAGGTCAGCTGGTTCTGTGGGTTTCTCTAGCAAGGTCTTGACTGCTTTGCTCATCCCTCCTCCCTCTGTACAACTGGATTCCAAGAGTATGGCTCAGTGCTTAGCTATGGGTGCCTGTTTCTGCTTCCATCAGCTACTGAATAAAGGGGCCTATGTTGGTTCCCCAGCTGTCAGACTAGGGTCCATGAGTTCCCACTTTCTCAGGTCAGCTGTTTCTGTGGGTTTTTCCTGGGTGGTCATGACCCTTTTGTTGGTCATTCTTTCCTCTCTGAAACTGTATTCCTGGAGTGGGGCTCAATGCTTAGCTGTGAATCTCTGCTTCTGGTCAGCTAGTGGATGAAGGCTCTGGGATGACATTTAGGGTAGTCACATTCTCATTAGGGCATTTAAGGTAGCCTCTCCACTATTGCTTAGGTTCCTGGTTGGGGTTTCCTGTGGATCTCTGTACAATTTCCCAGTGCCAGATTTCTCTTTAAACCTATAGTGGCTCCCTCTATTGATGTGTCTCTTTTCTTGTTCTCTTCTATTCCTCTTCCATTCAAACTTTCTGATCCCTCATGTTCTCTTCCCCCCACCTCTTCTCCCTTCCTCTTTGTCCCCACTTCCTCTCCCCTCCCCCCATGCTCCCATTTTGGTCAGGGGCTCTTGTCTTTTCTGCTTCACTGGGGTCCATGTATGTCTCTCTTATGGTCCTCCTTGTTTCCTTGCTTCTCTGGAGGTGTGGATTGTTGGCTGGTAATCCTTTGCTCTATGTCTAATATCCATATATGAGTGAGTACATACCATGTCTGTCTTTCTGTGACTGGGTTACCTCACTTAGGATGGTTTCTTCTAGTTCCATCCATTTGCCTGCATCTTTCAGGATTCCATTGTTTGTTTGTTTGTTTTTTCTGCTGAGTAGTACTCCATTGAGTAAATGTACCACATTTTCTGTATCCATTCTTTGGTTGGGGGGCTACTAGGTTGCTTCCAGGTTCTGGCTATCACAAATAGTGATGCTATGAACATAGTTGAAGAGATGTCCATTTGTATGTCCTTATTAAATGTGCATCCTTTGGGTATATGACTAAGAGTGGAATTGCTGGAACTGGTTCCCATTTTCCAGAGAAACTGCCATACTGATTTCCAAAGTGGCTGTTCAAGTTTGCACTCCCACCAGCAGTGGAGAAGCGTTCCTTTTTTTCCACAGCCTCTCCATCATTGGTGTTTTTGATTTTAGCCTTTCTAATGGGTGTAAGACGGTATCTCAGAATTGTTTTGATTTGTATTTCCCTGATGGCCAAGTATGTTGAGCAGTTTCTTAAGTGTCTTTCAGCCATTTTAGATTCATCTCTTGAGAATTCTCTATTTGGTTCTGTACTCCACTTTTTATTTGAATTATTTGGTGTTTTTGTGACTAGCTTTTTGAGTTCTTTGTATATTTTGGAGACCAGCCCTCTGTTTGATGTGGGGTTGGTGAAGAGTTTTCCCATTCTGTGGGCTGCTGTTTTGTTTTGTTGACTGTGTCCCTTGCCTTACAGAAGCTTCTCAGTTTCAGGACGTCCCATTTATTAATTGTCCATCTCAGTGTCTGTGCTATTGGTGTTATGTTCAGGAAGCGGTGTCCTGTACCAATTCATTCAAGGGTACCTCTCACTTCTCTTCTAAGAGGTTCAGTGTGGATGGATTTATGTTGAGGTCTTTGATACATTTGGACTTAGGTTTTGTGCATGGTGATAGATATGGATCCATCTTCAATTTTCTACATGTCTCCATTCAGTTATGCCAGCACCATTTGTTGAAGATGCTTTCTCTTTTTCCATTGTATAACTTCAGCCTCTTTGTCAAAGATCAGGTGTTCATAGGTGTGTGGGTTAATATCAGGGTCTTCCATTAAATTCCATTGCTCTATCAGTCTGTTTTTGTGCCAATACGAAGCTGTTTTCATTACTATAGCTCTCCTTAGTACAGCTTGAAGTGAGGGATAGTGATGTTAGAGGAATCACATTGCGTTTCTCTCCATTTAGTTTGGGTATATTGTCTTTATTATGTTTAGGTATGTTCCTGTGATCCCTGATCACTCCAAGAACTTTATCATGAAGGGGTGTTGAATTTTGTAGAAGGCTTTTTCAGCATCTTGTGAGATGATTAGGTGGTTTTTGCTTTTCAGATTGTTTATGTGGTGGATTACACTGATGGATTTTTATGTGTTGAATCATCCCTGCATCCCTGTGATGACTTTTCTGATGTGTTTATGGATTTGATTTGCCAGTATTTTATTGAGTATTTTTGTATCAATGTTCATGAGGGAGATTGGTCTGTAGTTCTCTATCTTAGTTGTGTTTTTATGTGGTTTGGCTACCAAGGTAATTGTAGCCTCAGAAAAAGAGTTTGGTAATGATCCTTCTGCTTCTATTGTGTGGAACAATTTGAGGAGTATTGGTATTATCACTTCTTTGAATTTCTGGTAGAATTCTGCACTGAAACAATCTGGCCCTGGGCTTTTTTTGGTTGGGATACTTTTGATGACTGCTTCTATTTCATTAGGAGTTACAGGTCTATTTAAATTCCTTATCTGTTCTTGATTTAATTCTGGTAATTGATATCTATCCAGAAAATTGTCCATTTCCTTTAGATTTTCGAATTCTGTGGAGTACAGGTTTTCAAAATATGAACTGATGATTCTCTGGATTTCCCCAGTGTGTGTTGTTATGTCCCCCTTTTCATTTCTGCTTTTGTTTATTTGCATGTTCTGTCTCTGCCTTTTGGTTAGATTGGATAAAGATTTGTCTATCTTATTGATTTTTTAAAGAACCAACTCTTTGTATTATTGATTCTTTGTATTGTTTTCTTTTTTCTACTTTCTTGATTTCAGCTCCCAATTTGAGTATTTCCTGGAGTCTACTCCTCCTGGGTGAGTTTGCTTCTTTTGTTCTAAAGCTTTTAGGTGTTCTATCAATTGTCTAGTATGGGTATTCTCAAGTTTCTTCATGTGGGCACTTTGTGCTATGGACTTTCCTCTTAGCACTGTTTTCAGAGTGTCCCATAGGTTTGGGTCTTCATTTTCATTGAATTTTAGAAAATATTTGATTGCTTTCTTTATTTCTTCTTTTATTCAGGAGTGATGCAGTTGAGCATTGTTCAATTTCCATAAGTTTGTAGGGTTTCTGCAATTTGTGTTGTTGTTGAATTCTAACTTTAAAGCATGGTGGTCTGATAAGATACAGAGGGTTATTCCAATTTTTTGTATCTGTTGAGATTTGCTGGTTTTTGTTTTTTGTTTGGTTTTTCAAGACAGGGTTTCTCTGTGTAGCTTTGGAGCCTATCCTGGCACTCGCTCTGGAGACTAGGGTGACCTCAAACTCACAGAGATCTGCCTGCCTCTGCCTCCCGAGTGCTGGGATTAAAGGTATGCACCACCAACGTCTGGCTTAGAGGTTTGCTTTATTGCTGAGCGTTTGTTCGATTTTTAGAGACGGTTCCATGTGGTGCTGAGAAGGTATATTCTTTTCTGTTTGGATGGAATGTTTTATAGATGTCTGTGAAACCCAATTGGGTCATAACTTCTGTTTGTTCCTTTGTTTCTTTCTGGTGGTTGTCTAGCAGTGGGAGTGTGGTGTTGTAGTCTCACACTATAAGTGTGTGGGGTTTAATGTGTGATTGTGTTTTAGTAATGTTTCTTTAACGAATGTGAGTGCCTTTGTATTTGGTGCATAGATGTTGAAAACTGAGACTTCATCTTGACGGATTTTTCCTGTGATGAATACGAAATGTCCTTCTTTATCTCTTTTGATTGATTTTAGTTTGAAATCTATTTTGTTAGATATTAGGATAACTATACCAGCTTGGGTTCATTTGATTGGAAAATCTTTTCCCTAACCTTAACTCTGAGGTCACATCTATTTTTGAATGTGAGGTGTGTTTCTTGTATGCAGCAGAAGGATGGATTCTGTCTTCATGTCCATTCCATTAACCTGTGTCTTTTTATAGGTGAGTTAAGACCACTGATATCGAGGGATATTAATGACCATTGTTTGCTGATTCTTCTTTTTTGTATTTGATTTTGGTGGTGTTATTGTGTGTGAGTTTTTCCCTATTTCTGGCTTTTGGTAAAGTATGATTATCTATTGCCTATGTTCTTGTGAGTGTAGTTAATTTCCTTGGGCTGGAGTTTCCCTTCCATTAATTTCTGTGGGGCTGGATTTGTGGATATGTATTGTTTAAATCTGTTTTTGTAATGTAATATCTTGTTTTCTCCATCTATAGTGATTTAGTGTTCTGATGGGTATAGTAGGCTGGGCTGGCATCCATGGTCTCTCAGTGTTTGTGAAACATCTATTGAGGACCTTCTGGCTTTCAGTTTCCATGGTGAAGTCTGGTGTAATTCTGATAGGTTTTCCTTTATATGCTACTTGGCATTTTTCCTTTGCTGCTCTTAATATTCTTTATTTTGTTTGTTTGGGATTTTGATTATTATGTGGCGAGGGAACTTTTTCCTTTGGTCCATTTTATTTTGTGTTCGGTAAGCTTCTTGTACTTTCATAGGCACACACTCTTCAGGTTGGGAAAGTTTTCTTCTATGGTTTTGTTGATTATGCTTTCTGTGCCTTTG
Source organism: Cricetulus griseus (assembly GCF_003668045.3). Classification (NCBI taxonomy): domain Eukaryota; kingdom Metazoa; phylum Chordata; class Mammalia; order Rodentia; family Cricetidae; genus Cricetulus; species Cricetulus griseus. Next base: position 157,285,893 of record NC_048596.1, read on the forward strand.
AGCTGGGTTTCTTCACATTCTTCTATACCTATTATTCTTAGGTTTGGTCTTTTCACAGTTTCCCATATTTCCTGGATATTTTTTATTAAGGATTTGTTGCATTTAAGATTTTCTTTGGTGGATGAATCTATTTCCTCTATTTTATCTCCAGCACCTGAGATTCTCTCTTCTATTTCTTGTATTCTGCTGGTTATGCTTCTATCTGCAGATTCTTCTTCTTGATCATTTACCCAGCTTATCTATATCCAGCAATCCCTCAGTTTGTGTTTTCATTATTGTCTCTATTTCAGTTTTCAGGTCTTGAACTGTTTGAATTGTTTCCTACACTTGTTTGATTGTGTTTTCTTGGCTTTTTTTGCTTTCTTTACGAAATTTGTTGATTTCTCTCATTTTGGTTTGTTTTTTCTTCCATTTTAAGGTATTTTCTCACATCCTCTTTGAGGGCCTCTATCATTTTCATGAAGTTGTTTTTTAGATCATTCTTTTCTGCTTCATTTGCATTGGGATGTTCAGGTCTTACTGGCATAGAATCCCTAGACTCAAGTGGTGTCATATAAGTCTTTCTGTTGTTGGATGTGTTCTTATACTATCTTCCCATCTCTTTTCCAGTGGGTAGAGGTGAGGTCCCTCCCCATCTCTCTCTCCCAGGAGGGTGGCTGGCAGCTGTGGGTCTGGGGACTTGAAGAGGGAAAGGTGGCCTGGGAGAGCCCCTGGCACTAACCTCTGTTTCTACTGAAGGTTGGATGGGCAAAACAGGAATGGTGGCCAAAGATGCTGGTTTCTTTGTACTGCCTCCAGGTCTTTATAGGGGATTGGGTGGCAGGAAGGGTCTGGAGGCTGCAGGTCAGGGAACTTGAAAAGGGAAAGGTAGCCTGGGAGAACCCTTGGTACTCACTCTTCTCTCTCTCTCTACCAGAGGGTGGCTTTCAACTATCTCTCCAGTAGCATGTCTGCCTGCATGCCACCATCTTTCCCACCATGATGATAATGGTCTAAACCTCTGAACTGTGAGCCAGCCCCAATTAAATATTTTCCTTTATAAGTGTTTCCAGGGTCATGGCATCTCTTCACAGCAATAGAAACTCTAACTAAGACACTGTTATTTTACTGGTCTTACTTATTACTGAACTCTCAATTTCTTTTAATGAGTTTTGGTATATAACTCAGTATTTCACACAGTATAGGAAAGTACTGTACTGCTTAGCTCTAGTTTCAAGCCCTTATTTTGAGATAGCCTCACTGTGTAGTCTAGGCCAGACTGAAATATGTAATCCTCCTGAACCTGACTCTTAGTGCTAGGATAACACAGCCAATTACATATTTCTGAATAAATCAATTTTTCAAGCCAGAAAAGTCTTCTTACTTATTTTTTACATAATCATATTTCTAAATAATATTATTCTGAGGAGGAAATTGTGCTTATACATTTCTAGCTATCTTTTGAAATCTTTCATAGTTCTTAGAGGATGATGCTCTGAGCTCAACACAGTGATGTTCTTGAGGCTTGTGTGATGCTTTTATTCAATAAAGATCTTTATTTTTCAAGGAATTTCATTGTCTCAGTTCTATACTTGGTTGCTATCATTACTAAGTGACTAATTTAAAACTGCTGAAATGTGATGAAATATGAATGCAAAAGGAATTATCCTTGGTCTTTTCATAAATTGTAGAGTTAATTAATATTAAATAAAATTAAAATTAATTAATTAAACTTTGAGTCTTTTGAAAGAGTTTTGCATCCTTAACATAAACCAGTTTTCATTTTGAGAAACCTTAGGTATTCAAGGACAGTCTTATGAGCCAGAATATTGCAAAGGCTTATCATTTAGGAACCAGTGTTATTTAACGTGATCTGGGTTTTACTAGCTCAGTCCTGACTGTATATATCCTTTGTAGACTTCACTTTAGAGTCATTCAAGCAAAAGTGATGTGTAGGTTGCCCTGATTTAATAAGGGTGCATTGAATGACTATGCACTCAGAAGGAATACACTGAAAGAAAATTTTCACCATCAGAGGATTGAAAAATGTATATATGTGTGTCTGTATTTTAAATTAGGATCAAACATTTAAAGAAGAAAACATCATTTTTAATTTCCCTGTTTACTACTTTCCTTACTAACCCCAATGCCAATCTCATCTGCTCAAAAGCCCTCTTATGAACTTAAATTTATCTTACTCTTGCAGTAGCCTTGACACAAGTACAACATAAAAAGTAGCAAAGGAAAACAATCAAATTATCAAGGTGCTCTCAACAACTACAAATAAAAATGTTAGCCATTTCTTCTTCCTCTCCCTTCTCCTCCTCCTGTCCCTTCTCTTCCTCCTCCCTGTCCTCTCTTTCTCCCCCTCCTCCTCCTCCCTCCTCACCCAGCATATCTAAATACAATAGTTCTTCCTTTTTTTCAGAGATGTTTTCAAGTTTTTATACGAAATAAAAGATTCCTGTAGTACAAATACCATAATTCCAGAGACAGATGTTGGGGTTCAAGCTGAAGATCAGAAAAGCAAAGCAGCCAATTACCAGAGACTTCTAACCTCTACCAAGGCTCAGATAAAATGGGATGATTCTGTACTCAGTGTGACTGAAGCCTGACTGACTCTATTCCCATCTTATATTCCTCTCTAGTGCTTCTATTAAAGGAGGGAAATGCCAGTGCCAGGACTCTATGACTAACTAGTATGGCTGCTGGGATTGAAGTTGTGTGCCACCACTGCTTTTCCTATATGGCTGACTAGTGTAGCTGGCTTTGCACTCTGATCTTCAGGCAAGATTTATTTGTTAGCTCATAAACAAAATATCACCACAGATTCCATGGAAGGCATAAATGTAAGGATATAATAACATTTTAGAGTAGAGTATTGGGATTTTAGAGTTTCTTTCTTGCCCTGTTTTGTGCTCAAAGAATGCTGTAGTTAAACTGGCCTGTCACCATCCATGCTCACCTTGACTTTGATATGATGGAAGATTTTGATACATCCAAGTCAGTAGGCTTCAGTGTCCCCCGACCCCATAACAGCTAAAACTTCTCTCTAAGAACCCCTGTCTTGTATAAGTGGGAAGACTCTTTCCAGCATTCCTACAACTAAGGAGATGTTTCAGCAAGACCCTTTAGAGACACCCAGCTGTAATGACCTTTTAGGAACTCAAGTACTGATATATTAATGGCGTGTGGCCTGTGACCTTCTGCAGGCACAGATTTTTTTTTTTTTTTTGAGCAAGCTGTCACTATTCCTACAGGGCTCACTGAACCACATAGAGAGCACCAATGTTGGTTCAGTAGGAAGTTACTCATCTTTGATTGTGTTGTGCTGAAATCCCAGGTAACCAGGACTCCAAATAGTACAGATTCAATTCTACAGAATATCTGTTTTTTACATAATTCATAATTGCACTTAATTGTGTTGGTGCAATGTTCAATAGAGAACTTCGCAAATATCTTTATAATAATGGCAAAGAAATACAATTAAAAGTCTTTAAAATCTTAAAGAAGCTTTGAGATAATCTTGAGGGATTAACAAGGACAGAGAGAATGCTAATAATGACACGTTCTATCCACCAGCAGTGAGTATATGTAGTAGTGAATTATTGACTTAGTGGTGATGAACTGGAGGCTTACCTTGCTTGTTCTCCCTGGACCTGGAATCAGCTGGTTATGTGGTTGGAGAGTTGAGGAAATTTGAGGTATTGATGTTTCCTTGAAAACAGACGCCTATGCTGACATTTGAATCATCTGACATATGTTTACTATCATTTCTGTGGGTAGCATAAAAGTAGTTATTATTAGAAGGAGAAGTCAGTATCATATCATTAAATGTATGAGAGAACAATGCTTATGAATGTAGCTTTTCTTAAGTACATTCCATTCCCAAATATAAACATTTAAACCATTGCTCAAATTAAAAGGCTTTAATTTTTGTTATGTATGATTGTTTTTTCTTTGGCCTAAAATTATAACAGAATCTTCATGACCTTAAACTTCTTTTTGAATTGCATGAAAGACTGAAATAGTATCCATTGATACATACTATGTTAAAGATTCAGGGGAATTTCATCCACAAGTCCAATTTTTTGGTTATAGAAGGAAGATAGTTACTTCATGATAAGGCTAACTGGCTAATTTGTTGGAAAACATTATAACAGAGGAAATGAAAACAATATCTATGCTGTTGTGAATTAAGATACAGGAACAAACCTTGCACGTGTGTATCAGTTAGGAGTACTGGGCAGTCTATGGGGCCTCAGGTAGTGGAACAATATTTATCCCTAGTATACAAAATGACTTTGGGAGCCCATTCCTCAAAGAGAGATATTCTCTCAGCCTAGAAACATGGGGGAGGGCCTAGGCCCTGTTCCAAATGATGTGACAGACTTAGGTGATTCTCCCCATGGAAGGCCTCACCCTCCCTGAGGAGCAGAAGAGGGATGGGATGGGGGGGTTGGTGGGGGCATGGGAGGGAGAGGGAACTGGCATTGATATGTAAAATAAGATTATTTCTAATTTAAACAAAAAGAAAAAAGATAGTTATAAATACTAAATAATTCCTACTGATTTGGTCTTCTCACACTAAGTAAAATTTTAATTCATTTCCTTAGTTATACTATATTAGTTAGCTTAGTTACTAAATTTTATCTTATTTCCCAATGCACTATGGTACTGATTTGTCATGTAAATTATTACAAAGCTTACTTGTTATCTATGACTGACTCCAGGTCACTGAGAGGATAAAAGCATACTTCAGTAGAGGTGAAATGCATCCTGTGTGTCCAGGGAACAACCTGGTTCTCCTTCTGTCTAAGCTCATCCTATGGGATGAACCTTGCAATTCATTTCAACCTTCTGTCTTTGTATGAGAGTGACAATATCTCTTTCATTAGTCTATGTTACTAGAAAATCAGTGATGCTATTTTAATGAAAAAACAAAATATTATAGTTAGTTTAGAAGTGACATAATCTTAGGACTTTTAATCATTATTCTGTATTTGAAATAAGTTGTAGAAATATACTTACTTTTCTGGAGTTTATTTTTAATAGATACTAATGATAGTTTTTAAAAATAGTATAACACTTAGAGTTATTTAGAAAGTCTGTTTTATTTCAACCCTAGTTCAAGATTACATTGAGTAGATAATATTTTTAGAGGGAGAGTTAAGATGATGATTAAAGGAGGAGGGGTAGGGGAAGAGACTAGAGGGGAGGAGTGGAGAAGAGAAAAAAGGAAAGGGGGAGGGGGAGGGTGGAGAGGGAGAGGGAGAAGAGGAGAGAAGAGAAGGGAGGAGGGGTGGGGAGTAGAAGAGAGAGGAGAGGAGAGGGATTCTTGCTAAGTAATTACCTTGAATATTCTTTCTGTAGGCAAAATGTAAAGAGAAGTGGAAATTGATAAAATGAATTAACTTCTTGTAAAATCACTTTCCACATCATTAGAACATTGTTTTCAAATGTCAGGGGCAGATGAAATAATTTTACTGAATATACTTCTCCAAATGAGCTGAATCTCAGAGAACATAATGACAAACATGTAGCATCTCAAAGACTTACACAGAGACACATTGCACACAGAACAGAGAACTGCTGCATTTTTATGATCTTTTGAGTTGTTTATGCATGAATTTGAGGTAGATATATGTGACCAGACATGAGGAAGTATAGACAACAGAATCTCCAGCCATATTTATTATGGAATATTAAAACCTACACAATGTAGTTTGTTACATTAAATTTTAAGTAATTGCAAGCAAGTTAAAGGAAAGGATGCTAATATGATTGCTGTTGCAGGGTCCTGACAGGTGTCCCTTGGGGGTGGGGGAAAGTAGGCACTATACCAACAACACAGGCTTCGGGAACAAGTTGAAACAACAAGCTCAGTTATACCAGGGAGGGTTTAGCCTTATGTACTTCCCGACCCTGCCCTAGGGAAGGAGATCCACTGAACTGGCATCTGCTGAGGTGATGTGGTTGCTGTCCATAGGTTCATGTCTGTCATCTCTCGTCTGACTCTGTTGCTTTTGTCAAGTCCCTCTGGCAGACCCAGGCAGGCTGTCAGGAAATATCCACTGCCCATACTCTTATTATGGGTCTTGGGTGGCTGTCAGGAAATATCTACTGTGCATGCTCCAGCTGTCACTCAGGCCCGTTGAGGCTTAGTTATCCCACCAATTGCATCTTTGCTTTCTATTAAATGCCTTTTTTTCTTTATTTCCACTCATCATTAATTACTTTTATTTTATGGTAGCAGAAGAAAACCACCTTAGAAAACCTTTCCCGATTCCTTCCCTCTGCTCTCTGCTCCCTTTCCTCCCTCTTTATTCCCTCCTTCCCCTTCTTCTCCCTTCCCCCATCTTCTCTCTTCCCCTTTCTTATGTTAACCTTCTTTCATCCAGATGTTTGCTTTAATGTAAAAATTAGTCACTTTAAACCCCACCCTTTCATTTTAAGCTTTAAATACCTTCTCTTTCCTGTCCACTTAATCTCTTACTTTCTCTTCAACTTTACCCCATAGTCAAAGGCAGCTAATTAGTCATTCATTATCACAGCAGACAGGGGAGAAAGGAATGAACTCATTTCAAATGTCTTTTATCTCACTGGTGAACTGCATTCAGAAACTTGCAGAGTCTGTTTTGGTTCAGGGGATTTCTCTGCTCGTTAAGACCCTGGGTTGGTCTTGGCAACCCAGGTTATTTGGAAGCAGTTGCTCTGAGTAGCCTGTTCTCTTGCTTATATGATAATAGACATATCATGTCTATATTAGGAAGGACATTGGCTTCATGTGCATGGCTCATCAAAACATTATGTAGTATTTGAAACAGTGATGCTAACTTATATGTGTGTTTGACACTGATTAAAGGGTCATGCAAATATAGTCAGTCATTACACTGAGGGAAGCTATGGGAAAGTGGAGTTTTATGTCCGAACCAAGGACAGATATATATATATATATATAATATATATATATAATATATATATATATATATGAAAACTAAACTAATCTGGCCAAGTGACTAAATGTTTACAAAAAGCTGGATTTTCATTGTCCTTGGCTCCTGAGAAGGAGTGTTTTCAAGAGAATTTATGCACCAGGTACTTGGATTTTCTGTCAGTTCTGAAGGTCTAGGAGGAATGTATAGTTTATACTTGTGTTGGAGGAGTAAGCCAAACCATGGAGGACAAAGTTGTCCCAAGGACAACGTGAACCACGAGTGAGAAGAGACAGCCATGGCCATGCCAGTGGACTCCAGCTGACCTTGAAAATTCAGGAACTTTTTCCATGTCCTAAGCCTGAATCCCACATAAGATTCCAGGATGCTGGAAATCAAAGACAATGGAAAGGGCATACTTAGGACTGAGAGTCCGTCTCTAAAATTGTAGTTGATGAACTAATACATTCTAAAATTAGTACAAAAAGTATCTTGCAAAATCAATAGCTTAAATTCCTAGTAACAAGCAAGTAACTAGTTAAGTAGAGATGATTGAATTGTATAATTGCTGGAAGCTGTTTTACTCTAGAGAAAAGCCTTTGGCTCTACAACTTTTCATCCTTTTGATTTTTTATGGTTATTTAGACATTAATGACTAGCTATAAATAAAGATTTGTGCTGCTTAGTAGTAACCATTTTACAGGAGGAACTAAATGTCCTTTTAATTTGGAAGCAAAGTTAAAACAAGAATCATGTAAGTGGAGGTCCTTTCCTTGAGAGAAGTGACAGGTAATAATGGCAGTCAGATTTGGCACATGCTAAGTAATTTGGGGATGCAGTGTAGCAAAGAGGTATTTTGACTTGCTTTCCTGATGATTTCTTGGCTGAAGTTCTTGGCACAATGGGAAGAAATCAAATTAATAAGAATATGTGAAGTTAATAATTTAATGTTAAAATGCCATTTTAAAATTAGACTAAAAATGATCAAGTATGGTTTGACTCTACCAAGTAAAACCTATAATTGGATTCATGTACAATGATGCTCTATCTCTGACTCTGACTCAAAGTAGGCGAATGGTGAGGCTTGCTGCATTCAGCTGGCTGGTTCTTTGCTGTAAGGAAAAATGGAACGATCAAGACTGAAATTGGCCTTTCACTGGCAGTTGCTATCTATTGAATTTTAACTGCTCAAAGCTTTCATGTTTAAGTAAAAACACAGGGTACCTTCATTTTTAAAGTATTGATACTGGGGTGGGGCTGAAGGACTATAAAGTGCTGTTTTAAGGTGATGAGAATGACCATGAGTCTTCCCAGGATAGCTCTGAGTCCCATATGGATAACTCAGAGTGTCCCTGTGGGGTAGCCTTGCCTGTTGAGGAAGGGCTTGGCAGCTCTTCATTATCTAGATCCCAAAGTCCTAAGGGGGATTGAGAGTACAGTGATGGTTTAATTAATAATTAATTAATGATTCTTACCCCCATCCTCTCTCAGCAGGTGGGTTCATGCACATGTGTGGACATGAGTATGCTAAGGCCAGAGACTTATGTCTGGTACCTTCCTCAATCACTTCTCCACCTTGCTTTTTTGAGACAGTCTATCACTGCAGTCTCTAGAGCTTGAGATTGGGTGCCAAGTGAGCCCCAGGGATCCTTGTGTCTCTGCCTTTATTTTATAAGCACATAGCAGATCCTCATGTTGTTAGAAAAACACTTCCTATTAAGCCACCTCCTCAGCATTCTGCTTCTCAGCCTTCCCAAAGCAACTACTTTGGAATATGGGCTTTCCTATTAGGAAGGAAAACTCAGAAGCAATGCCACTTACTTAGCACACATAATTTAATTTAAAAAATTAATCTAATACTATATACGGAGATTTAAAAGTGAACCATAAGAATAATTGTCTTGTGAGAAGCAAGCACTCATGTTGGGATTTACCACTGGGAAAAAAACAGTCTTATAGTTTCCAAGATACCCCCAGAGAAGTGTGTTGATCTTACCATTAGAATCCAGGCTTTGGAGGCAGTTTTATGTGTCTTGTGAAGCCTTTTATGTCTAGACAGATGTTTATCTGACTTGGAAAATCTGCAAGACCCCCTTCCCATGGCAACTATGTAGCTGCACTGTATATAGTAGATTATAACTCTTCTGTACTCCCCACAATCTGCACTAGCTTCTCTCTGAGGCATCTTCCACTGAGGGTCTGGCTGGTTAGTTGTGTGAGATGTACCATGGGAGCTAAGTGTGAGTTGATGCAGATGAAAGTGAAATCTATTTTGTTAGTAAAGAAATGACTTCTTCCTTCAAGTATCTTCTTTTAGAACAACAGAATAATTCCCTTGGCTCTACAGAAAGAGATTTTTAAGTCTTAGAGAGGAAGAATTAATGCCTTTTGGGAAGATGATTCAGGGATATTTTATACACTTGTTCATTGCTCAGCTGAAGAAAAGTGTGTTGGGTTGAGCAGATGAGAAATTCTACTTGCTTAGTGCTGCAAGTCTATTCTAACCTCAGACCAGTTGCTTATGTCTGAAATAAAGCCACACGAGGATGATTTCCCTAAAATTCCTTCCAGTTCAGTTCAAACTACACATTCAAGTTATCTCTCATTATTTGATGTATGACACATAAATTTTTCTTTCCTTGGCTCTTACTGTATTTTACATTAGTGTCAGATCTTTAAAGATAGTGTTACAATTATTTTTTGGGTGGGAGAGGGAGTGGTATTTGTGGCATCCTTTTCTTTTAGAATCAGTATCTTTGAGGATCAGAGGAAACCTGAGGGACATTAAGTGAAACATGAAAATTGAAAATGATGAAATGCAGCCTAGAGATGTCATTTTTCTGCAGGCTCACACCATGGTCAGTTGCACAATGGGTAAACTCAGCTGACTGCTGAGAATAAATCTGTTGATAACCCTCCTCACTAGAAGAGCTAGAGTATCTGTCATTATTTGGGACATTAACCAATATGTATTCTATCCAAATGAGATTGGTTTTATTGATTGGCAGAAACCAGGCATATTGCATGGCTAGAGACCTGGTGTGGTTGGCTTCTCTGGGCTAATTCATTCATTATTTTATTAGTAACATCCAGTCAGAAGGCCTTGTGGGTTTAATTGGGACAATCATCAGTGTAGAATTCCAATAGTCCCATGTTTATTAGCTTTCATATCTGTATCTCTCCTAAATGTAGGAACTCAGACTGGCATCTTCAGTTGGTCTCAACATAACACGAGTATTTCTTATGTACTCTGTTTCAATTTCATTTCATTGCTGTGATGCAAGACTCTGATGAAAAGCAGCTTAAAGGAGGAAAGGATCCAGATAGTGTACCTTACCCTCCACTCTTTTTCCCATTGTGCTCTGTGTTCACTTCCACAGAAAGGTCTACTAGTCTACCTCCACTAGAATTGCTTAAAGAATCTGATCCTCATGGCCTTCTTAGGCCAGGGTATTTTGGTGCTTCTTGTTCTTTTTGGGTTTTTGTTTTTGTTTTTGTTTTTGGCTCTTTGCTCTTTTGGGGGCCTGCCACCCAGCTACCAAATCAATACACACACAAAGGCTTATTCTTACTTATAAATGCCCTGCTTTAGCTTGGATTATTTCTAGACAGCTTCTCTTAAATTATCCCATTTTCTTTTTGCCTCTGGACTTTTTCCTTTTCTTACTTTTCTGTATCTTGGTTTCACTCTTACTCTGTGGCTGGCTGTGTGGCTGTGTGGTTGGGTGGCTGGCCCTTAGCATCCTCCTCTACTCCTTGATTCTCTATCTTTCTTCTCATATTTCTCTTATTCTTTTTATTCTTTTGCATCCCAGGCCCACCTATCCTTTCTCCTTCCTTGCTTATGGCTGTTCAGCTCTTCATTAGACTGATCAGGTGTATTAGAAAGGCAAAGAAACACAGCTTCACAGAGTTAAACAAATGCAACCTTAATGAATACAGCACATTTTTGCATCATTAAATGTTCCACAGCATAAATAAATGTAACACATCTTAAAATAATATTCTACAAGGGTATACTAGTATATTTTCCTACTTACTTTAGGCATGTGATAGAAGAGTTAAAAAAAAGTCCAAGTCACTATGAAGGACCAGATATATTATTCTTTTTTCCTTTCAAATTTTGGCATCTCTGCCTCCTCAATGAAGAGGTGTCAGAAGTATGACTCTTCTCCTTATTTACTGGTTTGTTGCTATGAATATTCCAGAGTAACCAACAATATTCATGGATTAATATTCAATAGGAGTTTCTCCTAAATGTTTCAATTCAATATTGTAAATTGGTCATATTTTTCTCTATTTTTATTTTACTGAAAATTGATTTTTTTGTGCAATATATTCTTATTATGGTTTCCCTTCCCTCAACTCATCCGAAAACCTCTCAACCTATCCTTCCATCCAAATCCATATCTTTTCTGTCTCTCCTTAGAAAACAAATAGTCATGTAAAGAATAATAAGATAAAACCAAAACATACAACCTGGAGTAGGGCAAATCTAACAGTAAGAGGAAAGGAACCAAAGAAGTAGTGTAAAATACATTTATGCACACAGACAAACATATTTGTACACACAGGAATCCCATATAACACAAAACCAGAAGAAGAATATATATATGCAAAGGATTGGTAAGGTTAAAAAGAAAAAAGGCCTGACAGAACATTGTGTCAAAGACCCTCCAGATGTGACATTGTGTTCAGTTCCATTAGAGGGAACTAATTTTTCCTTTGTCAGATTTATCATTCAGAACTAGAATCTAGGTTAAGGATGAGGTCTCATGTCCATTTCTCCTCCTTGCACTGTGACCCCATCTAACACAGACATGTGCAGGCTCTGTGTATGTGTCATAGTCTCTGTGAGGTCGCTGGTACTGCTGTGGCTAAAAGGCCTTGTTTCCTTGGTATTTTCTTTCCATTTTGACTCTTAAAATCTTTGTACTTCCTCTTCAGCAGAGTTCCCTGAGCCCTGAGGGGAAGGATTTGATGGAGACATCTCATTTGGGATTGAATGTTCCAAGTTCTCTCATTCTCCCAATAGTATCTGGCTGTGGGTTTCCATGTTTGTTCCTATCTGCTGAAGGAGGAATATTCTCTGATGATGGCTGAGCAATGCAGATTTATGAATATAGCAGAATGTTGAAAGCATTTTTTCTTTTGGCTACATTCTGTTAGTAGAACAGCTCAGGTGGCAAAGAACCTGAGACCAAACAGGCTAAGGGCCTAGGGGGAAAACAAACTGCTCACATTGTAATTTGTAAGTTTCATCTTTCTTAAGAACCAGAGTATGAGCCAGGCAGTGGTGGTACAAGCCTTTATTCCAGAACTTGGGATGTGGATCTCTGTGAGTTTGAGGCTAGCCTGGTCTACAGAGCTAGTTCCAGAACAGCCAGGAATGTTCCACAGAGAAACCTTGTCTTGAAAAACAAAAACAAAAATGGGGAGAGAAAAGGAAAGAACCAGAGAAGGTACAATGAGTCTAATAGTTCTCTGTGGAATGTTCCTTCAACTCTAAAATATTTGGTGGGTTTTCCCCTACACCTACTATCACCTCATTTAATATTAAAAATGATTCTCCTTGCTGAGAGAAATTCAAGAAAGCTAAGTTCAGCATTTCATGGAAGGCTGTAAGAAACACTCTCTGGAAAACATCAAATTATCTGGTTTCTTTTATGATGAATAAATTTTATAGCTTGAATCATTATGGAAGAAGTCAGTTTCTTGGGTGGTGCTGGCTCCCCAATCACCTCTACCCAATTATATGCTCTCGGCTTCGTTCCTACACAGAGGCCCTAGGCTACCATCATTCTTCAGTACCCTCAGTAATCTGCCCCTGCATCCACTTATTGAGTTGCTTGCTAGACAGGAGAAGCCTCCCCTATAAACTTCCATTGATGTTCCCAAAGCAGTGCCTTGGAAGTCTTTCCTTGAATGAAAGCACAGTCTTAGTAAAGTGACTTGACTCGCTTTTCCTTACTCGGTTCCTAAGAGGTCTAGGGAATGCTTTGTTGACCTCACAACTGACCTCCTTGTCCCTTCCAAAGTCAGATTCATTCAGCATTTAAATGTACATTATAGTGGAAATGGCTTCCAATGTATACATATCAAAGTCCGAAGAAGTAGGTTAGAACTCCAGGGGAACCAAATGGAGTATAGAGCTCAATAAGCAAGACAAGCTACAAGAATGCCTACTAGGCTCACACAGCAGCAACTGGCAAGGAAAGCTACATCTGTGTAGGTACAAATATTCTGATAGTTGTTCCTGCATCAAACTCTTTGGGGGAGTTATGCTTGACAACCCCTTTGAACAGGAATTCTGAATGCATCACGCTGCCTGTATGGTCAATGCTGTGACAGTTTAGGTTTTCAAGTGTCAGGTCAAAATGATTGATCCAGGCTAAGGAAGATGGATGTTGACAAGGTCACATCATCTTCAGTGATTTTCTTTATTTATAAAGTCTGCATTTATAATGATGAGTGGGCACTTGCCGTGTATATTTATAGCATCCTAACTCCAGAATTGATTAAAATGTGACAGAGCAGCATGAAGAGAGCTTCAGGCTGTGCTGACCTTCCATCGATATAGAATGTTTTGTTTATTGAGCCAATGAATATTAGGGTTATTAGTCCTCATTAAAACACTGATAGATTACACTTGTCTTTACCCATCTGTCCCCGAAGCCAGTGCTGGTGATGCCATTGAACATTATTACATTGTGGCATTCAACAGCAAAGATACCCTCCTCTACACAGAGAGTGACAATCTCAGGTTAAAATGGTTGTTTCTAAAAGTGGAGTCTTAGAACGACCCAAATACATTACAAAAATGCAGTTCATATGGCTTCTTAGTTGTTAGAAATATCACTTCTAGGTCTAAGCTGTCTCTTTTTTCTACATTTTCAATTTTGTATTCTTTATAGTACAAAATTAGTTTCAATAAAAGATACATATTTTATAGTTTTATCCACATATTTGTTTATTAGCAGGAAAATATGAACTTAAAAAACAGCATGGAGCTGCTGAGATGGTTCAAATGTTTTAAGATTTCTTGCTGCTGAGTTGGAGCTGAGTTCCGATATGAGCACCCACTTTACGGGACTGGAATCCCAACAAATGTCTATAACTTCAGCACACAGGATCTGATGTCCTCTTCTGATCTCCACATGTGCTCTCCACACACACACACACACACACACACACACACACACACACACACACACACACACACACTTAGGGAAGAAGTCACTATAAATGGTTGCTTCATTTCTTAGTCTTTTATTACATACTTGTCAAATGTTCTACACATAAGAGATACATATAAAACCTTATTTAGTTCACTGTGTGTGTTTTTGAGACAGGGTCTCTCTATTTAGCCTATACAGCTCTGGAGCCCAACATGTAGCATGGGATTACCCTAAATTTGCAATTCCCTTACTCTTTGGATTATATGCATCTGCCACCATGCTGATGTCTGGAGCTTTATTACATGTGCACATAATTGTTTTAATAAAATATATGGTACCTATTGCGTATTTTAGTTGAGCTTAAGGTACATATTCCATTTCCACTTAATATTGCTTTATAAGATTCTTATTAATATTAATATAAGATATTGAATATTGCCTCATTGTTAATGAAGGTATAATATATTAAATATTTTAAACCCATTGTTGTTTTTGTGAAATAATGGATTTGTCTCTGATGATTCTTTGTTTTAATTTGTCTGTAAATTCTTATGCATGTATTCTTAAAATTTCTATTATTTTTACATATATTTCGTGTCAACAAGACTTATTGAACTGAAATTATATACACTTTTACATTTTTATTGCAAGAGTAAATTGTATGTTTCTTAGGAGAATAATTAGATGTTATTAATCAGTTATGTATAACTATGTTATGTCATACATATACATGTATGTATCATTAATCCCTTCCATCCAGTTGTTACTGTTTTGATGTATGCATACATAAATGTATGTATATACACCTATTCATAAACATTGATTTATTTTTCAATATTATTCTAAATATAAACTAGTTGTTTTATTGTAATTTTATGAATCACATCTGCTGAAATTTTTATAATTTACAGGAACAGTTTAAGTTTTGTTTTCTATTTGTGAGTCTTTGCCTCAAAGTATGGTTGTGCACTCCACACATGTATTGGATAGAAGAAGGAGTCAGATCCCTTGAAGCTGGGGTTTCAATTGTCTTTGAGCTGCCAGGTGGGTGGTACAAGAGAGGCAGGTGATCTTAAACACTATGCATCTCTCTAGCCCCTCATGTGAATATTTCTGAAGATTTATTAAAATTTTAACTGTGTTCTTTGGCTATATTACATTCAATCTCTGTGTTTGTAAACAAAACTGCCATGCATAACCTTGCAACTGAATCTCTGACACATTGATCATTGTTTCTTGAAAAGAAATTTACAGAAAAGAAATTTATGAGACAAGAGAGAGATATATTCATATGAAATATGAATATTTTGGTAGAAAATAGAAAAACATGTGGGTTTTTCATGCTTCCTTGAGGGACTCCATGACTTTTATTGTTTTGGGATGCTGTTTATTACTTTGTACTGAAGTGAAATACTTATCTACCATTTTTGTTAGTGTTTTCCTTTAAAAATATTCTTAGGGAAGGCACAGTGGGGAAATTTCTCAGCATGCATTTGAAGCTGCGTGCAGCGATGTGCACCTATAGCCCCAGCACCAGGACATGCTAGATTTCTGGGCTTGCTTATCAGATGCTCTAGCTGAAGCACTGATCTCCAGGTTTAATGAGATATCCTGTCTGGAAAATTCAGGCATAGAAACAATTAAGGAAGTCATTTAGTATTGACCTCTGGCTTCTACACACACACACACACACACACACACACACACACACACACACACACACACATACACGCACACTTGCTTACACATTTGTGAACATACACCTATCACATAATAAATTTTTAAAAGCAAATTCTTTAAATGTTAATATAATATTTTTATAAATTCTTTGAGAATTAATACAATGTATTTTTATGATATTCACCCCGAGTCTTTTGTCATCTCAGCCTAGATCTACTCTCCACCTCCCTGCCCCTTCCTAGCTTTGTGACTGCTTTTTTCTTTTTTCTTGTCTTACTAACACACTGAGGCAAATCTGTGCTGGTCACATACTCATGGGTGTGGCCATTCTCTGGAGCTTGATCAACCTACCTGAAAGAAAACCGATTGCCCCTCTGCCAGTCACCATCAGCTATCCATAGATCCCCAGTACGGGGCTGAGACTCAAGAGCACTTCTTTCTCCAGGCTCCAATGTTGATTGGCTTGATTTTTGTGCCAGTCCTGTACAGGCAAGACTGTACTATATCCTCTGTGAGTTCAAGAAGATGCTGTTGTTTTCCAGGCCTCTTCAAACTCTGGCTCTCATACTCTTTCCACCCTCTCTTCCACAATGGTTCATGAGCCTTCGCAGAGGTGATTTGAGCTGTCTCATTTGTGGCTGAGCACTCCTCTAACACCAGAAATTACAACTAGCATGAAATTGTTGGTTTACTGTTATTTGCTTTCTGTCTACATGCTTGCTAATTCAGTAGGGAAGCATTGGTGTGGGAGTTTCAATGTGTTAGAAATGGCTGACTATCCCATCTGTGATCCTTGCATTACCTAGTTTATACATGCTACTGAACCAGGTATTGCAAGTGCATGACAATACAGGCCCAGAAAAAAATGGTCCAGGGTTGGGTGGGACCTTGCTGGAACATCAGCTAGGAGGCTGTAAAGGGGTGGGGATAGGGAACAGAGATGGTGAGGAGAAGCCAGAACTAAGATAGCTGAGTAACTGGGCCTAGATGTCAAGACTCCTGGGCAGTGTGGGACATGATAGGTGACTTCCATCATCTAGGCATGGATGTTCTTAATGTGGTAAAGAGAATGATCACCTTTGTGGTGCATGTTTCCTCTTACATGCTTTCTCTCCAGGCCCACAGTGAAGCTCATCTGTGAGCCAAGTGGATCTTTATATAGTGAGGTAGAATCACCAGGGTTGAGTGTGGCTAGTACAAATCATTGCCACAGTGATGAGCACAGAACCTCTAATCTTTTCATGTCAGTGTTTTCTCCCATTTTTAGACATTCAGGAAATACTTTCTCAAAAATAATTAGTTCATTTAAGCAAAATTTTAAAATAATTATCTCTTTCTTCTACTATATCCATAGTCTTTAGTTTTAACATTTTATTTTATTTTTATTTTTGTTGATTATGTATACAGGGAGTGAGTGCACTTGTGGGTATGTGCACATGAGTGCAAGTGCCCTCAGAGGCTAGAGATGTCAGGTTCCCTGGAGCTAGATTTACAGGCAGATGTGAACCTTATGAGTGGGTTCTGGGTTCTTGGAACTTATCATTGGTCCACTGCAAGGGCAGCATGAACTGTCAGCTCCCATTCCCCCCCTGTCCACTTAGGAGCACAAATCTTCACTTACTGAAAGTTTTAAGCTTCTATAGGTTTGTTTCAAAATCTGATGACTATGATAATGGTTGCTGTAGAAATTTTTAGAAATATATAACTAACAATTAAAATTGTCCCATAAACCTTAAATTTATTAGTTTCTCTCTATTAAGACAAAATAAAAAATGTAAATGTTAAATTTTTTACTTCAGCAAGTGAGATACAGTTTCAAAAACATACAATTCAGTATCAAAGCAATTACTATATAAGCAATGACTCATTGACCATATTAAATGTGAATGGAATCTGTTATTAAATCAATCACCCCTTATTTTTCCTCTTTCCTTTTACTTCTGGACTTTCATTTCCTACATTAAAATGTATAATTAAAACTTTCTTTTTACTTCCTAGTCTGAAAACTAAATGAAATTAACACTATTTCATTATCCTTCAGGCTACAGACCTTTTCTTGATTAGTATAAGTTAGCAATGACAGCAATGACAACATTTTATAGTTCTTAGTAGTTTTTGAATGCTTTCACATCTTTTTGTCTAACTTGACCTTTTAACAGATAAATATGATAGATGTTAAACATCTCAAGGAGAATAAAGAGAGATGGAATGGCTTGCCTGATGACTTCTGTTCTAGAAAAACATTCATTGCTACTTTACACTTTCTTGTCACCTCTATCAATGTTCTTAATATATTCTAATTACTCATTTTCCAAATTGAATTTTCCCTTTATCCTGATCATTAGTTTCAATAAAGGACCTCAAACTTGTTCTGATATCTTTTTACACCTTAATAAAACAGGAATGGAGACATTCTTTACATATTTTAGATGGATTAAGGCCTCACGCTGCTGCTGCTTTTTTCGCCAGGGCCCTCACTATAAAGATGTGTCACTGTGAGATGCCTAATTGTCTTGCCTTAGCTTCCTGAATGCTGGAAATAAAAACGTGTGCCACAAAACCTATCCTGTTAGCAATGTAAAAGTTCTATATCCAGTTTCCCCATAGTTTACTCTTGGACTTGGACTTACACGGTTATTCTACCCACTGTAATTAAAAAAAGCACAAAAAAAATCACTCACCATTTCTATAGGAGTCCAGTGTTCCAGTGTGTGTGTGTGTGTGTGTGTGTGTGTGTGTGTGTGTGTGTGTGTGTTCCTACTTAGTGGGGTTTTCCTCCACACAGTTATCAGGGGACTCAGCACCTCATATTCCCCATACTCCCATGGTACCATCTGCCCATTGAGGTTTCAGCATAGAAGTTTTGCATCTCTCCTACCATTTCTGGTGGGAGCTGTGCAATGGATAAAGCCCAATTCAGTGTATTAGGAAGCACACTGATTAGTAAGAAGCCCTACAGCCTCAACACTGTATTCTCAGAGAAAGGGGGCAGCATTTTAGTGGGTAGTTAGTTTCAAGGCCACAGAAGCTTAAACTTATGAATGCCCCATCAGTAACATGCAGTGTTCATTAATAATGAGGTAAGAAGGAGGCCTCAAGAGTTGGTGGAGAATTTTACAGAGCATGACTACATAAATGCAGATCAATTTACGTTTAATGCCTCTCCCTGACTGGTTTAAGCTTCCTGCTAGCCCCAGTCCCCACATAACCACTGGGGAAATTTGAGTGCAAATTAATATTTCCTGGGAAGCAACTATCAAAACGTTGTCTCCTTTATAGATCTGCAAAAAGCTTTGGACTATTTCCTACTGGAGCAAAAGCCTGGTAGCCTCTGTAGTTCCAGGCACAGAAATACAGCATCCTTGTTTCCCAGTCAGTGGCCTTGTTTCCTAGTCAGCATCCCTGTTTCCTAGTTAGCATCCCTATTTCCTAGTCAGCATTCCTGTTTCCTAGTCAGCATTCCTGTTTCCTGGTCAGCATCCCTGTTTGTTTCCTAGTCAGCATTCCTGTTTCCTAGTCAGCATTCCTGTTTCCTAGTCAGGATCCCTGTTTGTTTCCTAGTCAGCATTCCTGTTTCCTAGTCAGCATCGCTGTTTGTTTCCTAGTCAGCATCCCTATTTCCTAGTCAGCATCCCTGTTTCCTAGTCAGCATTCCCGTTTCCTAGTCAGCATTCCTGTTTCCTAGTCAGCATCCCCATTTGTTTCCTAGTCAGCATCCCTGTTTCCTAGTCAGCAGTCCTAGTCAGCAGTCCTAGTTATTTCCTAGTTATCAGTTGGTGAAGGACAAGCAAATGGTATATGTATTGTGTGTTTCTGTTTTACATGACCATCTGAACGAATAAGGAAGAGGCTGTAGTGTTATAAAGGATTTTTCAATTTCAAAAGAATTATTAAACTAAGAAAAAAACCATTGGTTAATTGCTACAAAAACTACAAAGTTGCAAGTAGATAGCCTCGAATGTCATCCTGCATGGCAACTGTGTAGTATTTTAAATCCTCCCCTCTTCTGTTAACAGATGTTTTCAGGGCCCAATATTAGGAATCCATATAGTGTCTGAATGAAATTCTTTATGCAGTCATATAGTTTATTTCCTCTTCGGCTCTTCAGTACAGATAATGGTTGGCTATGATAGTTGGTCTGTGAACATTTATTATTGCCCACATGTTTAAATTTTGTTGTAAAATCCACCACAGGGCAGTGATTTAGGTTTGACCTCTGCCTATAGCTCTGATTTACCCCATCACACATTTCAGGATGAACAGTGAAATATGCTGTATGCTGTGTTGTTGCTAACATGCAAAGAGTAATCAATATTAGCTTTCTAACGATAATAGATCCACCTTTGAAAACCAACCACATTAAAAAAAAAAAACAAAAAAACTCAGGACTGAAGAGATGACTTGGCCATTAGGACTACTTGATATTCTCTGGACTCAAAGCTGATTTCCAGAAGTGTGCTATGTGGCTCACAATTGTCAGTGACTCAGAACCAAAGGGAGCAGATGCCCTCTTGAGCCTCCACAGGTACCTTCACTTGCCTAACACATACACACAGAGATAAATAAATAAATAAATAAAATAAGACTTTCAAAAACTCAAGAGGCATATAAGGGCACTGAAGGAAGAGCAGCATGGTTATGGCAGGCTACTTTCATCTTTTATGTGGACTTCAAACGGAAGGATGCACAAAAATGAGGAAAAATGAAGTTTTTAATCTACATTATGCTGTCATAGTTCTGTTTTTTTATAGTATATAATCCGGTGTGGCATCCATAAGCTCAACAAAACCCTGTTAAGTTTTGTTACTTAACCATAGCCCCATTCTGCTGGTTTTGAAACCCTAAGCACAGTTATTCTTTCATTTTGTAAGAAGTATCAATGATTCAGCTACCTTACAACACTTCACATTCAGGGTACCCAAACAGCTGCTCTTGTCTGATAATTGTCAAAGAGGTACTGCAAATGACATTTGGAGGCTCCTCTCACTTATACTGGGGCAACACTGGAGGAGTGCAGCTCCCTGGAGCCACAGTGTGCTCCCTGGCACAGTGCTCATCCGGGACAGAAAATGCTGACTTGCTCTTCCCTGGCAATGAAAGCTTAGAAAATGAAAAGGCAAGAACTGAACAACCATGGAGATAATGAAGCTCCCTGCAGAGATGGACCACTAGGTAAGATGATTTCCCTAAGTATCTTTTTAACTGGCAAAATTGATGCCACACACAGCAATAATGAAAGGATTCCTGGGAGGTATGCTTGCTGTTGATTTTTGAAGCACACTAAGTTCAGAAATCAAGCTTGAATGCCACAAATTAGAAAACAGAACATTTCAAATCTGGATCAAGCAGGCACCTTGTTATATTGGATGGTGTTACTGTGAAGTTCAAATGAGATGCTTTATTTGAAGGTGACTGATAGACTCTAGAACCTTCCAATTGTGTACACTCTGCAGGCCCAATAGAGGCACTGTGCTTGTTCCTTGCCCATGGGTAAGGAATTGGGGATTTACTCAGTTTATACAGGGTTATCTACATTCCCCATAAGAGGTGAACTCTCTCCTGGAACATCTGTTTCTCTGCACACTGTTCAGCTTTAGGCAATCAGAAGCCAGAAGAGACACTAGGCACACTCTTTCCTCATCGGCCACTTCTGTTTATCTCTGGCTCTGGGTGATCCGAGTATACCCTCATGTGGCTTCCTAGATGATTGCCTACAGGGAGAAGGCTAAATTCCACCTCCATAAAAATAACAAGTAAAAAGAGAGCAGAATGGTGAAGTATGAGTCAGGTTGAAGTTGCCTTTTATGGTCATAGTTTCATGCACAGTAGTGGATTCTTTCTTAGGAAATAAACCCTTTGCTGCCCTTTGTGCTCCTCCCTGAAGCACATGCCTTCATGCAGCCTGGATGCTTATCTGAGTTTATCACTTATTTGAGGGGAACTACTTCAGAAAAATACATTTGTCAGAGAAACTAAACTGCAGAGGAACTAAACACCACAACTCTGTAATATAGTAGGGTTACATCTTATGGAATGCCTGTCAGAAACAGGAAGCAATGAATGTGTCTTCTTAGCCCCTTTTCCTACCCCTTTTCAATCTGAGGAGCTTTTCTGTTGGATTCTTTCCTTCTTCCTTCCATCCTTTTGACTCTTCTGGAGGGACGACAAATTATTCACTAGAATGAGCGAAGATCTTCCATTTTGTTCCATTTTATGCCCCGTTTCTTTTATCCATTCACTTAGCTTTCTCTATGTCCACTGTGACCAGGGATGATACACATCTAGAGATATCAGGATGTGGATGGGCATCTGGGTCAAGCTCAGGAGAGAGAGTAAAGGCTGGGGCTTTTTTATAGCAGAAGTTTTGTTTCTGATGAGTAGGAAGGACATTAAAAAGAAATTTATGACTTTATTGCATTGTTAAAAGAAAAATGTTTTCATTTAACATGAAAATGATCATTGTCAGCAAAATTGTTTTATTTACTTCATTAACATTATAACCCTGGACAGTATAGGGCTTACTTGTAGTCCATACAAAATAAAAGTGCTGCAATTGGAGCCATAGCCATGAATGAATCCACTACTCTGTGCTGAGTCTCATAATCACAAGGTGTTGATGGTGTTGAGGAAATGGGCTCTGGAGCGGGCACACTGGGTCTCAATGCTCAGTTTTCAATCAGTTAGCATGTGACCTTTGCTGAGTTATCAAATGTTGCCAGATCTTGTAATTCTAGCCACTTGGAAGATGGAGGCAGGAAGATCACAAGTTCAAAGCCTACCTGACCAATAAAGACAGTCAAAATTCTGACTCATAATTGAAAACTAGAAAACTGGAGATGTGTATAGCTCAGTGAGTTCCTATCCTGAACACATAGGTGACTGGAAGGAAGAAAAAACTTATAAAAATGAAAAGGCCGAAGGCTGATTTACTCTCAGCTTTCCTGTCTGTGGAAGGCTGAGAAATCATAGCAATGATCTCTAGAGGTTTTCTACATACAGGTGAGTATCTATGTAATAAAGCTTAGAGTAGGGCCTTGGACATGGAAAACACAGGATGGCAGTTATTATTATTATTGGTGTACACCATCGTATTTCATCCATACAGCTGTATAGTCTGGCAAAGATTGTTTTTTTCTCCTTGTGAGTGAAAAACATGCTGAGATGTTTGAAAAGTCTTAGGAGCAAGGAGTAAGTTGCAATTTAAATTCTGCTGAGTAACACTAGTACCCTGCATTATACCCTAGCTTTAACTCATATATCAATATTAACTACAGACAGTGTCATCCACGGTGTTCCTTTTTCTCCTGCAAGGTAGTACAGATTATAACTGCCATATATCCAGTGCTGAGTCTAGTGTACAGAGGTTCTAAGGATGGTGGGGAGTCATATACTCACCACTGGCTTTACCATGAGTTACATGAGACTGACTTAATTTGATATGATTTTCTGCCTTCTTAGTAGATCCTCATTGTTTATGTTTCTGCTGTTAAATTTTTTCCTTGGTGAGCAGATTTCATATACAAGGAAAGGAATTTATTCCTTACTCTCATTACCTCATTTAACACTTATATTTGGTGTTAGAGAAATTGTATGTGGTACTGTAGGCAACCAGACAAACCAGAAGCTACATGGGCATGGGTTAAGGTGTTCTGTATGTATTCTTAGCTTTCTGCTGAAAACAACAAAGAAATTATAGTATGGAAATTTAGATAGGCTATGCATGAGTGAGAGCCTTCAGTGGTACTAAAGGCTATTTAAAATTTTATTTTTGTGGTGTACAGCTCTACGGATTGTAATGCTGTATAGACTTTTACAGCCACCAACACAATCAGATAGAGAAACTTGATCATTCCTATAAGCTCCTAAAGAGGAAATGTCTTTTTTTTTTTTCAAGACAGGGTTTCTCTGTGTAGCTTTGGAGCTTATCCTGGCACTCACTCTGGAGACCAGGCTGGCCTCAAACTCACAGAGATCTGCCTGCCTCTGCCTCCTGAGTGCTGGGATTAAAGGTATGCGCCACCAACGCCTGGCCGAAGAAATGTCTTAAATGAACCTTTAACAAATAAAATTATTGGGTTAAACCAAGAGATACAGAGAAACATGTGAAAAAGACAAGAAGAAAATTTGAGTGAAATTAGACAAACCTAGCTCTTCTCCATGTTGGCTATAAATTAACTGAAATTTAGTGGGACTGCCTCAACCTTAAAAACAAATTTTCATTTTCCTACTGACCTCCTTTATCTCAGTATCTAGAACTGTGAACTAGTGTTAAATCATATGAGACTGAACATTTCACAAATGATCCTTACTCTAATGTCTTCAGATGGGTGTTTCCTTCCAATGGTCTACTCCTGAGATATAGTCTGTGTGCATGTAAGTGGAGGCGGAAGGCAGCCTTAGATGGGTGCTATTGCTCAGTTTTGTACACTGTATGGTTACGTGTATATCATTTGTTGGGAGGAAAAATCCATCCAAGTTCTTTGACAGTTGTTTAAGACCAGGTGTTTATATCCAGCTCTGTTTTCTATTTTGGATTTCAGGTAGATTATGGAAATTCTTTTTCTCATTCCATTGCCTTCTTGTTTGGTTGTTTCCTGGTCTGTATATCAGTTTGATGTATTGCTACTAATTTGGAGTATTATTTGTTTTCATTTTGTTCATTCTAGGAATCACTGATTAAGACCAGTGTCATGATTATTCTCCCATAGTTTTCTCCTATGAATTGTTTATTTTTTGGTTTTATGTGAAAAGTATTTAATCCCTATTGAATTGATTTTCATGTTTAGCAGAAGAATAGGGTCCATCCTCTAACTTTCGTGTACATGTGTTTAGTTTTCTAAGTTATTTACTGAAAAGCTTATCCTTCCCACTGTATAGTGTTGATACTTCATCAAAAATTATTCGATCACGTATGCTTGCCTTTATTTCTTCACATCCTTCTGTTGTACAACTGGCACATCTGTGCCTTTAGGGCAGCACCTTGCTGCTTTAATTGCAGTTGTATTGTCATATATTTTAAATCTGGGAAATAGAATACCTCTAGTTTTAATGTTCTTTAGAGCGTTGTGACTATTTCAATCTTTTGTATATGTATATAACATTAAGATTTCTATTTCTATGGAAATGCCACTGGAATTCTGACAGTGATTGGATTGAATCTGTAAATCACTTTGAGTGTATAAGCATTTTAACAATATTAATTCTTTCAATATCCATTGTCCAGTGTACCCACTGGAAATTCTACTTCATCATACAGAGTGTATGAAATCATATTTCCTTTAAATCCCTTTAGAAACTATGATTTTAATTACCATCCATCACTATGTGACAATTTGCCACATTGCTTCTTCCTTCATGTTGACAGTTTTATTTATTTTTAATTAATTAAATTTGTTCTTAGATAATTTCACACATGTGCTCAGTGTATGCTGACAACTACCAGTTCCCTTTCCTGCCTTGTACCCATGTCCCTGTCTATCCACTCATCACAAGTATTTCTCTTGGGCTAATAATTATTCAGTTTGCCTTGTGACCCACTATGTACTGAGTGTCATGCATGTGAGCATTGATTTGGAGCTATCTGTTGGAACCTGTTTTGCTCAGCAGTAGCTACAATACTAACAAGAGCTACTCTCCTGGAGCCTGGAGCCCCCACCCCATTCCATGACTCATTGCTGATAGAGTCAGCCATGAACAGGCCCAATGTAAGTGAGCACAATTGTAAGCTAATGATTGCAATGCATGTATTGAGTCTTGAGGGTGACATTTCTCAGCGCTTTTCCTTGTCTTCCCACTTTTGCCTAAGAGCCATTTATTCCCAACTCCAGGTATGGCTACCTGATCTCCTGCTGTCTTTTGATGCTGCACTGGTTCTGCTGCTGGGAGGGAAGGTTATTCTGGGTAGCACACAGTAGTCTCTGTCATCAGCACTGCTCTCTTATCTGCTGTCACAGAGGCAGTGTGGCCTGTAAGAAGATGGATGCACATCAAGTATAAACGTATATGAGTTGGAGTGATGTACCTTGCAGCACTTATATCTCCACATCCTGGGATTGAGTAGACTCTCCCCCTTTTAATGCCCAATGTTTTAGTAGAAGCAAAGGCTCTACTCATAAAGCCCTCAGGCATGCTAGAAGTGAATAGATTCAAACAAAGTCATGTAACAGGAAGTTGGGATTGTGAGCTTCAGCATGAGCATGCTTTGGTCCAATTGGAGGCTGATTTTGATATTCATTTTTCATCCCCCTTTCTGTAATCACTGGCATTGAGTTTGAACATGAGTTTTCATTTACAAAGAACTTTACTATAACACAATGGTATCTAGAAAAAGTCTGGCTCCTTAGTATTAACTAACAGTTGATGTTTGTTTACTTGGCTTGGAAGACTCTCATTTGTAAAAAATCTTAAGGTTCGTGACCTATGAATATTTACAGTTTAATAAGGACATGGATTTGAGTGCTGTGAGTCACAAGACTGATGCAATGGGCTAAGTAACTACCCTGCAACTGAACCTAGTTGTTGCCAACCATAAACTATTAATACTTCTTGTAGTTCACACTTTTTGGTATATGGGATATATGATCAAATCTATGTATCTTATCTTTGTAATGGAAGGATATATTCTGAGAAAATGGGACTCTGGACACAAATTTTATTTGTGAAAATTTCAGGAATCAATAAATATGTATATATATATATATATCCATAAGATTCATATATATTATATATGTGTGTGTATGTGCACGAGCACGTGGGCATGCATATGTATATGTTATGAATTTTAGCTTTCCTAAATGTCTGCAGTCATTGCTCCCCCCAAATTTGGGTCTACTGTCATGTGATGTGTGTGACAGCCAATCATAAAATTGGCTCAAAAATAGATGATCTTGTAGGATATAATAGTCATTTATCCATATAATGCACAATTATACTATTATACATCCTATGGAAAATAAAGAGCCTTCATTTATTATTAGCTGTGTGTTAGTTTACATCTAATAAAATGTAATGTTAACATATACATATAAATTAAGCTTGGGTTCAGTTGTTTGTTATAGAAAAATAATACAATAATAGCATCTTACACTGCATATAATTCTCTCTCTTTTTCATATAAAATCTGGAAGTTGATAGTCAAAGACTATTCGGTAGTTCTGTGATGTCAGCAAGGGAAAAAACATTTCTATTGCACTTCTGTTCTCATTCTGAATCATTCAAGGAAGTGACTGGATGCTCATTGTCTTCATGTTCTCAGCAGGCAGAGGAAAAGAGGAGGGAGAGGCCACATGCACATTTCAGAAAGTTTCTCCAGGTGATGCTCGTGTTGTTTCTTCTTGTACCACAGGGACTGCAGCTTGATGTGAGGAAGCCTAAGGAATGATTTTTATTCTAGATGACTTCTGTGGAGCTAGATAGTGTGTGTGTGTGTGTGTGTGTGTGTGTGTGTGTGTGTGTGTGTGTGTGTGTGTTTCATTTGATTCTCAAAAACTAGCATGAGAATTTGTTTCGTTTACCCAGCAATGTCAACAGCAATAGGAGAGGAATTTAAAGTGTCACTATATGCTTACTGTTATATTTATCTCTGTGGCTTTGTTACGAGGTGGCTGTGGGGACTGAGTGCTTAAGACTTAGTTGATATGCAGAGATGTTTATAGGTAGGAACTTTGTGAAATGAGGGCCTTGAGTGTGCCTCCCTCAATGTACTAATGTATTCATGGGCTCAGTAGGAGGTTAGACATCAGTGGTGGCATGTCTTTGAGGGGAATGCTTTGTTCCCACCTCCTGTTCCTCTCTTTAGCTTCCTAACTTCTATGATTTGAGCAACCTCCTCTGCAAGCACCCACCAGTGTCATGATATTCACTGCTTTGCTCAGGCCCCAAGCAATGTATCAATCAGCTCTGACTGAGCTCTCTAAAACTTTGGTCTAAAGCAAGGCCCCTCCCCCCTTTAAATTTTTTCTCTCTGACAGTTTAACATAGTGACATACAGCTGACTAGGTGATTATCCTTTGTGTTCTTGGTAAACATGGAGTCTTTTATTTCTCCATTTTAAAATTTAAATTAGAAACAAGATTGTTTCACACGTCAATCCCAGTTCCCTCTCTCTCCCCTCCTCCCCTGCCACCTACAGTTGATTGAATAACCAGTTGATTGAATTAGAATGGAGATGCCAAATGTGGTAGCAACTAGTCACATATGGCTATGCCAAGTTCTACTAACAAAAATAAAAATGTCCCCATTCCCCAGTCTTGTCACATTTTGAATGCACAATCCCCAGGTAGAGTTAGTGCTTATTATATCTTCCCTTGTGCAGCACACATTTGTATCATTCTAGCAGAATTTAAGACAGTGTTGTAGTGGAAGCATGTTGTAGCCAGTGCTTTTGGTGCCTTGCAACTCCATTCTTGCTTCATCTTGTGCTTGGGGGTGTTGTGTGTAGTGATCAAGCAAACCAGAAGTTCCAAGGGGTTTGGAAAACAGTTGACTCTTTAAGAAGCATTTTTCCTATTCAAGAGAAAATGAGTATGTTAGAATTTAGAATAATAAGTGCAACTAAGCAGATAAGTGGCTTCAAGGAAGTCATCAGCACCATGGTTATTTATAGATGGTCCTCCAGATGAGTCTTGTTTGCAGGATATTTTGAATCATAATTTCTATGAGCAAAATTTAACATAAAACCTTTTTGGGACAATGTGGTTAAGTGTTCCTTTTAGAGACCTGTCAATGAAGGTTTAAACACGTCAAGTTAATATAACTTAGAACAATGTGAGGCTGAACATACTATTCTTTTTAGAAAAAGTAGAAGAAAAGATCCAGAGAAGAAGAAAAGAGAATTCTGGGCCTTTTGTCTTAGGGTAACACATAAACTTGGGCTCATACAATTGTAATAAGAAACCTTTCTTTTTCTGATTGAGCAGAAACATTCAGATTAACTTTGTTGATTCCAGCCTGCAACATTGCCTTATGCTGAACTTGGATAATGAATTAAGTCAACATCTTGACAACTGGTCAGCAGACCCAGCAAGCTGTGACCTTCCACATGCAGCCCGGGGCTTTGATGGTAATCATATTAAGCCACTACTAGAAAATCATTAGGAGCTTTGAGGTCAAAACTCAAACCACAGACTAGCCCAAGGAATGTAGTAGGTAAATATTTTTAAAGGGAGATGAAATTTCAATCTAGAATTATAATGGAAAGACAGTCATAAAGAAAAATTGGAAATTCCTATAAAACCTTAATAATGTTTTGAGAGGGAGAATGAGAAGATGGGCTCTTGTACGTGACTGGAAATTACATGTAACTCATTAGTACTGAGGATGACAGAGCGGACCTAGCAGAGGGTGGATGGGATGAAATTAGTGACAACAGCCCTGGCTGGACAGTGCAAGTTGGTCAGGACAGGGAGGATTTTGAGGGCAAGACTTCTTGCATTTTTCAGCAGCAGATTCTGTGGAATGAATTTTCTACAACACATTATTTGTAAATACTTGTGTAGATGAGACTATGTCCATATGCTAAAGAAGAAAAAGCAAGGCTATGAAAAGGAAACCTACACTACCAAAATCAAACTTCATCTGTACATCAGCACTTGGAAAAGCAACTCAAGGGTATTCTGGTTTGATTTTAAGAGCCTGACAAACCAGAATCCAATGCACATTTTGTAGATACCAAGAGGTCCCAGCAGGCATGGATGGTGTCACACGGTATGACAGCCAGGACTGGCACTTCATGATATATGAAGCTCATGGCAGGCACACAAACATGTGACAGTCTGAAAAATCTTGGTGCTAACTACTTCTCTAAGAGTAAAGCAACAAGAATGAATACAGTGGCCTTCACATTTGCACATATTCATTTATAGTTAGTCTTATGTCTCAATACAATATTTGTCTCTTTTCATGTACATTTTCACATTACTAAACCAAAAGTCATCATCAGTAGAATTATGAAATAGCTGGATTTTGACCAAGACACACTATTAATATTTGCCTCTTGCTCAGTTTTTTTTTTATTTTTAGTTTAGAATTATAGCCGGGCATTGATGGCACACACCTTTAATGCCAGCACTCAGGAGGCAGAGGCAGGCAGATCTCTGTGAGTTCGAGACCAGCCTGGTCTACAAGAGCTAGTTTCAGGACAGCCTCCAAAGCCACAGAAAAACCCTGTCTTGAAACAAAAACAAAAAACCAAAAAAGGAATTATAGCGAAGTGCTCATGCAGAACATTGCAGAAATAAATCAGAATGTAGTATATTTTTCTCATAATCTCATGTATAAGGTTGAAATCAGTATTATAAAAATAAAGGCACTTAATAACCATGATATATAGTATTATATAGATAGCTGCTACTTAGATTATAGACATATTTGCTTGTATTTTTAGCCTTTCTATTTACTCTAAAGTAAGTATACAACCTATTATAATGAGAAAAACAGCAAAGCTAAAATTACAAACTTGAGATCATCGCTTCCCTTTGTGTTTATGAATTTGCCTCTGGTTTCCAAGTTCCTAAAAGATTTATACATGTTCAACAGATTGTCAAAACTGACACTTTCAAAACGACTCATTTTATAATTTGATCTGAGTCCAGAGTTATCTGATCTCACTGCTCATTTTCTAATAAACAGAAAGATTGCCAGTGGCTTCCTCCTGGAACTTCAGCACTTTCAAGGCCAGGATATTACACATGACACGATTGAGAAAATTCCTCTAGGCAAACATTCTGAAATCTAAAATGTTTGAAAATATGTATTTGAACAGCTGTGTTTTAATCTGATATTTTAAAATTGCTTAGTGCTTCTTCATGCAGGTCTTATTTCCACATTAAATTCACTGTGGAGTTAGGGACATTTGGCTTTCAGACTGTAAATTCATGTTTGCAGGAGGGAGCTGGCTCCCAGCATGGTGGGACTTTATGCTATTACCTGTTGCAGCCCTCAGTGTCTCAGGAAAAGGCATGGGGGTCTTAGACACTGTCAACAAAATTGCTAATGAGGTACCAGTGATTCTTAAATGACACTTATCACTGAATTCATTAACTTTCCCCAAATGGAAAGATGCTTAAAGATAAAGGAATTTATACAGCCGCAAGCCTCCTTCTGAAGCCTGCTGACAACCACCTTGCACAGTTTAATCCCCTCTCAGGAGATTATCTACTTTAGAATAAAGAGGATTCTGAGTGATGCAAGGAGTCATTGGAGGGAAAAATCACCTGTGTCTGGGTCATCTACACTGCCATGTTTATCTAAATTATCTCTTCTGACATTATCTGAAAAGCATAATGTACAGGAACTCTTCAAACCTGACTTGCAGCAAATATGTGCACTGGTGACTCCCACAGCCACGATGTTCTTCCTGTGGACAGGCATACATGTGCATGCCATCAATCTGAAGAAATCCCTTTGAGGAAAAATAAGCAGGAAATCCTGCAAGTTTGGTTATCAGTCACACCTCAAAGCAGAATGCTGGTCTTCTCTCTTCCTGTTGGGGGCACCAAAGCAGGGTTTTCATTTTCCCAGTATCATGCATGACATCTTGGTGTTGTGAAGACCAAGTGGCAGAGAGCATGTGAGTCTCCAGCCCTTTAGTCTGTTCATCATGTTTTAATGAATGAACTGTGACTTTCAGGACAAAGAAAACCATTTTCTATTTGAGAACAAATGAGCTATTGCAGCCTTAGAGGCCAGAAAAAAGGTAGGAAACAGTGCATTTTATTTTGTTACAAGAAAGACTTATACTACAGAAAACGATGTTAGGTGGCCAGAATGTCAAGTCTGCTGATGGGAAACATAGAAGCAAGGAGCTTGTGCATGATTGAGTGTCTATTTTTCCATGGCTAAGTCATCCCATGATATGAGATGACTCCAGGTTTGGGCAATGCTTCTGCTTGTATCTGCTGGCCTGGAGTAGAAGGAAGAACTCTTCTAAACATCAAATTTAGTAAATAAATTTTATTTAATTTAAGTAATTCAATTCTACACATGTGTGTTATCCCACCATTATAAAAACAGAGTACCACGTTTTTTAGTCTTGGACTTTCTGTCATTTTGACTAGCTTGAAGTCTCTCTACTTCATTGAGCAGTTGGGGAGAACAGTATACACAGAAGAGAAATTAGAATGTGTGCATCACTAATGACCTTGGTCACTGGTACATTAGTTTGCAGTTGTGCAGACTGCTAGCATGAAGGTGTCTACTGGTCAGTACTTGTGAGGCACTGCCCAAGGATTCCTTTCTAGCAGGGAGAGAGACAGAACAACAGCAGGAGATACCACAGGGACAGCAAAGTCTACACAGCCCACCTTACTCTACAAAATGTAAGAACGGAGAGACTTAAAACAAATTTATTTAATTATTGGAGAAAATATGCCTATATACACATTTCATTTAAAGGAAAAACAAAAAACAAGTGAAAATAGGTATAATAATCATGAAGAGAAAAATTTCACGCAGTGATATTTCATTTTTCTGTAAATTGTATTCCTTAAAGAAATTTATTTTGCTCATCATTTCATATCCGATTTGTCAGCGGTTTGTCTTATTTAGTGAGGTTTCTGTGCAGATATTTAGTCTATTTTTAATTCTGAAGTTTTCTTTTATGTTGAATTAAAAGAGAATTCTTTTACGTTCTGGATATAAATTAGAAAATTTTCCCCCTTTTCTGTAACTTACGTTTTTAAGATCTTTACATCGTGTTTTTTAGACAAAGTTTGAATTTAGGAAAGTTTAGCTATCAAATTTTCTTTACAATATTGTAGGGTTGCTGTTGTATTTCAAAACTCATCACTAAGTTCAAGGTCACCTAGGCCTTTCCCCATGGTTTCTTGTGATGCTTCTGGAGTTTGGTTTCTATGTTCAGGTTTGCATTTAGGTTTACCACAGGTATAAGGCTGCACCCAGTTCATTTTTTTTCACATGGATGTGTATGTATTGTTGTACACTGTTGAAAAGACTATGCCTTCCTCCTTTAATTGTCTTTGTTTCTTTGTCCAAGATGAGTCAGCTGTGTTGACATGATTCTTGGGCTCTCGGCTCAGTTACATGCCCTTATTTACAAGTTCCTTCATCACTAAGTATTGTGATCGCTCAGTGCAATTGTTGATCTTGATTTATAATTGTCAATTATAAATCAATTATATTGTATAAATCCTATGAGTTCTAGAAGGGTCTTTGAAGGGTTTCTAGACAAAATTGACATCCTGAGAGAGTAATGGAGGAGAACTGCTGCCCTGAATGTGACCAGCAGTGTCTGATAGTCAGAGTGGAATAAAAGGAGGAGGAGGAGGAGGAGGAGGAGGAGGAGGAGGAGGAGGAGGAGGACTTTGCTCAACTCTAGTTATCTACTTCCTGACCCCCACAAGACTAGCAGCCCCTTGAAAATCAATGTAACCTTGTCTTATGCTTCCAGGATCATGATGTTTAGCCCGAGTTGAGCCTAAAGCACCCAGGGCAACTGACCATGAACTTAAACCTTTGAAGCTATGAGGCTGGACACAAGGGGTCCAGACCAGGCTGGAGAAACCCACAGAAACAGCTGACCTGAACACTGGGGAACTCATGCTCCCCAGACTGATGGCTGGGATACCAGCATGGGACTGATCCAGACCCCAGGAACATGGGTTTCAGTGAGGAAACCTCAGAAATCTACGGGACCTCCTGTAGTAGTTCAGTACTTATCCCTAGCATAGGTGTGGAATTTGGGAGCCCATTCCATATAGAGGAATACTCCCTGAGCCAAGACACATGGGGTTGGGCCTAGGCCCTATCCCAAAGCTTAGACTCTGATGACACCATATGGAAGGCCTCACCATCCAGGGGGAGCAGAAAGGATATGTGATGGGTAGGGTTTTAGTTGGGGGGTGGTGGTAGGAGAGGACAGGAGGGAGAAGGGAACTGGGATTGTCATATAAAACAATCTTGTTTCTAATTCAAATAAAAAAAATCTGCAAAAAAAAAATAGTAAACCTGAATGTGGAATGCAAAACTACAAATGTTTCAACAACAACAACAACAAAAAACAGGAACAGCTCTTGATGGTCAAGAATTTGGTGACAAGTTTTAAACACAACAAACTCTCAGACAGTCTCACATCAGCTGAATTATAACTACTATTCTGTAGTTTTCTAGTTAGTCTTTTTAAGAGGTTGCTAACTATTTATTCAGTGCTTTTCATAGATACATGAGTATTAAGATAGCAAGATGCCATTTCCAGTGAATTTTTAACTCTACTACTGTTTTCCAGTAGCTGTTACTCAGAAACACTTGAATCAGTTTGTTGCTATCTATCACATAGATTATTGAGATTTACATGAAATTTTGTTAAATATATACATTAGTTTGGGAAGAATTAAAATCTATATGGCATTTCAATTCATGTACATGAGGTATCTCCATTTACTTAAATCTGATAATTTATTTCACCAAATATTCACAGACTGATCCATATCAAGCAAGTAATTATTCATACATATTTTACTTTGTTCTATTATAATTGTACTTGTTTTTAACTGGAAATTTAATTGTTAATTGCTGAGGGAGACATGACTCACAGTACGAACACACACACACACACACACACACACACACACACACACACACACACACACAGAGATGACAGGTCATATCAATGATCTTCCCCTTCTTATTATCAACTTTCCAGTTGGAAATTTAATTGTTAATTGTTAATTGAGTAGCAAAGCACTCACTTATTCTCCAGGAGTTTGTAACCTGTCTCAAGACTAGAACTTCTACAACAGAGTTGAGTCAGATTGGTAAGAGAGGATGTTTTCTCTTTGACCTGCCTTAAAGGAATCCATTTTCTTACTCTCAATCACAATATGTCAGTTAAAGGTTATTTGTGGTTAAGTCAGCAAAGCCCTTCTGTATTCCAGTTTTACCAAGAGTTTTTGTTGAGAGCACCTATTGGATTTCATCAAAGTGTCTCTGTATTGGGTGGTATACTCTCATCAGTTGATAAGATTTCTTTTTATCTTAGACTTGTGCTGATATGACAGGTTACATTGATTTTTCAAGTGTTGAACCAGATGTGAACAATTGGAATGAATCTCACTTGTCCTCAGGCTATAATTCCTCCTATACATAGATATGATTGGCTTCCTTGTTGTTGATGATTTTTAGATATCTGTTTGTACAGTTATTAGCTTATTATTTACCTTTTTAATGTTTTAATGTAGTTTTATATTAAAATAATGTTATTCTGATACAATAAGGAAACAATCCTTTTGTTTCTATTTTCTTTTTTTTTGGAAGGGATTGTTAAAGATTGTATCATTTATTCCTTAAATATTTGAAAACAGCTAAGTTACTGGGATGAAATACTTTCTTTTTTAGAAGGTTCTTAACTACTTATTAAATGTCTTTAATAATCTAATAGTAAAATTTCATTTATAAGTGAGTTTCAATTTTTCCAGCATAATTAAAAAAAATCACCGTGCTCTGAGACCATCACCAGTGCTGTACACCTGAGGGATCACCGTGCTCTGTCTGAGACCAAAACCAGTGCTGCACACCTGAGGGACATCTGTGCTCTAACTGGGACCATTACCAGAGCTGTACACCTGGGACCAGCTGGGGCAGCCAAGAAAAACGGTGAGTTTTGAGGAAATCAGTCATATGCATGAATTAAGACTGAGGGAGACATGACTCATGTAAGAGCACTTTCTGAAAGCAGGAGGACTTGAGTTCAGAGCCCAGCACCTATGTAAATGGCTGTGTATGGCCATCTGCAAACCCAGTACTGTTAGAGGTGGAGAAGGAAGCATTGTTAGACTTGCTGGCTGCCAGCCTGGATGTTCACTGGGAGATGTAATTACAGCAGACAAAGGGAGAGGCTGATAACTGGTGTTCTCCTTTGTTATATGTAGACCTACACACACGTGTGTGCACAGTACGAACACACACACACACACACACACACACACACACACACACACACACACACACACACACACACACCACACACACACACACACACACACACACAAAGAGATGACAGGTCATATCAATGATCTTCCCCTTCTTATTATCAACTTCCAGTTGCATTATAACCTATTTTTATCTAGAAAATGAGTAAATTCATGGTGGTAAAAGAGTTCTCCCACTCAGTACAAATGTCTACAAACTGATTTGCCATGTCTCCTCTGATAGCTATCAAAACCTTCTCACTTTGAAAATAGGGTGCTCTTTGCTCTCACTTCTCACTGTTTCTTTTATCAATTCGTATCTGTCTACCATATCTCACACCTGTAATCTTAGAACTGAGTCATTCTGCTGATTTTCCAGCTTCTTTCAATGCTGTTTCTTTACTAAGAACCTTCAAGTACCTCTGTTGGCTGATGATAACACACCCTTCATGCCTCAGTCTAAATCTCACTTTTCAGAATACTTCTTCATCTGCTCACTCCATTGATCTCATGTTGCCTCTTCACTTACTAAAAAGTACTTAATTTTATTGGAATATTGCAGCATGTTACAAGCTCTGTGATAACAACCTGTCTTTGACACCATCAATCCTCACTCCCACTAGTGTATGTGGTAGTCCCTAACTTGGATCTTTTACATCAATTAATGAAACACAGTATTAAAAGGTGACATTTGACCTGTTTTCAATATGTTCTCACAATAGCAGTGAAGATGAGAATCTGTCACACTGGAAAGGAGTTACTATTCATTTTCATATTCTCATATTACTCACCGTGAGGGTTGGAGGCTTATCTTGTTATATTATATTCTATTATTCCTTAGAAGCCTGTTTGTTTTTTAGTTAGAGGCAGAAAGGGAGTGGATTCAGATGGGGAGGTAGGAGAGGAACTGGGAGGAGTAGAATGAGAGGAAACCATAATCAAGATATATTGTGTGAGAAAAAAATCTATTTTTAATAAAAGAAAAAGAAATAAGAAGAGCCTCATCTGCAAGATCAAGATCAATGTGAACAGTGAGAGATCATACTGACCTCACGTAAAGTACAGGAATGATACCTCACCTTGTGGACTTCCTTTCCCAGTCCCAATTTGACCATGAGAAAAACATCAGACAAATCCCAGCCAAGGGACACTCTACATAATTGGCCTGCACTGTCCTACAGTCATCATCAAGACCCAGGAGACTGAAGAGATTCTAGGCCTCAGGGAGAGGCTTCTGGAAAAGACAGGAAAGTCTGAGGATATCTCAGTCATGTCTTATAATAATGTGTGAATATTGGTTCATCAAATCTGACAGGGCTGTTATATTAATTAGTGTTACATGTCAACTGGGCATGAAGTTTAGTATTGTACTTATTTTGGTTGGGGCTATGTTTTTTTGCTACCTTGGTAATTTGTGTGCATTTCTAAAATCATTCTGAAACAAAGTGTGCTTCTAAAGGTTCATTCTAACAAGAAACAAAACTCTTACTCTTTTATTCTTCATCCTTTAAACCTGTCAGAAAAGGAGAATACAAAGAATCTAGAGGGCTAACCAATTTGATCTCATGAAAACGTGGGGAAACAAGTCAGGCATGGTGGTGAGCACTTATGATCCCAACACAGGGAGGCAGACCCAGCAGGTGCTTCAGGGATCAGAGGGTAGCCAGCCTAGCAAGCGGGTCATCTCTTGGCCAGAGACCCTGTCTCAAAGCACAAGGTGGACACAGTTTGAGGAATAGCATCTGACACTGACCTTTGACCTTCACACACAAATATCATACACACACACACACACACACACACACACACACACACACACACACACGGGAGAGAGTGGAAGGAAGAAGAGAGAGAGAGAGAGAGAGAGAGAGAGAGAGAGAGAGAGAGAGAGAGGGAGGGAGAGGAGAAGGAAGAGGCAGGGATCTAGATAGAGAAGGTGGAAGATGAAGCATTACTCCTTTCTCCAGAGCAAGGTTCTAGGATGGGACAATGGTGGAGACATGAGAAGTTTTAAACTAAGAAAGCCAAGCTCAAAAATTTATTGCATAGTACTATTTGCTATGAAATGATACACCTGGGAAAAGCAACAAACAGGCGGTGGAATCTTCTGCAGCACAGTCCAGAAGATGGGTTGCTGGTGTTAGACCCCCGAAAACTCAAGTATCCGGGGTCCCAGGCCACGTTCGCGGTCACCCCAATCACCAGGCGGATTTGAGAGCTTGCTGCAAACTGCACGAGGCCTTATTGTAATTTAACGTGCTAACCCCATGTTAGCTTGGGTCTTTCACCCACCCGCCATGGCGGACAGCTAGAAAAGACGGCTCCTAGGGTCTCCCAAAAGATCTTATAGGGCAGCGTAAGGGGAGTGTCTAGGGGTACGCACAGGCTTACACACAGGCTCATGATTGGTGTGCTTCCAGGCTTGGAGGGCTTGCCCTGTGTTGATTGGTCAACTGGTTGTTATGGCCCATAGGCCCTCCCAGGGTGGTTGCTATGCTCTCTACGTCATTGCTGTGCCCTTGTCTGTGAAGCACACCCAGGGTCGTAAAGCATAGCGCCACCAGCTAACTTCTGATTGGCTCCTTGTCACGAGACAGGCATCTGACCTCTAAGTGACCAAGGCAGGTTTATGGCAAGCACGTGTTCGGCTGTTATGGCTGCCAAAAGGGAAGCTGGTTCCTTCACTGGGTTCTCCAGCAGGTAGGACCAGTCCAGCTGGTCTCTTCCTGGGGCTGAGCAGGATGGAGAGGGTCAATGACCCAGACCTCCCTCCTTGTCACCGGAAAGAACCACACTGCATCGGGAGACTTGTTGAAGTAGGATCTCTCCTTATTCTATTAGGCAGGTGTTTATATAGGGCTGAGGAAAGTGGTGTGGGACTAAGGATGGGCTGAGGTGACGTGAGGTTCAGGGGCCAATGATGTCTCACCACGGTAGCAGTAGCTAGATAGAGGCAGTTCTAAGCCAGGCCACGCTGAGTCATTCCCATGTAGAAGTTACAGGCCAGATACTGGTCGCCAAACTCTAGTCAGGCTCAGGAAGTTACCCTGGGCCTTGTATCTAAGACCCATTAGGTCCAACAATGAATTACTTGAAAATGTCAACCTGGAATCTTTTATGAGAGAAACAATGTTATTTTTTTTATTATTCCACTCTGCAAGTTTCATTTAATAAGCTGCTCAGATGGAACAATTAATAAATGTCTGATACAACCACATATACACAGGCCTCTCAATCGATGCAGCTGAATGGGCCCTAGGAGCTGTTCCCAGCCACTTCACATTCCTCAGCAGGGTCTGTTTACAGCCATGCCTTTGCTCTCCGAATCTGAAAACCCTTCAGACATGTTGATTGACACAAAGAATGGGAGACAGATGACAAATGGCTGGAAGGGATCACAGCGTGCCACCTCTCCATAAGCTCTTTGAACTGGGTTGATCTCTGTGGAAAGGGAATGAAGACCCAAAGGAGACTGCAGGAGACTGCAGAGCCTGGCGGCCGGTGAGGCGCTGCTGCAGGTGGGGTGGTCCAATCCAGCATTGGAAAGGGCACTTTTCCTGTCTCAGGACTGAGCTCTGCTCCAGCTCCTGGCGGCAACTTCACAGACATTCCTGAACTCAGGCACCTGACAAACCCTTTTCACAGTCACCTTTTTCTGTAGAAAGCTAGGGTTGGTGTTCCCTGTCCCAGTAGGGATGGGTCAGCATGGTAGTGACAGAGAGTGAAAGCCAGAATGACATCAGCTGATAAATCCCTGTTCTAGATTCCTGAAAAGTAATTGACACGATCTTTGAGAGAGGTTCATTTCTCATTTAGGCAGGGAATATCTCTAAGTCATTATAATCTTAGCTTCAAAATAAATATGGCCTCGTTCAGGAAAAAAAATTGGCAAGGCTAGCAATATCAGAGAAACACATATTTTATCTCATGCTTGGGAGTAAGAGGTCTGATATTATTCTTATATCCATTTTTATGATAAAATGGGGCCCAGAGAAGTTCAGATTTGCTAAGGTCACACAGCTAATAAACTAGAAAAATGAGACAATCTTAGTAATTTGTTCCCTGCATCATATATGTGAAAACCAATACAAATAGTAATTAATCTCTAGCTAGAAGACTTTGTACATTGGCTGAACATCAGCAAAATGTGCAGGAAGCAAAATGCCGAACTCATAGTGCATTGTGACATGATCCTTCGCCAGAATTAATCAGTTTGACTTTATAAGGTTCTCTGCTTAGCAGTCACAGAATCTAGTATGGCAATGTCAGGTGGTAAAGCTGCCACCTCACACTCAGTGGTCAGGCACATGCTCATTTTAAGAGTCTGATTTCACACACACCAAACCTACTATGAGAGACTTTTGCAGAGCACCTCCTTTTTTCTTCAGGTAGAAGGACAATTTTTAATGCTTTCTTGGCATATATCAATTATGTGTAATCATAAATTTCATTTTGACATTTTCACATATGTACATATTATACTTCAATCATAGTCCATTGCCCCTTACCTTACTGTCTCTTGTACCCTCTCCCACTTCTGGTAGCCACCTTTCTCTTGTCAACTAACCTCCCTTCTACTTGCAAGTCTTTTATTTTGTGATCTGATGAGTTTCATTGGGATTGTTTAAAGCAGCAAGCATGTGCAAGAGCTTGTCTGTAGGAGCCAGGGCACCTTACTAGGTAGGGTGCATGACTGAAGAAAAGGCCACTCTTGTGCCAGTATCAACCGTTAACTTCATATACATGCTAAAGGAGAGATGGGATCATGGGGGCCTCAGTCATCCAAGACAGTATGGTGAAGAGCTCAGTCTTGTGGAGATATGGTGTAGGTAATTATTGCTGCTGTGAGTTCATGAAGACAACAGCCTTGTGATGGGCAGACCTCCACACCTCTAACCCCACTTCCTCTGGTCCTTGTATTCTTTCTGCCTTTTCTTCCAACATGCCCTCTGAGCCTTGGAAGGGCAACACAAATGTCCCATTTACAGCTGGACATTTGCCACTCATTTATTAGTTGAGTCAAATTCTTTCTAAATCATCTAAACCATTAATATCTAGCAACATCCTTTTCCTATGTCAGCCATTTCCATGTGATATAGATTTCAGTTTGGATTTTTCTCTCACCACCTTCCACTTTTGTGAAGCAATGTTGGAGCACAGCACTGAGAGTTTCAGGGACCTTGGGATCTGGGTTTTGCTTCTCACACTTGAACACAACACAGATAGGATGAAATGGGATCCCCTGTGCATTCTTTCTTCTCATACATGTTGGTGGCTTTGCATTGCATTAATAAGACTAGTTGGTTCAATCCCAGGCCTTTAAAAACAAACTTATAATTTTATAGCATAAGGTTTTTCATGATCTACAGCCACACCTGACTAGATTTATTTCTTTGCCATTAGATGCTTATATTTTCTGAAGATGAGAGAAATGGGTAGGGAGGCAGTCAAGTCCACAAAGCTTTTCCCAAAAGAGCAGAGTATTGGGGAAGAGAGGTAGCATTGACAGGATGCAAACTGCTGGGGTCATGGCCATTGGGCTTCCACAATACACAGTTGAAGCATATCATCTTTTATAGTAGATGCTCTCTCATTTTGATTAGTATTCTTCCATTTCAACACAATTCCTGAAAGCAGTGATTCTGTCATCCATCCATGACCACTACTCATTTCTATTACTTAAAAAAAAATAAATGTATGTATGTATTGTAATTGTAGGTCTGCTTGCTTGTATATGTGGATGCATGTGTGTCACGGTATGGATAAGGATGTCAGAGACAGCGTACAGGAGTCAATTCTCTCCTTGCTTCATGGGAGAACAGGCTTTGATTTGGGTTGTCAGATTCAGTAGCATGTACCTTTAACTTCGGAGATATCTCCCTGGCCCTCTTCTTGTTACATTCAAGTAACATCCATGTCCACTGCACCATCACTAACTGCCAGAGACCGGGGGCCAGTTTTGTGACTATAAGACTCCCGAATAATCTCATTAAAAATGAACCTATACTGCCACCAAATATAAAATACATATTTTAAAACAATTGATCCTTACATAATTTGAAGGATTTCCTATTAGGTATTTTTGAAGGAAAGTGGGTAATTAGAAATAACAGTTATGGAAATAGCAAAGCTCTCATCTCTTTCTTAGTGACCTAAATTCCACAGAGCATGACTGCCCACTGAGTTTGATGATTTGTAAGATAGCACACCCATCAATAACCTATTAATCTGACAATGACTTGGTAGTTTGTTTGTTTGCCCTTGATTTCCAGGAGGGCTTTCGGAGCTGGATTTCAGAGATAACTGACACACTTGAGTGCTTTTCTTTGTAAAGCTCTGAAAGTCTCTGAAGCTCTCTGAGGAACATAAAACACAACCTTTCACATCTTACGTTCTTTCCAAAGAGGAAACACAAGTGTGTTCTCCAACAAGATGGCCTCTCCTCTGCTCTCATTTTATTGGGTCTTTTTCTTTTAAGAACCAAAATAATAACATGGCATTTTTTGTCCATTTTGCTTGACAGTCCACACATATTTCAGATGATTTTTCCATAAATTTCACAGTGATAAAATAAGAGAATAGCCCTGAATTATTTTTTGATTTAAAGATAATTCATGTAATATTTTACAATCAAGAAATGTCTTGGACCTGAAACGATTCCATATGATAACATTCCACGTGAATATATATATATATATATATATATATATATATATATATATATCAGGCCTGATAAAACTATGAAATAATGGCTTTGTAATCTTCCCCAGTAGAATTGTTTTAGTAATCTTGAAGTAATGCCTTTGCAATCTTCCCCAGATTGTCTAAGACATGGATTAAATGACTTTGACATAATTTGCTTACATATGTCTCTGTCTTTCTCTATGTCTCTTGAAAACATACACACACACACACACACACACACACACACACACACACACACACACACACACACGTGTATCACTCCTATCTTTCCCCTCCACAGTTCTAGAACAAAATGGAACTTGGCCTTCAATGTATGTTTTTTCTTTGATTGTTACTTGAATATAATAATTCGAAAAGCATGTTCTCTGCAACCTGCACTAGCTTAGACTCTGGGTGTAGATTTGACACCTGAATCATAAAATCTGTAACTCTTGGAGCTCTCCAATTTAGCTGTATCTTTTAATTGATGGTCCTGAATCAAGAACTTCTTTTAAAATTCTTTCTCCAGATGGGCATTTAAAACAGAACTTAACAGAAGAATGACATCACCGGCCTCATCTCAAGTCACCATTGCTAATGTTTGTCAAACATTGACAAGGGACAGGAAAAAGCAGCCAATGCTATTTAACATGTGCTGTTTTCACAATGACCTACAAATGTACTAACTCCTTTCTGCTTGTGAAGTTAGATGACTGAATCTTAATTGACACGTTGATGGGATTTCACTAACACCCTGCTACCTACTGGCTTGCTTCCTTTAGCTACCTTTCAACAGCATTCACAAGAGATGGCCTCATGTAACATGAATGTTTCTTGTCCTGGCTAGGTCCTGCTGCCTAGCCTTGTTATAAAGCTGTTGGCCTTTGGCTATAGTTTCTTATAGG
Organism: Cricetulus griseus; assembly: GCF_003668045.3. Classification (NCBI taxonomy): domain Eukaryota; kingdom Metazoa; phylum Chordata; class Mammalia; order Rodentia; family Cricetidae; genus Cricetulus; species Cricetulus griseus. Next base: position 157,329,176 of record NC_048596.1, read on the forward strand.
CTAGGTCTGACTTAATTAATCATCCATCACTACTAAACCCTGCATTTCCTCGTGGTCTTGGCTTACCAGACCTGCAACTCCTTTGCCTGCTACATGATGATGGCTGGCTCCATGTCTCCACAAAGAAGAGAAGAGAGAAATTTCCTGTTTGTCCCTGTTTATATTCTGATTCTGCCCAGCCATGTCACTTCCTGCCTGTCTGTACAGACATCCAGTGGCAGTTTCTGTCCAGCTACATTACTTCCTAGGATCACATGATGACTCCTGTCTGCCTACACTTCCCAGAATCCTCCTCATACCCTAGTCCCACCTATCTTGCTGCCCTATTGGCCAACAGTGTTTTTTCATCATCCAATAAGACAAACATATACACAGAAGGACTTTCCCCATCAGCCTCCTCTCATGCCAACTCTCTCTTTCTTCTGCCCTCTATTTCCAGACCCTCAAGCATACTAAAGTCTCTTTGACTTGCTTTGAAAATCTGTGCATTAAGCTTCTGCAGAGAGGCAGAATCAATAGTGATGGCAGCCTCACTTTCCTGGGTGAAATAAGTATGAGTCAGCCCTAACTCCCTAGTATGGACAGTGTGGTTTCTATGTATATGCTTAACGTTTTCAGTCTGACTCCCCCACTCTTATGTTGACTCCATGAATTTGGAACCATGTAGACTTTGTTTTGGCAATCAAGCAAGGCAATCAATTTTAATAAATGAATGAAAGCAGCTTCAGTACAATGTCTAACACATTGGATTTAGCAACATTGCAGATATTGTCTGGGTCTCTCTGTCTCCCCACCACCCTGCCTTTTTGGTTGAGGTAGATCATGAAACATTTTATTTTCAGTTACAAGGGACCATGTTAATACATTTCCTCAGAATTGAAAGTCTGAGAATTAAGGTTTCTACTCGAGAGTTAGTTTCTCATAATAAAGCCAAGGATCATAGTCAGAATGGGCAACTCACTTTAAGAAGATTGCAGATGAGCCCAGTTTTAAACTGATTGATACAGTATTTCTCAAAAGTCGTGACAGCCTTGAACTTTCATGTTCCCCTTGCCCCATATACTTTCATGTTGAAGCCTAAACCTTGGAATCTCAGAATGCAGCTGTGTTTTCAGACAAGGCTCTTTCAGGGACATTAAGTTGAAATGAAGTCATTAGCAAGGCTAATGTAGTCTTTATAAGAAGAGAAAATTATGTACACGGAGACACAGAGAATGACAACTGGAGTGATAATGGAAAAGGAAAAGAACAGGCAATGTCTGAAGGCCAAGGTGTGAATCTATATTATGCACAGAAGGAAGCTCGATTCTGGAGATGGACACACACTTTGCACATAGCAAAGGTGACTGTTTCAGACACAGTGACCTGTATAAACTGTCAAGATGGACAAGTGACAGATTAGGGCGGTCTGTGCTAGCAGACATGCACAGGCTCCCTGTCTTTTGAGACAGGGGATGCAGACAGGCCAGTCTTAATCCAGAAGCTGCTGGATTGTTCTCTGTCTGCCTTCTTTTCTCACTTGTTTTCCTCCAGTGTAGAGAGGCTCTTACATCACAGGGGTCATGCAGGATTCTACATTCTCCATAGAGATCAGCATGGGTGCACATAAGGAATAAATAACTTTATTTTCACGGAAAAATCATGCAATTCCATGTTCTGAGTATGTCCTCAATTTTGCCTTCAGCAATCTCATGATGATAGACTAAAATTCACCTTGATAGAGACAAAAATCTATATGTCAAGTTTTGGCTACTGTTAATCTTAGAATGTTATGGTGAATATATTAGACACACAAATTCAGCTGAACTGTTTGGTAACAAATCCAGCAGCCACTTCAGAGTTCATGTGTGACCATGGTCTGTATAGATACAAGAAGAGGTAAAGTCAGCAAAAGCATCATCTGAGAAGTCAAAAGTTATGTGGAATTTAATAGCATTTACTATTTGCAAATTAGGTGCCACCTTTCTATCTGTAAGATTAATATTCAATTTGCATATATATACATATATATGCTCTTGTGTACCCATGTATATATTGTTATTAAGTCCATGGTTTATTTTTGTATTCCTAAATAAAACATCTACCAGTAGAATACATTATTTTCAGTATAGAATATTCTACCAATATTCTGAAGATTCATTGATCACAGCTCTCCAGCTCTATTTGAACTGGTCTCTGGATTTGAGAGTGTGTATTTTGATTTGATATTTCTTTTGTAGTGGATGAGGGGGACAGCGTTGTAGATTGTATGGAGATTCAGAGGTGAGACCATCAGCTGTGCATGCTGCTTTTAGCAGTTGACATTGAGATGGAGGGGATGAGAGTGGAGGAGTGGTAGAGGAGCATAAATGAATTCTAACATTACTCTTATGACTCTCGCAGCCTTGAAGGTACACTTATATGCACTTTTAAGAAAAGCTTCAGCATTTCCATTTAATAACAATAATCTATAATCATCAGTGGATATCAGTCATTGTTATATATTATTCTCATTTTTAGTCTCTGATGCAGATAAGGATGTCCAAAATGCCATCAGGAACAAAAAAGTTAACCATACTGAAGAAACTGCACCTAGAAAACTGAGTGCATGGTGCCAAGGTAAAAGAGCTTTCATATTAAAAATTGCTTTACTTAAATGTAGCTTCAGCTTACACTTTGGGCTTAGTAGATAGCATATCCTAGGAATAAACCCTTTCATTTCCACTATTTTACTACTCCAGGCCACTCCTCCACAAGAGCAGAGTTCTAATATATCATTGTTCACCGCTATACTCTAGCAACAAGTAAGTGATTGGCAATATTAGAAGTACAATAAGTACTTGTTGAAAATGAATTAGCCCTTGCTGGGTGCTGAGAAGAAATACAGCTGTCCTCCATGTGGGCTTTGGAATACTCAGGGTAGTTCAAAGTATTAGATCTCTTAGCACCTAGCTTCATATATTTACAACAGCCATGGCAAAGCACAGACATCCCTTCAAGATCTTAAAGTAATTGGGTGCAAATTGCTGTTTTGCCTGTGGTACCTTGAATCATTTGAGCAGATTTGTAACCATTGGCTCAAGGGTATAACCGGGTAAGTTCATTTTTGTGACATAGCACTATATTTGTCCAGCTCTACCACTTTGGGTTTCACGCTAGCTTTGTGAGCAGATGTTTACTGAAGCTGGTATTAGATGGAAGAAACTAGTAGTAACTAGTAGCAGTTATGTTCACTGAATTTTTCCAAGACGCCTCTTCTGATCTAAGCCTTTATACTCATCTCTCATCTAATGCTGACAGTGGTTCTGCAAGCTTCCTGTTCTAGTCATTCCATATTATTGATGAGCACTGTGGGGCTGAGAAGTGTTTTTATTTCTGTTTTTATTATTTACAATAGGACTTTTAAAAGTTTATATCGGCAATAAAAATATATCAGAAAAGCAGTGAGGTAAGGTGGGAAAAGTCAATGATTGTTATAAAACACTGTTTGGTGAGTTTATCTTGGTCAACTCACAACCCCCACAGGGCCTCAGTATTCTCAAGTTAATATAGAATGTGTTTTTAAAGATGCTCTATCATTTTAAAGAAATGGTTAATTTTTCTTGATTTTTTTTCTTGCATACATATGCTAGCTATTTCTGTCAGTAAAAGTTCTTTGTTGTGGTTTGAATTGGTGCTTCCCAAAGCTCACAGGGTAAGGCATGGTCACAAGTAATTGTAGTTACCAGATGATAGTGGGACATTTAAGAGGCAGAGTCTATTGGAAAGAACTTAGGTTCTTTCATGGCATTTGCCTTTGAAGGGAGATCCTCAGACTCAGTCCCACCTTTCTTTCAAGCTCCTTAACCACCATGAGATAAGTAACTTCTTTTGTTACATAATCCCACCATGATGTGCTAATGCACCACAGGCCCTAAAGCAATGAACCAACCAATCATAAATGATACCTCCAAAACTGTGAGCTCAGATAAAAAGCTTTCTCTTTATCTCACATATTTGTTATAGTTACAGAAAATGGATAATAAATTATTATTATTTTTCCTCTTCCCTCTTTCTTTCTAGTTCTCCCTTTTGTTTGGACTCTTAATGTAATTATGCTGCATTATGAGTTAAATGAGACTTGGGAATAAAAAGAGAGTAAAATAACAGGGCTAAAACCTTCTTGGGGAAAACACAATCTATGGGAAGTTTCTCTTGTTTTGACTATTAGGAGTTGAAAGTTGTTCCATTAAGTGTTCTTGTTGGATAGTTTGAGATCCCATGTATTAGTTAGTAGCTGTTCCATGACTTTTCCTAAACTTACACCTCTCTCCCCCCCTTCTTCCTTCCTCCATGGTTTCATTTGCAAAGTCACATAATGAACATTAATGAAGTCAGCATTATGTGAATCACCATAGGTGTTTCCTGTCTTGTGTTCAGAAAACTATGAAGCTAAAGGCAAGAAGTTACTATATAAACAAAATAAATATTAAGTAGCAAGTAAAATGTAAGGGAATTTGAACCATTCATTACAGCCATATGAGGAACACACAAAACACTTGTGAACTGTTTATTGAGGAAATATTTTAATGGAATACTGACAATTTTTAAAAGCACTCTGGCAATACATTGTTAACTCATCCACTACAGGGTCCAGTGTTGGACATCTTCTTGTCCATGGTCAAGATAAACTCATTCAGCACTTGGTTCAGCTTGAGTTATATACACTGACATGCTTTCAACCTGCTGCTCTCACATCTTTTGTAAACTACCCCAACAGCCAAGGTTACACAGACTAGAATATAAAGCTGGACAGAGGGCAGGTTTCTATCTTTAGCACACTCGGATTTAGGAAAATAAGGATATGTAACTTTCGTTTGTGCCAGTGCAGGACAGATTCTTGAATTTTCATCCATAGACCAAAGTAATTTGATGCTCTGCCTTAAGAGCAAAATCCCCTTCCTTCTGCTGTCCTATTTTGAGGAACAAATGATTGCTGCCTGTTTGTGTCAAAGGCAAGATACAAATAAATTTGAGTGATATCATTTACTTTTCTCTTCACTGGGATAGAGTACCTAACAAAAACAACTTAGGGGAGGAGAGGATGATTATCTGGGGCCTACACTTTAGAAGATGTTGTCCTTCATAGTAGAAAACCTATGGTGGGCAGAAGAGCTCAGTCTTCCCAATGTGGCTTGTTCACATCATGAAAAACCAGGAAGCAGAGAATATGTTAGGTTATAATGAGGAAGGCCCACCTCTAGTGGTATGTGTCTGGTAGCCAAACCATATATCCCAAAGGTTCTATGACTTATTTGCTAAATAGCATTACAACTAGGGACCCATATGCAAAAATGTTAACATGTGAGCTATGTTTCATATTCAAACCATACCATTCTGCCCCTGGACCACATAGGTCCATGACCCTCCCATAGTGCAAAATGCATTTAATCCAGCAACAATAGGTGCCATAGAAGTCCAAAGTCAAAAGTCACTACTGAGATTCAAGGCAATCTCCCAGCTGTGAGCTCCTATACTGTAAACAAAATGAAACAGAAAAACAAATATTTTCATGATATTTCTTTGGGGCGAGGAGAGTAGTTTGTGTATTTTATCAAGTCACTGCCACCTCAGGATGCTTTTGTTAAAAGGTGAACGTGGCTGCTTCCTTTCACCCTAGGTGTTATTTCCATAGTCTACCCTCAGTCAACTATGCTCCAGAAGCTTTAAATGCAACATTCCAGAAATAAACATTTGACAAGCATCAATGAAAAGAAACAAGGGTCATGCACTTTCAATTTTCAATGTCACAACACCAAGCCCTGTAGCTCCATACCCATCATTTGGGGCTTGTACTGACATCATGTAGTCTCCAACAGACTTGGTCAGCCTTACACGTATGGTCCTGCTGCCTGCAGTACACATGGCCTCTCTTGGCATTGCCACACTCAGTGCTGGCAGCTATCTTTGTAGAAATAACACATTCCTGGTGTCTGTAACACCATGGGGGATCCACTGCAATGCTTCACCTTCACAGTTTTGCTTATATCTCTTCCTCAAGAGCTCCATATTCGGAATCTAGCCATTCTATACATTGCCTAACCTCACTGGAATCTTAGTGTCAACATTGATGCCCCTGTAACTCTTATAAGCTGCTTGTCAGCAAAACACCCACCACGTGGATGTCAGTAGCAACCATTCTCTGATCTGGATGTTATAAAATCCTGAAATTGTTTAAGCTAGGCTAGTCAGCTCAATCCAGTCTTGCCCAGCTTTTCAGGACTCAGTTAGAATGTAAACAAATCATTTGCTAAAATGTAACACAAATAGTCTCTAGCCCATTTGAGCCAGAATTCTTCTTCCCCTTTGAAACATCATGAACACAGTACTCAATCATCTGCCTGTCTGTTGGCACACCTACAGTGGTATGCTAAGCACTTAGTAGAGCACTCTGAGTCTTCTCTCACCACAGATCCACACTTGTTACATTACTTCCACCATTTGCAAAGACCTACAGATCACATGGTCTGCTTGATCAAGCCATTCTCAGTACCACTTACGTCTCAGTGTTGTTACTCTTATGTCACTGGGGTAGAATATCTTACAGGAGGGGAGGGTTATTTTGGCTTACAGTTTGGAGGATGCAGTCCAGACACAGTCCACACATGTGGTCTGGCTTATTCCCCTCTTGGATCATCAGGAAGCAAAGGGTCTTGGTCAGTTGTAAGATTGGACCTTAACACAGAAGGCCCACCCCTGATGTCAAACATTTCCAGCAAGGATGTCTACATCCTAGTAGTCCCACACCCTGTCAAAACAGCCCTGCTAGTTGAGAATCAAGTGCTTAAACCTGATCCTTGTGGGGCACTTTAACAAACTTTCAAACCTTAACCAGGACACTAGGCAGTGTAAAGAGGGAAGGTTTTATTTAAATATTGAGTTAACAAAAGAAACTAAGAATGAACACATTTAGCCAAGGTGATGCAATGAGAACACTTTCTGCCAATAAAAGTAGTGGCCTTGTAGCACACTGAGAGCTCATGTGCTTCCACAAAAGCTTCTCCAAAAGGCATTCCACATAGACTTGAAGGGGCTACTTCTGAGCCTCACCTACCCAAGGCTTCTCTGTAGGGCAGTTTATACTACTGTGAGCCTGATAAATCAGTATATTATTCTTGACAATGTCATATATGTGCTTGGCTCCTATGTAGTTGACTCCACTACTCCAATCACCAGTACCCAGTACACAATCTGTATTGAAGATAGGAATATAGTGCAGAGAGCCATAAAAGAGTGAGGTAGTTTACTTGTTTTGCTTTATTTTATATTCCTCTACTATAGACAGATTTGTAGTGAACCAATATTATTTCTCTTCTTTCTGTAGGAACCAGTAAGACTTGTGTGAAAGTTACAATAGGCAAAAGGAAGCTTGAACCTTTGTGATGCTCTGACATAGTACCAAAGACCAAATCATTCACAAAGAGTAACAACTTATTATGTTGTAGTCTTGATGTTAACAAGTCCAAGTTAACACATCACATGATGAATGCACAATTCCACAGCAGAAGGTGGGAGAAGAGTGGCACAAAACTGCTTTAATAACAAATATGACCCATTTCTACAGCAACCATTCCATTCCCTTGATGACAACAATGAGTCCTCATGACCTAAACACCTTCCATTTGATAACCTGCATTGGCGTCTGAGTTCCCAATAGAAAAGCATTGGAGAACACAAGCAAGTCATGCATATAGAAGTGGCTATAAACTTATGTATTTGTACATATACATTTGAGTATATTGTCATTACTTGGAAACTGTCGTAAATAGATTCCATGTTATTCAGTGCATATCAAAAATTGTGGATAGATACTGAATAAGTCTCTTAAATAAGTCTCACATATTTAAAATAAAAAATTTAAATGATCTTTATGTTGTTTATAATACTCAAGACAATATAAATATTGCACAGTTGTTGACTGTTCAGGGAACAGAATTTAAGAAAAGCAGAGTGTTTATATACTCATACAAACACAATTTATTTTCAAATTTTTTAACCTATAGTTCATTGAATTTGTGAATTTAAAACCCACAATTACAGAGAATGGGTTGTATTATACATAAACATACATATATTACATATGTAATATGTAAATATACTTATATATGTTGACTTACCATACTCTGAATGGTGAAATGTGATGAAAGTTTGTCTGAGGTCCACAGAATAACTTGGTTAGCATGCACATGTGGTGAGATGAGTTAGATTGTTTGCACACTTTAATACATTTGTTTTCTTCATCTTTTAATTGTAATTTAAAATGGCCTAATCATTTGGAGTCTTCTGGTTGATAGAATTGCGGTGGAGTTCCAAACTACCTCTAATCTTTCTTCCATGAAGCTTCAAGTTCACTGAACCTCACCCTACTCAGAGGAACTCAATTTTAAAAAGTTCCACTGAGTGTTTTAACCTTCCCCTCTCGGTTTATATTCCTTAAGAGAAATGCTATTCCTATTACTTCCTAATGAAAATCTTGCAATAAAATATCACTTAATTATTTTTGTAATGTGTTAAAAATTTTCAGTGGCTATAAGAACAAGTATAATGAGAGGTCATAGTTAATTTTCAAATGAGTGTTGGGGAGTAAAAAAAGAGAAGACGATGGTGCTCCTGGGAAGTGATTGTTCAGCAGTGGATGTATTATTAATGCTATTGGAAATCAGTTCATTATTTGATATGAAGCAAAAGACATAAAGAAGCAATATTGGCTTCCTTGCTTGTTTCACAGACACTGAAAAATGGTGTGGCTTTCAAAGTACATATTGTGGTTTTCCTCTAGGGAGAAACAAGCTGTTGTTTCTTAGTTTTATAACTAAAATTCCTGTGGCTTTTTTTTAGGTGAAGGGAGAGTTGTGTAAGGGTTCTTGTATCCAGCTATTAAAACAAAACAGTGAAGGGTGGAGGGTGGGAAGAAAAAGAATATTGATTTTTTTATTTCATTATTTCCACATATGGTAAATCATTTGGTAGGTGCCATTTGTGAAATCTGTATTGAGTGAATGGTGTGTGTTTGTGTGTGGGGGGCAAATGGTTCTGATCCCCGAATCCTTTTATCACTAGGGGATGAAATCATCTTCCATTTTTCATGTGAATTTGTTTTATATCAAAGTTTTCCAGAGAAGACAGTATGTCCTTTCTTCAGTGACTATTAACATGAATGTAGATGTGACTTTGACTTTGACATTAATTTGCATACAATATAACCCTATTTTGAGTTACCTTTATTTCAGAGATTTTTTTTATGATCACAAGAGAGAAATAAGCCAATCACCAATATTGTAGGAGTATGTTTTTACAGTAGAGCTCCTATCAATGACTGCTTGAATTCCAGTCTTGGCTTCTTTCCCAATTAGTACGATAGCAAAAATTCATTTCCTATGCTATTGTACACACCAGTAGTGCCATGTTTCTAAAGTATGAGGGACAATTTGGGATAGAGTACTGTGGACTTCTGCTAACAAAGGTACCTCCATGTTCCCTCCATGAAGTTGGAGGCGTTTGAATATATGAAGAACACATTCTTTTTAGTTCACAAAATTCCCATGCTACTTTGCAGGAGTTGATATTTTTCAAAGTCCTTTGATAATTATTTTAAATAATTGATCTGAACCATGTGATCTTTTTGTGTTTCTAAGATATTGACAGTACCCCCCAAATTTCTGCTTTTTAAAAATGTATACTGTGTGGCATGAGCAGGACTTTTATCTAGCAATGTTTATATGTAAAAAGTGTCTGAGCTGTGATGGTAATAACTGCACAAGGCATAGATAAGAAATTAACTATATCCTTCAGGAGGCTGGGATTATCCTTACCTTTTCTAAATATGAAGTCAGAATTGTGGTAGATAATGAAAACTGTAATTTTCTTTTTCCTTCTTGTCATTTATGACCACCTAGAATTTGTAAGACAGTGTATATATGTCCAATCTTTCCTATTAATGACCATATATGGAGTAGAAATAAAAATATCTCCTTAAATAACTCACTAACCTGATTTCTCATTTACCTAAAAACAAACAAATAAAATGCTGCACAGTCAGTTTGCTTTTAAGTTGTACTCGAAGTAAAACTATGACAACTGAAGAGTCAGGTTCTGAGCTACATTAATAACCCTTCTATAACTGCCATGTCACCTTATCCCCACGCCTGTAAAATATTTCTCTGACCTACCTATTGCTGTTCAGTAAAAGTTAAATGTCTATTCATCTGCTACTTCTCCAACTGAGAAGTGATTCCACCTTTGTCCCAAGCATTGCTGATATGTGCCCTGATCTATGCCCATCATGTCCCAGCTTCATCCGTAGCTGTTAAGTGCTCTGCTCCCAGCATACCAGAAATGAGAAAAATGGTCACCCACCTCTTTCGTTTTCCTGTTGTTCTTTAAACTGTCACTGTTCTAAGTTGGGCATTTGGGTGAGAAAAAAGCATTCAGTACTCATTTTTTTCAGCAACTTGTTGTTGTGGAATCTTCCTTTAACTATGTAAAGTTGTGTTACATTTGTTTATGCTGCATTTGTTTAATGATGTAAAGATATGTTACTTTGCCTGCCTAAGACACCTGATTGGTCTAATAAAAAGCTGAAAGGTCAATAGCTAGGCAGTAGAGAGATAAGCAAGGCTGGTGGGCAGAGAGAATAAGTAAAGGAAGGAATCTAGTCTTAAGAGAGAGGGAGGACAGAATAAGGAAGAAAGAGCGAGATGTCCAGGGCCAGTCAGCCAGGCAGCTACCAGCCAGTCAGACATGGAGTAGGATACACAGAATGAAAGAAAAGTAAAAAGCCATGAGGCAAAATGTAGATGAAGAGAAATAGGATAAAATTAGTTACAAGACCTAGCCAGAAACAAGTCTAAACCAAGGCCGAGAATTCATACTAATAAAAAGTCTCCATGTCTTGATGTGGGAACTGGTTGTTGAACCAAAAGAAAGCCTGCTATAACTTGCGGTGAAGCTTAACATGACATTAAGTAGAGAGAAAAGGGGGTGCCAATGAGGGACAAAGGAAGTAGTCTTTCTCTTATCTTTCATTTACTTTTTGCTTCAACTTTTGTTTCTTCTTTTTTGTTGTTGTTCTAATAGGGTCTCACCGTGTAGCTTAGGCTAGTCTGGAATACACTGTGTGCCCTGGCCAGCTTGCTACTCCTGATCCCCCAGCCTCATCCTCCTGTGCTGGGATTGCCCTCCACTGCTTGTTCATGTACACACACAGACTAAAGGAAGAGGGCCCATGCCAGGAAACTGACTCCTATATCAGCAAGGCATTCAGGTAGTTCTTTGGCAGCCTTGGAACCTCGGCAAGTCATTGGAAGATGGAGGTTCAGGTCTTACAAAGGTGGAAGTTGGGAACTAATTTGGAAATGGGGAAAAGTTGATAAAAATAACTTCCCTGGTTAAGTCAAACTTGCTCTGTCACCCTAGAATTCTGTCCAATAGAAATGCAGAAGGAGGAGGAGGAGGAGGAGGTATGGAAAGGAAGAAAGAAAGAAAGGGAGGAAGGAAGGAAGGAAGGAAGGAAGGAAAGAAGGAAGGAAAGAAGGAAGAAAGGAAAATGGAAAAAATTAAAAAATGAATGACAACTAGAAGGAAAAGGTAGAGGAAAAGAGGTAGCCTGGCCTCACAGACCCTTCCAGTTCAGCTCCTGATGCTGACCCTGTGACTGAAGTTAGGCCTATTTCCAAAGCACATAGCTGCTGGAGATGAACCTCATGGAGTGAGTTTTTTTAAACATTGGAGGAAGACAGGGTCTTAAAGACATTTGTGTTATAATTGCCCAAGGACTGAACATGACTCCTGGGTATCTCAGTGTTTATTCTCAGTATGATTGTTCCTTTTTAGGAGGCTAAGTAAATGAACAGCAGTAATGAAGCCATCTTACAGTATTCAGTGACCTGTAGTTAGGAAGAACTTAAGAACACGATTGCTTTGGCTGAGGTAATTTGAGACAAGCCCTGGATTCATCTAGGGAATATGTGCCTTTTCCAATATCTACACATCTAATTCAGTTATTAGAGGTGTGGAAATAAAAGTGTTCACTTAGAAAAAACTTACTTATTTCAGCATATATTCATCCAAACTTTTAGTATGTTAGCTAAAATGAGAAAGGTATTTTTTCATTCTTTTTACCTTTTGTGGAGAAAGGCTAAGCCATCCTGTTCCTTCACCAACATTGTGCCCCATAGTAGGACTGGGGCTGGAATTCTAGGCTGAGGACTAACTCTCTACCTCAGAAAACCTCTCCAGGAATGACTAAATGACTATATTCAGTAATGGGCAGCTTCGTCCCTGGTACAGTCCTCTCCTTTCAAGGCTTTTTTTAATCCTTGGACCTGGGTTATTCTCCCAACCTTGGAGCTGATCTAAAGCTGAATGGACCCAAATGTGTTCGAAGATTGACCCCTTTCCTCCAGTAACTATGTTCTGGAGTGTAAATCATTGCTTTTTACAGGGACTGGAGGCTGAAGATCTGAGCCTCCAAGATACAGTGGAAATAAAAGGACACTAGTGTCTTCCCTTTGTCTACACTACATTTAAATACTGGAATGCTCAGAATCAGATACTTGACTGTGAGATGATGCACCTGAATGGACGATTCCTGAATTAATGGGCTCTGACAGTCAACCCGAGTGATTATTAAAATGAGGCTCTGATAATTGTCTTTATTAGACATAAAGTCCAATGGAATCAGAAGCAAAGGGAACTGTGTGTACCTCTCTACCTCTCTATCTATCTATAATCTACCTATTATTTTAATAAGGCACATGGCAGGGGAGATGGCTCATTCAGTGAAGCACTTTCTCTATAAGTGTGGGAACCTGAGTTTAGATCCTAAGAGCCCTTGTGAAAAAGCCAAGTATGCTGGTACATGCACCCAGGTATGCTGGCATATTCATACATTGCTAATGATGGTTAGATAGGACATAGAGACGGGGGGGGGGGACACTTGGAGCTCACTGTCCAGCTAAAACTTGGTGAAGTTCTGGGCTAATGAGAGATCCTATGCTATGCAGAAGATGAAAGGCCCTCAAGAAATGACACTTGAGATTGTCCTCTGGCCTCCAAGTGCCTCCATGTGTATGCACATGCCAGTGTGTACACACTCAGTCACGCACATATGCATGCATACATAAGAATAAAATGTATATAATTTTGTAAATAAGACATGTTTTGTGCACCCAGAAAATGATATTTAAGACATTCGTAACTGTCCTTAACTCTTCCTCTCTGCAGAGCCCCACTCTATGTGCCAGAAAAGCTTCATAAAGAGAAGGGTTGTGTCTAAATATAAGTCTTCCCTTTTGTGGCTTTATAACACTGGAATTGCTACAATATTCTCTTTAAACTCAGTTTCTTGTCAAATGCAGTCTTCCTTCTCAGACTGTGATTTTATCTTTTCAGCTGAATGCTAGAGTTCTCTTCAGGATGTCTCAATAATACCTGATATATCTATCCAGGCAGACTCCCCCGTTGTCCCTCCATTTACCCCTCTTGCCTAGACAACCACGTGCCCAGGATGTTGAGTACAGACCACATTCTCATCTTTCTCCATCTGCTTCAGTCCATGAGGGAAATGCCATCTTCCTTACTCTTTGTATTACTCATCTGCTCAGTCTCCACGTCTCCATTTCTGTGGCCATTACTCTAGTTGAGATTATAATCACCATGTACCCAAAAATAATGTAATAGATTCTTACAGCCATCAACATATCCTGAAACTTTCATTTTCATTCCTTCATTTTGTGCTGCCTGTGTTATCTCTTGATGAAACAGTCTCTCTTCTTAAAAGTCCTTAAATTAGTCTCTTTAAGACTCAAATGAAGGCCATCCTGAGTGTAGGGCATGGGTACAGTTCTAGTGTCCACTAAGAGGCCAGCCAGGCTCTGATAACCACTACATGTTCTCTGATGTTTCTTCCTATTTAATTCAGTTGTGCATCTCTGGCTGTAACCTCAGTGCATGGTATCAGAAGGGACTGGATGCTCATTCATTTCATTAACTGAAAATGCTGTCTTTGTTCTCCTGGTAAAGGCAGTTTAAAGGCCATTTCTGCCAAGTTTCTCTACTCCAAACATCCTGTATTTTCTTACTGATATAAATATCTCATAGAGAATAATTTGCATGTTTCATTACCTTGTTGTGTATTACAATGTTGATTGCAATTTACATCAAATCCCAGTATGACTTATGCCTGAAACAGTTATTACTGTAACATCTGACAATAGTAATGTTATGCTTATTTTGTGCATGTGTTGTATGTGTGTATGTAGATGTGGGGGAGTATGTACACTCATACATTTGCATACAAAGGTCAGAGGATGACATCATGTGTCCTTTATCACTCCCTTGAGACAAACTCTCTCACTAAACATGGAGCTCACTGTGCCATGTTGACATCCAGAAAGTCTCAGCTATCCTCCTGACTCTATGCCACCAACACCACCGTTATCCAAAGCTAGGGGTATTGGTGTGCACAGCCACACCCCACCATTAACACATTAATGTAGACATACAAATTCATATCCCTGTGATTGTGACACACTCTTATACACCAAGCTACACCAAGCTGTATCCCCCAGCTCAATTATTTTCTTTTCCCATCACACCTTAATCTATGGACACTAGTTGAAAATTTCAATTAGTTAGAAGAGGAAAAGCTCCCCTCCTCCTTTATTTGTTTATCTGTCTACTTGTTTATGAATATTTATGGATTCTCTAAAGACTGAAGTCTGCTGAAATCCCATCTAGCTTGTTCAGTGTTCCCAGGAGTGACCTTTAGGACGTGACTTAATGTCAGCTGCAAATATGGGAAGATTCTTATCTTCTGCCTTTTCTTCTTCTTCATTTTCCATCACTTTTTTTCTGGCACAGAATTGAGGCTAACCTTCCACTGTTTCTCCAGGGAGCCACAGCTGTCTTTTGTTGAAGGATATTTAGGAATCAGGGTTTGGATATAAGGTGGGTTCCTACAAACTCGGGCTTCACAATACCTGTCCAGTAACAAGGAAGATGTTAAGCCGATGAAGAACAAAGACCAAACAACTGGTTCAGACTGAGAAGTTTTAGGAAATGAGATAACCACAACCTAGATGTGTTTCTTTTATTTAATTATCTTACTTTGTAATTAGCACATGAAGTAGCAGGTTTCCCAATGGCATCTTCACAGACATTGATTTCCATTTACCCTCCCTCACCTACGACTCCCAGAATTCCCTGCCCACAACCCCACTCAAAGCTGTCACTCTTCAATATTCTCTATTTCACTTTAATATAGTATGTTGCATTACCCTTCTCACTTCTTTTTTGTTTAGTTTTTTATTTTAAAAATGTATTTTTCATTTTATATACCAACCCCAGTTACCTTTCTTTTCCCTTCTCCTACCCCCTACCTGTTATGATAAATCTTTCCGCCAAAAGCTGCCCAAGCCCTACTGCCATGTGTGTGGTCTCTGCAAGCCGCCTGAGTTCTGCAGGCCACGTGGATGGACAAAATAATGCATAGACATATTAGGTACAATGCTGCTTGGCCAAACACTAGGATTCTCATCTGTTAGCTCACTCTTAATTATCATACATCTATATATTTTATAAGACTTATCTTATCGGATGCCTTACTGGCGTCCCTCCTTGCCAGTGGATCACATAACCTTTCTGCTCCCCAGGCAAGGTAAGGGAAACCCATAGAAACAGCTTTCCTGAACAACAGGGGTCTCTTGGTCCCCAGATAGCTGGGAAACCAGCACAGGACTGATCCAGACCTCATTCTCCTTTCTTTACAATGAAGTAAAACTATACATTTCATTATCTCTTCATCTGTTGGTGGGCATTACCCCAGTTCCATAGACTTCTTATTGTGCAGAAAGCAGCAGTAAATGTGGATTCCTGTTGTGGAATATTAACTTAAGTCATGTTACATTGGTTTATACTGTGAAATGTTAGCTTAAGATGTGTCATATTTATTTATGCTGTGGAATATTTGTTTAATGATGCAAAGATGTGTTGCATTCTTTATGTTGCATTTGTTTAACTCTGTAAAGCTGTGTTACTATGCCTGCCTA
Organism: Cricetulus griseus; assembly: GCF_003668045.3. Classification (NCBI taxonomy): domain Eukaryota; kingdom Metazoa; phylum Chordata; class Mammalia; order Rodentia; family Cricetidae; genus Cricetulus; species Cricetulus griseus. The sequence continues at coordinate 157,345,243 of NC_048596.1, forward strand.
AAATACCTGATTAGTCTAATAAAGAGCTGGACAGTCAATAGCTAGGCAGGAGAGAGAAAAAAGGCAGGGCTGCTAGGCAGAGAGAAAAATAGGAGGAGAATCTAGGAAAGAGAGAGAGAGGGTTGAGAAAAAGAGGAAAGGAGCATGCCAGGGGCCAGACACCCAGGCATACAGCCAACTAAGGAGCAGTAAGGAAAGAAAGATATATAGTGTAAATAAAGGCAAAAAGCCCAGAGGAAAAATGTAGTTGAGGAGAAAGGGGATAGTTTAAGTTAGAAAAGCTGGCTAGAAACAAGCCAGCTAAGTCTCTGTGTATTCATTTGGCAGCTGGGTGTTAGGCCCCCAAAGAGGAAAACTTACACAACTACAGATGTACAAGTGTCTTTGTAGTGGGATATAGAATCTTTTAGGTATAAACCCTAGAGTGGTCAAGCTGGTTCATGTAGATATCCTGTTTTTAACAAGGATTTATAATTAGTGTGTGTGTGTTGGGGGGGAGTAGTCATGTGCCACAGTACATGTTTTTAAATTCAGTTTTAAAAAATGATCTGAGTTTGGGGCAAGGTAACTTAAAAAAGAAATAAAAATATATGTAGTGTTCTAGCTTTATAATTTGTGATTTTTAGCTGAAATTATTAGTATGCAAAGACTGCAATTAATTCCCCTTTGATAAGCATTTAGACATATTTATGTGTACATTCTCAAGTATTTGAAAGTCTCCTTGGTGTTTGCTTTTTGCAATAAGGTTGGTTTCCTATGGCCCAGAGGTAAGGGACATAAAATCCTTACAGATTCCAGCATAGATTAGGCTTTGGACAATGGCAGTCTCTTCCACATCCACGGTGCCTTCTGCTTCACAGAGCCATGGACTAGATAGCTGAAGCCATAATTCTTCGCTCATAAAGCCCACTTCATTTCCTGTCCTATTTTCCCAGTTATTTTCCAATCCTGGTGTGAAAGATGATTGAAATAAGGAAAAGACATTTTTATTACATATAATTTTGCATGTGAATATAAAATTTAAGTTAAATGCACCATTGATCAAAAATTATCAATGGGCTGAATTTGAAAAATACTTCACCAAAGTATATGACTAATTATATATTATTTAATATTATTTAGAATATCTTTATCCATTGCACTTTCTTAAAAGGTCATATAGATTGTGCCTTCATATTTTCATTCCTGTGTGATTTTATCATCCACTCTGCTAAGCTATCTGCATCCAAAACTCCAGTGAAGCCGAACTGGCATCGATCAAAAAGATCTTCCAGGGAAACGGTTTGATTTTGCATGTGGCTACACATTGTATTTGCTCTAAAGCAAAGCTGGCTTAGGTGTTATTTCTGTGATGTCATCATCACCATGCTCTCATCTCTCTCTGTTTCATCCACAAGCTGTGAGCTTGCTCTTCATTATGTCTCTCTCACATGTGCTTTAGGAGCTGACAGCCCTGAGTTTGCTCTGTCTTCAGCTGATCCCTCCTCACAGTCTTCACTCTCCTGGAGGGCTCCCAAGCTCTCATGCTGTAATTTATTCTCTGTCTGTTGGTTCATCATTGCTAACCCATGTCTCCAGATTACAAACCAGAGATCTCTGGACTTAATCAAGATAGTTCAGCTCTCACTTCATCCTGTGCTGTCTTCAGCTTTCCTGTCAATTTTTTCAATCAACTAAATCCCTCACATACCTACCTCCTGTGCATCGCAAATGCTGATCCCCATTCTTACATCCTTCTCCTATTTTGTATTTTCTCATTTTTCCTTCTTTCTTAGAGTTTATACTGCTTTACATCTGCCTGCTTATAACAGGCAGAAAAAAATAATACAAGTCAGTCTGAAATGCTGACCTGAAAATAATATTCAAAGGAGACCTTCACCTTACATCTCATGTCCTGAAGCAGGGTACTGCAAAATTTGCCCTTGGCAATGTACATTAGATACTCCAGGATTCATATTAAAAATGAAAAACAAATGTGAAGCCAGAATATGGCTCCAACAAACAATTATTCAATCACTAATCCTCTCAATGCTAGAGGGCTCAATGATAAGAGGCTAGAGCTCCATCCACTCATAACAACATCACTAGGTCATTTTCATGCATCCTAAAGTTTAATGACTATTTTTAATATATTTCAAAAGTGTTGAAGGGGCAATACAAAGTTATATATGGTCTAATTATTACTAAATTTTAAATTTCTGGACTAAATTTTAATTTCTGATAATAAAACCTAAGACCACTCTGCTTATATTTGCTTATTTCATTTTCTCATAACACATGCATTCTCTTTGTCTGGGATACCACTCCACTTTACTCGAATCTAGTCCACAAATACATCCATCTAAAGTCATCACTCCATTTTACTCTGCTCTAATACCTATTGGCATCACCATCATGCCACACTTTTTGCATGATGAGTTCTCTACCCTGAAAGCAGACACCAAGTTTTATCAGCATGACAGTCATCTACTCAGCAAAAATTTGGCAAGTTAATAGTATGAAACTTGTAAAAGAGATGGATTTCATCCATTGGCTTTAGTTGCATGACAAATTACTCTGAAAAAATATGGTTGGAAGCAACAGCCACTGTTTAGTTCATAATTCTGTGGGGTAGCAGTTTTGTCTGGTACCAGTTGAGTGGCTCTTTTGATTCAAGTGTTGTTTCTTATACATCTGGTTTTGTTTCTGGGGATAGGCTCATTGCTGTGTGGAGCAACAGAAATAGCAAGCCTAGGATTCATAAATTTGAAGAGCAGCCCTAGGCAAATAGAAAAATCTGAGAACCATATAGAGAGAAGTTCATTATTGTTGTTGCTTTGAGATAAGATCTCACTACATAGCTCCCACTGTTCTACTCACTACAAAGGCCAGGCTGGCCTGGAACTCCCAGAGATCTGCCTGCTTCAGCATCATGAGTTCTGGGAGTAAAAGGCCTGTGGTGGACACCTGGCTTGGGAGATGTTCTTTTGAGGCTTAATCTTAGAATTGACACACTTCTTATGTCTGCTATTTTCTGTTAGCCAAGGTGAAACTCAACACCACTCCAGATTTTAAGATCAGGGAAGACTCCATTTTTTGGCTGGAGACACTGGACTGTATCATGGTCATTTTTTTGTGATCCAATTCCTGAATCTTATGTATATGATTGGAGGATTGATGTTTACAGTGTACCAATGGGTCAGATTCTCATTTGCCTTATAAGTAGGCTTATTTTATTGACTCATCAAACTATTATCTGATTTTACTGCTTCCTTGCCATTTCCCCCACCTGAGTTCTCTTCAATCAGCCTGTCTGGAATAAGCCTTGCATCTGGTCAGTACAAATGCTGATACTAATGTGGTCCTCAGTTAACTGCTTGGATTGGGTTAAGTCACAACAGGGAGTTCTTAAACCCAGCAAACTATAGGCAGAAAGTGAACTGGAGGGCATGTTGTGAGGGAGAAAGCACTTCACTTTCATATCCTTGAAGTTCACCTCTCCTTCAGCTTTATTGTCTTAAAGTTTTGACAATTTCCTGTCTCCATTCACTCATGACAGTTGACCTATTTTCTTTTTAAAATGCCATTCATCTTCCTGCCTGCTCATGGAACTCCTCATTGCTAAACATCAGTTTGTGTAAAGGTTTCTTTGCTAACAGCACTGGGTGTGCTCTGACACACATCCTGCATATTGAATCTCAGCATTCATTATTAGTGTTGGCTCCCCCTTATTCTGATTTCCAGGCTCAGTCTACGACTTTAGCTACATTGAAATTCTTAGATTTCTCCACAGGTCTTAGAAGGAAATAGAGCAATACATAGTAGTTGCAAATGGCATGGGAAGTGAAAATAATTTTCACATTATTAAACAGACCTTTGGCTTTATAGTCTAAGAGTCTCCCTTCCTTCCTTCCATCCCTCCCTCCTTCCTTCCTTCCTTTTCTTCCTTCTCACTTGCTGTTTTCTTTCCCTTATATAGCCTATTGTTTTCTTCCTCAAGGATTTTGAATTAAAGAAAACTCCCAGGAACGTCCCTACAACCCCTACTTCTTATTTGCATTTCCACAAAATGGATTTTCTATGAGTCTCAGAGCTGGATAGTTCTGCTTTCAAATGACAGCAGGATTTCTTCTCATATCCAAGCGCACCCTCGTTACCTTACTTCCTTGCCCCTGGTCCCCTGAAGCCTGACATGAAATACTGGCATTCATCAAGGGAAAAGAGCTCTCAAATTCTCTCTGTGACCCAGCTATAGGGTTGTAAGTGTGTGTTGCTATACTCAATGCATAAAGCTGCTGCCTGTGATGCAGTCTACCCAATGGAGAAATGGATTTAGCTGCTTGTAATTAGAATTTGATGTGACTGGAAATTGAACAGAAGTGTCTTTTTATTGAAGGTGCTGAGCCTTAGAACAATCATTCAGTGGCAGAAGTGATTGTTTTGCACATTACTTTTCAACTGCAAATCCTTTCAAACCTCCTAAGACAATCCCTATCTTTGTGTACCCCCATCCCCAACTCTCTCTCTCTCTCTCTCTCTCTCTCTCTCTCTCTCTCTCTCTCTCTCTCTCTCACACACACACACACACACACACACACACACAAAAGCATCAGCTCAGTAAATTCCTGCTATGGCCACATAGAGCAAAAAGATGTAATGCCCCCTGACTCTGCACCCTAAATATTTGTCTCCTTTTTTTTCTCTAAGCTAATGGTCTTATTTTGTTTCTTTTTTGTACAATAGAAATATTCTTTCAGGAAATTTCATTTTTCTTCTCACATAGGGAAATCTTAAGTGAAAATGGAGGGGGAATTTAGATATGATGTTACAGACTTCAAATGTACATAAATGCTTTTTCAAAAAGATGTTTTCAAGCCTTCCATAAACCCTTTCTTACAATGTAGATGTGTATGGACACTTTAGTATTTACAGACCTAGAAGAGCATGCATATTAAACACATTGAGTTGGTATTGGAACAGATGTTAGGAAGAAATTATTCCTTGCTCCATTCACAAATCCACTTTACAGAGGGTTGGGAATATGTTCAGGAAGTAAAGCTCTCCCTGGGTGAGTGTAAGGACCTGAGTTTTAACTATTTCGAACCCGTATAAGAGCAGACATTGTAGCATTTACACCTGAAATCCAAGCAGTCCTATGATGGGATGGGATATGTGGCCTGGACAGTCCCTAGATGCTTGTAGGCCAGTTCGCCTGGCATAGGCAGGCAAGGCTGCAAGCAAGGCCTATCAGCTAAAGTTATCCTCTGCCTTCCTCACATACACTGTGGCATACACACACCTTTAGGCACACACACACACACACACACACACACACACACACACACACACACACACACTTTTAAAATAAAAACAAACTTTTGAGCACATTTTCAGGACTTCTTCAGTTTTCTAAGGTGTATTCTACATTGAATTGACGTCATAGAAGTATCTTTTTATATAATCTCAAATATCTTTTGTTTACTAAAATTCATTTGTCCCTAACAGGAAAAGTGGAAAAGTGCCTAGAAAAGTCAGTGAGTAGAGAATTGTATGTTTTTAACCTTTCATGAATTATCATATTTATATGCATACACACACAGATATATATATATATATATATATGTATATATATATATATATATATATATACATACATACACACACACATTTGGTAAAGTTTTGTCTTATCAAATGCCTTTTATGGGAGGAATTTGTAATGTGGGTCTGTAGGTTTGGCAATTACTCACTGAGTTACTCAAATTTTCTAAAATTGTAATAATGATCTCATCAATTATATCACGCTTACTTTTTAAAAACCACAGTACCACCTATAGACATTACAGTCTTTGGAAATACTCTAACTTCCCAGCCACAGTTTTAATTTTTTTGTTTTCAGTTATCTATAGATGAAAAATATTAAATGGAAAAATTCTAGAAATATACAAGTGATGGATTGTAATAATGGCTATTGTATATTGTTGTCATTGCTCTATTTTATCATTGTTGTTAATCCCCTGCTACAAGTTAAACTAATAATAGTCGTGTGTGTGTGTGTGTGTGTGTGTGTGTGTGTGTGTGTGTGTGTGTGTAACAAAACAGCATCTAAAAGGTTTGATTCATGTAGCAATTTGAGGCATACACTGGGATCTTGGAATATGTCCTTCCACAGTCAGGGCTTATGACCTGTGTCCAAGAGTTCTTATTGCTGCAAAAGAGAGGGCTCATCAAGGATGGCCCTCCCTGAGGTTCTTCCAGTGCTGAGAACTAAATCTTGCCAAGCATTTGAAATCATTTATGTAACCCCAACTGAGAAAGTGTTACTTAACAAGCACATGTTATAAAGTTAGACAGGCAATGCTTTTTTTTTTCTTCCTGCTGTTTATGTGCAGTGGCATCCTGAGATGTGATGAAACGTGTCACTGGGGTGGCTCTAGACAGTGACATGAACTGAATGTCATCAGATCTATTCTTAGTGTACCAATCAAAATACATCAAATCCATGCTTACAAGTTAGATGTAATAAATATGTTAAAACTTTTCAGTGTATAATCCAAGGAAGAATAGCTAGCTAGCAATAATACGGTAAAAGTATATAGCTTTCTTTTCTCATTGTTTTTGGTTTGCTCTTCAAAGAATGTTCAACATCTTTAAATGTTGGGTCTAGCTTAACTCTCTCCATAATTAAGATGTGTGTTGGGTTATTGGTGCTATGGAGTATATAAAATACACTTACATGTGGAATATGTGGAGACATGTGGGTGATGTGTTAGAATTAAATCACAGTGCTGATAAAGGCTTGATGATATGATTTCACTACTTGCAAACCTGTGATCACATGAAAATACTAAGTGTTGCTATGACCAAAACATCTTTGCTGTCTCAAGATACTTGAGGCCTGTGTCTGTGTTAATGAGAGGTGGAGGGATGGTCTCTTGAATGCCGGGTTTTATGTCTGTGTGATAGCTAATCTTCCTACAGCCTTTTCAAAAGATAATTGCACATTGAAGAAAAGAAAACAATCAGAGGGAATTGATTCTGAATTAACATGGATTCTTGGAGACCATCAAAGAGCATTGTGACCCCCAGTCAAAGTGGACACATTTAGAGGTCAGTCCTGCCTGCATTTATGGATTCTGTCATTGTACCTGCCCACAGGCCACGAGCCACATGACCTCTGAGGCTTTATTTGTTCTTTGTATTGGTCTGTATTGAGTCTGTATTAGTGAGAAGAGGTGAGGTCTCATGGAATGTCAGGTTTGAGTCTTCCTGATTCTGTGAGTTCTATTCTCATTCTTTGAAGAGGATTTGGCTTTTCACAAAAGTCCTTTTGAAGAATAGAAAAAGCTTTTAGGCTGTCTTCTGGGTCTCTCATTCATTCAGATCATAACAGCTGAACCTATATTCAGCCCCAACTTTTATCCACTCTTTAGTTTTTCCTTTCCTTGACTCCTTAAAATACCTACTCAGCAGCTTACCCTGGAAAATGGCCAGGCATTCTCCAGCTCTGTCAGCAGTCATGGACGCTTTGGGAGATTCTAGCATTTTCACAGATATTCCAGGCTGTCCCTTTGAAAGTCTCACACTGCTGAGCAGCTGTGGTCAAACCTGACTTGGAGTATGATAGTGGAGGGTACTTGTAGGCCTGGGACACTGAGGGCCAGTTTTGTGTTGTATAAGCTTTTATGCAATAGGAAAAGATAACACAGTTCTTTTTTGGCCCTTTGTCTTCTATTTTTTCCCTAGGTATATAAAGAAATATTGTCATTTCCAAGGCATCATCCAGGGTGATAAAAACTGCAATTGATATTCTCCCCTACAATTTGTGCACCTCTTTCAGGCCTTTATTTCTCTTCCTGTAACTGCTAAGCTTATCTTTCTGACTCCAAATGGAAATAAAACTGTCTGAGGTGATAGAATACATCTCCCCCCAAATAACCCCTCAGTGGAAAATGGCCACATGCATATCTGACCCTTTTTCAAACTGTACTTACTGTAGATTGAACTAATTGCCTATCTTCCTGTGTCTTTCTTTCTGGAAAAGCCTTTTTTGATCACATATATGGGCCTTCTCCCAAGTGTACCAGGGTTAGACTTCCTCTTTTCCTGTCACGTTTATATGGACTCATATACTGAGTTCCTCTTTCCCCCAAATCCTCTTGAACACTGAGTGACCTCCTGCAAGTGACCTTTTCCCTGTCCTCATTTTGTAAATAATAACCTACCAAAATACAATTTTGCTTCCATCTGGAGCCAGGGACCTAGCTGTGAGACGTCCTTGTTACAGAGAGGTGACCCACAAAGTAAGGACAGGATGTACCTGGACCAAAGGCATTTTTGGATCTGATTAGTGTGGAACAAGGAGAATAATATTTGAAGTTGCATATATATATATATATATATATATATATATATATATATATATATATATGGCCAAAGCATTCCTCCAGTCAGCTGAAGAACTGGGTAGTGATAGGGGCTTTGTATTTCAGTTGTGAGGTGACAGAGTTTCTGATAAAATGCCATAATAAAGAACTTAAACAAGAAAGGGGATCTTTGGCTCACAGATAGATGATATGTCTGTTGTGACCAGGAAAGCATGTTAGTGACAGCTCTTTTATCCATGGCAGCAGGCATATGAGACATGTAATCACATTGCTTCCTGTCAAGTGAGGAGACAACGTTGGTGTTTCACTTACTTCCTTCAATTGCTCTTTTCTTTTTGTGTATGACTATATTGTGTAGTATGTGTACATCACAATGCAACCATGGAATAGAGGTCTTCTACCTCAGTGTAATTTCTGTACAAACACCCTTACGGTAATGTCTTTAGTTGATCTCCTAGGTGACTCTACTTCCTGTCCAATTGACTATCAAGATTAACTAACATTGGGCAGGAGAGACAGCTCAGAGGATGACAGCACCTATGTTCCTGTAGATGACCCAAGTTCTGAGCACCAATGTGAAATGGCTCCCACATGCTTGTGAGTCAAGCTCTAGTGTGTAGGTGGGGTTTATGAAAATTCACCAGACCCAAGATATATGATAAATATGTGTTTTATTGGGAGCAACTTACACAGATAAGAGTAAATAACAACCACAGTCTTTCTGCTCCAGAAGATGCAGTTTCTGCCCTTCCAGTGCTCTCCACAGCCCAAGAGAGTGCCTGCCTGCAGCTCCTCTACCTTAAAGAGGTCACCTGGAAGCATGCCCAAAGTGTGTGGCCACTATTACAATTCACTAGCAAGGCAAGATGCCACTATACTAGGGGATCTGGAGTTCTGGTCTGAACACATCCATACTCATATGTACACATATGTCAACCCCATTCCAGGCATATGCACATAATTAAAATTTTAAAAAAAGTCTTAACAATTCACCATCACACTTACCTAAAAATTAAAAGAACAAAGACAACCCATTCTACAGTAACATCTTTATTCTAATTAGTCATCAAAAGCTAAATACTTTTCTGTATTGCTGAATAAGAAATATGTGTGAATGCATGCGTGTGGGTATAAAAACATATATTTGCTGCTTCTAGGCAGAACATGGGAATACTATGAGCTATTATTTCCATCAGCCTTAAAATCCTTACCCTACTAAAGTTGGCCTTGGAGTCAATATAAATCAGCTGTAAAATGCCCATTTACAGCTGTTCAGTGACTAATAAATACAGAAACAGACTGCATTGTTCACAGATCTTGTAGACTCCCCCTCCAGAACATCTCCGGGTGAGCCCCTCCTCTCCACCCCACAGCTGCTGTCTTTACAAGCATCCTTGCACCTGGGCTGCTGAACTAGCTCTTTAAGCATGATGTCCTTGCCAACACTTTGTCAGCCTCCTGTTTCTCCTTCACAGTGTGCCAGAGCATGCTAGGGCATTCCTGTCCACTACATTCAATGGATACAGGCAGCATCTGAAAGCTCAACTCCTCACCCTGTCTTTGCCTATCTAGTTTAAATTGAAATGGTTGTTAGCCATCCTATTGCCTAATATTTGGATTCTTAATATATTTTACCTTGAACTTGTATTTTATCAGCTGGGATGGTAGATTCTCCCTTACTTATGTTACTCAATTACTCAGCATTATGCCTTGGGGTAGGGGTTATTCAAGGCATACCTCCCTGTAACACCCCATGTCTTCCTCTATACTCATAGCTAGAGTAAAAGAAATAAGAAGACCCCTGAAGAGTGCTGAGATTCCTGGAGATTAGTAGGCACTGAAACTCTCAGCAGGGGAAATGGAGGAGATTCCTATATTTCTAGTAAGGGAAAATTAATATTGTTATTGTATTTGTAGAGGATGTGGGGAAATAGGGAGGCAGGTTAAGTTTAGGTAAGTTGTACCTGTTATACAAGTGAGAGGTGTGCTACCAGAAGCCCTATGATGTCTAGAATTCTGGTAACTTGGATGGAATGGCTTATGGAAATGATGGAAAAGTGAATGGCAGTGTTTCTAGGACATAAGAGTCCTTGAATAGAAGGCAGGAGTGGAGGACAAAGATGCACTGTGGTTCTAGCTAGTGCAGTTGGACGGGTGGTACTCTCGTACTCTCACTCATTGAAGAGGGGGGCTCAAACAAGAATATGGAGAATGGAGAAGGAGACATCTCAGCATGGCCTCAGGCAGTCCTAAGGGCAACTTATTTGAAAGTCAATCTTGGGAAATACAAATGAAGAAGTAATGAAATGAATTGGAGAAGGCAAAGCTGGCAATAAAAGGAATTACTACTTTAGCTGGCAAAAACTTATGCCTTCTTGGACTCCTAGACACCAGCATAGAATATGTGCTGCAAAACTTTACCCCCTGAAGGGAAGTGGGCCTGGGTATTCTGGGTATTATTTTCTAGCTTGCCCTTGTCAGTTGACTAGTAGGCACCAACACACTATCCCTTTTAGTTGTTAAGTTGGATGAACATTGCCGACTCCAATGGTCAGGAGAAATCTTCAGGACAAGAGAAGGAAATACTAGCAGGTTGAACTTTGGGGTGTTAACTGAAATAACAGAGCCAGTGGGATATGCATTGAACACAGAAGACCAACATCTACCTCGTGGTTCTTAGAGAAGATGAAGGTGGAGACAGCAACTGGGGGCTTGGTTTTCCCTTCTACTGCATTTGATCTGATCTTTCTATACTCAGATAGTTTATGCAGAATAGAATACAATGATGCTCCTTTTGAGTGCAAGTGATGATGAGGTAGGTGGTATTACCTATGGAAGGAACTATGGAGAGCAAACAGAAGAGCACTGGGCCCCAGGATTCCTAGCATTGAGTGGTCAAATAAAGCAGAATGGTGCTGATAGAGAACAAAAAAGAATTGTTTGAAAAACAGAATGAAAATTCAGAGAGGCCCTTGGCCAGAAAATCGGGGCATATGCTAGGAAAATAATTAGAGAAAGAAGGAAAAGTCTGCAGAATTTTGTTACCTAGCCATGGCCCTCTCCCTATCTGTCTGCCTATCAGGGCATCTGTCGAGCTCCTGCTCTCTCACAACTCTTTTTAACATCCCCATCGGTGGCTTAAATTTAGTGTGGTTGAAATTTGAGACTGTGCTGAGATGGGCACTGAAGGATTCTATTAAGTGCCTTTTTTATTTTGAAAAGACTCCAAGTTTCTGGGCTCACAAAACAATTCAGTGGTGAGATGTACTAGCCACTCTTGCAAAGGATCAGAGCTTGGTTCCCAGAATCCACCTGGTGGCTAACAATCATCTGTAATTCCTGTTTCAGAGGTTCTGATGTCCTCATGTGACCTCTCTAGGCACGGCCTGCACAAGGTGCACATACCTGTGGACAAAACACTCATACACATAATATAAAAATAAATCTTTTTTTCTCAACCCAAGACAAAAAGCCTGGCAGTTGACAACAAAGCTCACCATCAGGGCCCCTGATAATGGACTGGATCAGAGAGTTTAAGGCTGGATCAAGGCATGTTTACACAATAGTTATGCATCAATCAGTTGTCCTGTCTTTCGTCAAATTGACCAATCCTAAATTAGAGGAGCAAAATCTCTTAAAGACATTAAACAACAAGAACAAAATGACACTCACGAAGCTGGGCTCAGGCTTCTCAAATCCCCACTCTGCTCTACAGCAGGTGCTTTCAGTCTTCTTTGAGTTGGGGGCCTGAGGGAAAGAAAGAAAAGTAAGGAAAAGCAAAAAGAAAGAATGAACAAAAGAAAGAAGAGTATAATTTTCAAGAATATTATATACTAGATTAGTTTATTTGGTTGATTTTATGTTATTATTCTGTGAGACTTTGGCCATGGCATCCCAAGTGTTGATCTCAGAGCAGTAGCCTCAGCATCACTGGGAGGTTAGTCAGCAAAAATGCTGACTAATATGCACAAATCCATATTCTGTCAGACATAACATGAGAGCCTGCACTTTCACAAGTATTCTTGGTGATGGGCAGGCCTGTCAGAGCTTCAGATGCTTACTTCTGAGGTCTCTTCCCTGGCATGGCATTAAGCCTCAGATACCTTCATTGCCTAAATGATGTAAGAAGATTTCTGAATATATTTACATCTCCCATATGACCATGGTTGGGTTACTATGACCTGCCTATCAAATGCTGAGTCAGATACTACTTCTCTGACATGCCTCCCACAAGGTGGCAGGCAGCTATGTGCATCTGGTTCACAATTGGACAGGTTTTTAATAGGTATAACTGTGTTTAAACCACCCTTGTATATATCTTCCTCTAAAGTAGATAGATTTGGCTTTAATCATCATTCCTGTCCTTGGGAGGTCATATGCCCTCTCATCACCCAACTTTCCAATGTCTATATGTACTTGATAGCTTCCTGCTCATCACTATTCAAAGTCTCTGCCTCACTAATTTGCTCTAGTTTATGGATCAATTTGGCTATTTTAGCTTGTTGTTTTCAGCCAACTCTATGGCAACACATTCCTTGCTTTCCACATAAAGACACAGAAACCCTGTCACTAGATCCCTGGATGTTTGACAAATTATAACATACTTGAGGATTTGGAAAGGTTTTGCTGTGCAGACACATGGTGGTCTAGTAGTGGAACCTGGGCCACTCTTGGCATAGAATTCCCCATAGACATTTTGATTGAGATTCCAGTGCCTGCTTTGTCCTTCCACCCTTTCTTATACTTCAGTGCACTCTCTAAAAATAAATCACAGAAAGAAAATAACCTACTAGTTCTTTACCTTCTTTAATGTGCTGTATTTAGTATTCAGTCCCAGCTGTTAATGCTTTGAAAAGACAGCTGCTCATGGTGTGCAACATAAATGTAGTGTCCACCCTCAAGAACATGTGGACTACACAAGTGGGGGTGGGGGGAACTTGTCCAAGGACATTGGCCAATGTTCTCAAAGATAGGTCATGTCCTTGCTGACAGTTATAAAGCAACAAATGTCCTCTTAAACAAACAACACATGTCCACTTATAAGCAACACATGTTCCTGCTGGGGAGATGCCTGCCCTCTCTCTCCAGTTTCCATGACTGACATTCCTTGATGATTGTCACCACTTCCTAGCATGTGCATCAAGCACAGTACTCACTGACTCAGACATTAGCTTCTTCATATTTATAGCATAATGGCAAGATCACTGTCATTTTGTACTCAGAGACTAGGGTTGTTCAAGATTAAATTTACCCACAGAGCACAGCTAGATAAGGACCCATGTAATTTATGAGTCTCTCTACTTTCCTATCCAGAATATGCACTTTTGTGAAGGAAAAAAAATATCTCAGACCCTGGACTTTTGGAATTATATGAATTAAATAAACATTTCAAAGTGCAAGACAAACCTAATTTCTTACCAGAAAAATGGAAAATTCATGTGTGTGTGCATATGTATGTACGCATGCATGTGTGTGTGTGTGTGTGTGTGTGTGTGTTTGTGTGTGTATGTGTGTGTGTGTGTGTGCATACTAGTGTACATGCACATTTGCCTGTGTATGCATGCATGCATGTGTCCCTGTGTGTGTGTGTGTGTGTGTGTGTGTGTGTGTGTGTGTGTGTGTGTGTAAAGAAGTGAGAGATCATGATGCAAGGGAGATAAGACTTGAAAATAATTTACATTCTATGAAAATTCCCTCATCTCAGTGCATTTGAACTGCCCTTCATCAAAGAGGTCAAAATTAAGTATAAGATGCCGCTGTCCACTAAAGTTGCTTCTCTGCCAAGGGTGCAAACCTCTTGGTCTGCTGAGTTTGAGTTCCTGGGCCCTAATTATAGGACACATAATGTGAACCACGCTACTTGTTCCTAAGGAGAATTCCAGTTTGTCTTCCTGCCTCAGTACACTCTGGCTCATCACCATGGAACATTACACCAAGTGCTGAGTTGGAGAAGCAAGTTGGCATTATTTGATAGAATTTATGGGTCTTGGCCCTGTTGATCTTGGAATAGAAGTGACTTGGAGACATTTTAATCAGAGTTGATGGCTATGCTGTTGTTTTGCTTTGGATAAGTCTCTTTCCCCTTTGGATCCTCTGTCTTCTCATTTCCAAAAGGGCAGTTCTTTTGGAAAATAAAAAGTCACCCTCCTCCTGCAACAGGTCAGTGTAACCATATTTTATTTTATCTTTTCCTCCTGGTCTTGAACACTGAACTACTATTGTACTTTTTACCAGCTCAGAAACTAAAGTTCTAAACGACTTCCCACATTTTCCTAGAAGTTATTTCTTCTGAAACCTTAGAGACCGAAGAAAAAACCTAGATGTTTACTCAGAAGAACTAAATAAGCCAGGTCAGTGTACAGCCCCAGGCTTCTAGCATCTTCACAGACAGCTGTTATATTTGGTTTAGCCCCCAAAATTTCTCACTAGAGCTTCATGACACTCACCTAACCATCCAAGAAATGGCCTTTCCCTGAGCCAGGTTCAAATTAGCATAGCTGAGATATTCTATTAGCCCTACACTTGTGAACTCTCTGTAGTTGTGTAGCACAAGACTTGTACACAGTCAAGAGAATCATCATTCTAGCAGGGAATAGGGAGAGGTTTATGAGTCCTGAGATACAGCCGAGGAACTAATGAAGGTCAATGTCTTCCAGAGAAAGCAGAATCAGTTTCTTCAAGGGTGTGACATCTGGTCGGTTAACCTGATGCCAGTGGACTGTACTCCCTTTAGGAATATATAGGAAACAAATTAGAATTTGTGGGCTACATAAAACAAAGAGCACATTAGAGTTTGGAAGTGGCCTGGGGTAGGGGGTGGATCTGAGAGGAATTTTGGGGAGGGGGAATGATAAATATGTTGCAAATACATTATTATGTGTATACGGAGTCCTTAAAAAGTTAATAAAAGCATTGTATTAGAAGGCACACCCCCTTCTATTGTGTTGATTTTCAAAACAGAACATAAGACTGGAAGAAGTCACAGCCATTTCAGTCTTGGGAATTCCCTATGCCACCTCCCATGGGGCTCTGTCTGTAACTGTCCAGCCAGGAGTGAAGTTAGTTTAAAGAAAGACACTTGTCTTCTTCCTTATCATACTGTTAAAACAATGGCCCAAAGGAATTGGAATTTCCTTGGGAAGCTTGTGCTGAGAGAAGGGAAAAGTTGAAGTCCAGATGACAGTCAGAGGAGGAAACTGGCTCCCAGGATAAAGTTTCCACACAGTTTTTGCCGCCTGTCTCTTTAACATGTCAGAGCAGAGCAGAGGAAATGATGTGTCGGGATGTGCAGGACCACAGCGTGGCCAGTGCCTTTTCCTGTCCTGAGTCCCATGGCAGTATGCAAAGTCAGAGTCATTGGATGCTTTAATTTGTTCTTCTCCCTAGTGTGAGCACAAGGAAAGCATCTCTACCTCTGCTATTCCCTCTCACCCTTTTCTTTCTTTAGTGTACTGGGGGTGATGTCTCAGCCTAACTTACTGGGACATCCAGAGTCAAGACTTTGTCTTTAAAACTACATTAGCACTTTCAGTACCCCTTGCTTGATGATGTCTTTGCTCCTATAAGCCCTCTTCACTCAACCTTTGTACCTGCGACTCCAGCATTTGATCAGATCACTTGACTGGGGTGCAGTTTAGATTGTTCTCAGTTTTAGATCACCACTTACTTTTAAAATCTTTTCTGTGTTCTGTTAGAGCCTTCCTGTCCTCATCAGGCTCTTAGGCTCCAGACCCAGCATCTAACCCTCAGAGTGCATCATCATTACTGTTGAGTAATGATTATTTCCATCAGTAAGGGGTACGGATGGAACCGAGCAGGCAGTTGAGAAAATACTGTAGAAGCAGGCAGAATGACTAGGAAGAAGCAGAGGCTGTGGGGCTCAGTGTGTGTGTGTGTGTTAATTGAAAGGACTCTGCATTGAAGTCAGGGGGTGTGAGGTGTGTCACTGTGTCCCCTCCCTTAAGTCCCCTGTCTCCTCTTCTGACACAGGTGTGCCTACTGGAACTGAGAAGGTTGGACAGGACCTGGACTTTGTAGCTCTGGCACTCTGTAGCTCTAAGGGCAGCAGAGAAGAGACATGTTTGAAAGCAAAAGATGCATACTTTTATTACTGTCTAGTATCATAATTAATATTCACAGTGATGACTTTGGGTCATGAAGAAAAATTACATTATGCCCAGTGTGCTTTTAAGGAAGGCCTCATAAAGTTTAATACATTCTAGAATGATTATCTGTCAGGATTTTAAACAAATGTGCCTATATCTGCATTTATGTGTGTGTGCACACATATTATATTTGGTACTTAAGGTAACCATTCTGATGGTCTAAAAACATGTCATTTTGAATGACTTATACCCTAAGGATGCTGCAATGCAGCAGCATGAGTACATCTATAAAGCATCTAGTCAAATGACTGCTTTATACCAAAGCTTCTTTCAATATCAGAGAAATGCCCCACATTAAATACTTCAAATGCTGTTGTGGAAGAAATTAAGTTTGCAAGTAAACTAAAAGTGCTATATTTTCCACATTTTATTTTGTTGGCATGCATGTCTTCTGTAGGACAGGGCGCTGACTTAACCTTTTCTTCTACTAATTTATCTGTTGATCTGGTCGTTTGCATTCCAGGAAGCCCTTTCCCTTGATGACCTCTTAATATTTTGTTTGGATATTTATATTAATTTAATCTTTGGCTAGGACTCTACCATTGACAGAGAAGAATAAATTACTTGGGTCACTGCTAACAATTTCCACATGTATGCTTTGAGGCCTGGGACTCTCAGTGTTGGGCTGAAATATGGTCCTATGGTAACTGGTACTGAGAAACTTGGATCTTCTACCATTTAATTATTCCAAGGAATGTCTCCAATGACATTGAAGAGGAATCTGAGATATTGCTTATAATACCAAGTTATTCATTTGGGCTTCTCTTGGGTTACCACTGTCGAGAACTATTTCCATCTCAAATATCTGTTCTGGCAATCCTTAGATTCTAGGTTTCCCCAAGAACAAGACAAATCTCCTCCCAATATTTAAAAGTACCACTCTCACATAAACATGATGGCACATATAAATGAAGTTAGATTGTTGCCCATGGAATATTATGTTCTTAGTGGTTTCTTATTATGAATTTCACTATCATTTTGTTCACAAGATGTTAGATATGGTATTATAGGTTCTAAAGTAATTACTAACTCATCTTACCCCAGATAAAGAGATACAACACAGTAGAAAGTAAGGGTTCTATTCAAATTTTTAGAGGTGAGCATTTTCCTTTCAGGAAATGTAGAAGCAATATTTCTTCTGCCAGCCAGAGTTTGAGCTACACTCACTACACTGTCCTGAGCCAAGCCACTTAACCTCTATGCTCCTTAGTTTTCCTGAGGAATAAAATGGAATATAAACTCAGTGACCTCAGAAGACCCACTTGGCATTCACTTTCTCTAATTTGCTACTGTTCACAGGATAAAGGCAACTTTTCTTTCTGCCAACTGTTGCTAATTGGGTTGCAGAGAATTAGTAGAGAGATTTGGAGCCAGTGGTAAGCACTTAATGTTAACTACTGTCCATGTAAGTATTTGGGGATTGGGAAGCTAAGACATCCTTTGCTATGTCTGAGATTGCCAGAACATGGGGAAATGGTAAGACCACAGTGCTTTTTAGTCAGACGTTTTATGAAGACAGATATGGCTAGAATCTAAATAGAATCTCCAAGACTGTAGATACACTGCTTACATACAAAACCTTGATTTGGGTAAGCCTCTAAATATGTAGACTGCAACTTCTTAGCATTCTAAAGTGTTTGTACTGTCCTGGTTGCCTTGGGGAAAGTCAAGAAAGCACTGGGATCAGAACAGGGTGGGGGAAGCAGTAACTCAGTGTTGCCATGTAACAAAAGTGTTTTAGAAGAGATAGGAATGAAATGAAATTTCAAAATATTAAGTTAACCAAAATAATATAATCAAAGTATAATAACATTATCATTTTAGAAAGTATTATCAACTATTAATAGTATTTTCATACATATAATGAAATCATAGGTGATTTCTATGTTGCTTATATTTGTCTGGAGTTCTTAATACTCATAACATGTATTAATTTGTAAACTAGCACATTGATTTCATTGGGAATTCAGCTTCTTCTTGGATTGCCTCATATATACTCAGGTGTATTTGGCCCAACTCTATTCCTTTTGAACATTGTACCCTTTTAATTTAAATCAACAAAGGATATTAAGACTGTGAAATATTGTTTAGTGACATCTTATTCATAACTTTTAAGCACTTCTGTCTTTAATACCTAACCTGACCCATAAAACATTTTTTGTCTGGTTCTGATACTTTGTTTCTTCTAATTCTAAGTAGTGTATCAGGACAGAGATTGTGGGATTCTAGCATGTCATCTTCTCTGTGCTGTGTAAGCATCCTGGGTCCCTCAGCATGAGTTGGACACTGTCAAAAAGCACTAGATTGGTGATATTTTATTTTTGGAAGTACACATTTAAAACTAAAATAAATACACTGATTTTGAAAGATGGGTATGTCTGTCATATTCCCTGAGTTTTACGTAGTGATATAACAGAAGAATATGTCTGAGAGTCATGGGGTGGCTGATTGCCTGTCCACGCTAGTGTTTGGGTTTAGAGCAGAGGCTGTGGGGTAGACTGATAACCCTCTTTAGCCTCTATTTCTTTTAAGCTGTTACAGATTTGGTTGAGAGGTGTATCTCTGTCTCTCTCTTTCTGTCACTTAGCACACATTCCACAGAGTGCCTCCGTCACTTTCTTATTAC